>NC_081414.1:916679508-916998258 GCF_030272615.1 Cryptomeria japonica
TTATTCATTCTAGAACAACAAAATTTTCTGCTCATCTCTTATTATCATTATTATTATTATTATTTTTTGATGCTGTTGCCATGAATAATCCTCCTCCTTTTGTATTTAACGTATAAATGACAAGTTTGGGCTATGGCGTGCGTGTATACGTCTTAACCACACATAATGGTGGATATTAGGGTTTACAATTTTGACGGTTGTATAGGTGTTTCAGAGACATGGAGTTACATTTTAAAATATCATATAAGATGGCATTTTAAGTAATAGAAAAACAAAAAATAAAATTAAAATACTCATCAATTTAACTTTTATTTTTGATAAAATTTAATTTAAAAAATTATTTGTTAATATAAAAAGATTTCATTAAAAATAAAAGAATTTAAGAATGAGTCATTTTAGATACCAATCATTATGCACTGTCAAAATATGATATTGTTTATGTAAAATCGTCTATTAAAAAATATATAAATACTGTTTTTTTTGAAAAATTTAATTTAAATTGAGTTTGGGGTCAATAGACTCCAGATCTTCTGATAAAGTTGAAAGATTCTTAATAAGCTAAAACAACTTTGTGATAGACAGAGAGCCACAGGTCTCCCCTCTGTCCACATAATACCGGAAAACATAATAATCACTTAAAAACTACTTGCCGTAAAAGGTAGACTGTCAAATTTAGACCTTGATAAGCAGAATACCATGATTACGTAATAAAATACAAAAAAACATATAAAAATCCTTGTACAGTCAAGAAGTCTAATAAAGGTTTACACCAGAAAAAACATTTGTCCGGGTAATTTGTTTCCCGGTTCCTCACACTTTCTCCGTCCCTTCCAATAGCCTGTCCATGCGTGCAATTCAATCCGAGAGAAGACCATTATTTTAAAGTCACAAATACACTTTCCAGGAATTTGCTCTTAAATAAGTATATAAGAATCCCCCTCAATTTGGAGACCTGAAATTGTGTAAAATAGATTTGCAGGCAATCCATGGCAGAAAAGGATACCCAAAAGCTAAATTCATCACCAGGAACATCCTGTAAGCATAAAGATAAATCAGTGAACGTGGTTCATATTGGAAACCCTGTAATGGTTGTAGCAAGTGAATCTGAATTCTCTGCTGTGGTACAATCCCTCACTGGAAAGAAGAGGCCATCAGTCATGTCTGCTACTTATAATTCTTCTGATTCTTCTTCCAAGAGACTGAATAGGGATTGTAATGATAGTCCTCAAGGGAAATCTTCATCTAAAAGAATGAATAGGGATTGTAATGATAGTCCTCAAGGGAAAACTTCTTCCAAAAGACTGAATAGGGATTGTAATGTGAGTCCCCAAGGGAAAACAGCACCCCTTCCAGAGCCTCCAAATATTCATCAAATGGCTGCAATTAGAGCAGACAGTGTTTCTACCGACCAAGTTCAGCAGGAGGAGTCAATTTTTGATATTTATAGCCATCCAATGTTTGACACACTGGAAAACCTGGGAGACAGTGCCATAATTTTTCAGTTTCTTCCATTGGATGTATTGTGAACAGTCCAAGGAAGAGTCTTCCTTTATTGCTGCTCCTGTAAGATGTCCAGAAAGCGGTTAAATGCATCTTTTGGTTTTCCCTTTGTTTTTGTCTAAGATACTATAGAGCGAATGGTCATAGCTTATGTTGTAAAGTTTAGTTTTGTTAAAGTCATGATATTAGTTTGGTATATTTTTAGATTTGATTATGTAAGTTTTTTTATATTAATATTTCGAATCATATTTTGTGATGTATTATGAGATTGGGATTGTTTTTCTCGATAATAGATCATAAAATATTATCCAAACTGTTTTTTAAAAACAAATTTACAAAATCAGATCTAGATAAATACCAAACTAGAATTTAATAAGTGTTATTATCTCGCCAACTGTTAGCTTAAGTACGAGTTTGGCTATTTTGAGCTTACTGAAATTAAATTATCTTCTTGTGGTTATAATCTTCTGCATATTTAAGAGCCAGTTATGCTCACAGGCAACACAGATGTGACAAGATTGGCCTTGTTTAAAACACTAGTGTGATCTTTGAATTTTTGGGCCTGCATAACCATGCCAACAATTCCTCTCAATTATGGCTATGGACTCATCTTAACACTGCAGCAGACAGACAGAAAAAAAATGTTTAGGACGATGGGCAGGAGGTATGTTATTAAGTTTTGTGATCTATTTGTTGCAGTAAGATTGAATTTAATGTTTTTGGTATGATTATTACTTTGTTCTAGTAATGATATAATTGATTTGTATTTTACATTATTAAGCCTTTGCCCCAACTTATGCATCTCAAGGTCACTGTACAATGAGTTGTAAAATACTTTGGAAGATTGAAGTGAGTCTCTCAGAAAAAAGAGTAGTGCTGAGAGGCCGAACAGTAGAACATTGAGCTATTTTGATGCATTTTAATGTAGTGATTGAGGTAGGAAACCAAGAAATATGTTCTCTAATTAAGGTATGCAATCCCATTTGACAAAGAAATCTTGTAATTAGCCACAGGCATGTAAGACTCTCAAACTTGAACTTTGTAGAGGCCTGTTAGCACACTGTACTTTCTGCTATACTCTAAACTTTGAAACTTAATGTTCATTTATAAATGAATTCTTTTGTGGGTAATATTGGTTAAATGGTGTTAGACATTTGGTATAGTGGTTCTTTCTAAATTTAAACTTAGGTATTTATATTGGAGTAGACCAGACCCTTCATCACTAATTAGCTTGATGAGATTTACCGTACTGCCTGAAGTAGAATGCCTCCTTTATTGTATACAGAGTATTTAGAAAATAGCAAATGACTTTTTCCAACATTTCACTTTTTTTCTTTCTTCTTTGATTCCAATTTTCATAATTTTTTTGTTTTTATATGTTTTTCCAATTTTCATAATTTGATTCCAATTTTCTTCTTTGATTATAATTTTCATAATTCTCTTTTGTACATAATGATACAACTTATCTTATCATTGGTGAAATCATGATATTTTATTTGGAGGAGATGTAAGTCAAGTTTGTATCTCAATTTGATTCTACAAGATTATCAGAAAAATAGTTCAAATGTATTTGTTCACCACTGTTTGTCATGTTGTTGGAAGAGTTTACAAAGTCTCCATCCACCTTTTATTTGAATATATGTAACATTATCTTTTAATTAGTAATATATGCACTATTTATCTGATACAAACTAAAAGTTTAAATAGTAGAGAAGTTCTCTCAATGTGTGTTAAAATGGAGTAAGAGTATAATCATTTTGGTTTGCAACCATTCTACTCAAATATTTTCTTATTTAATGATCAAAGAGTCAAAAATAATTTTTTTTCTTATTTTACCAGTCTAAATTATTCTTTAACTATTAAATTATGTTTAAGAATAACTATTGACAGCTAATTTTTTCTGTTATACTTGATTTAACTCCTTTGTTATCTTCTTACTGTCCAGATAAGGTGGTCATAATCTTTTCCATACACCACACAAATTCAAAACCTTTAGTTCTGATCCAAAATACCTTTATTTTTATTAAAAGCCTAAAAAAGACTACTATATGGAACACTAGTGACTCTTTCACTCCTAAAGAATGCTACAGATAAAATCTAACATATCATATAAAAGAGGAAGAGTTATGTCCTAAACTAAGGAAGGAGATTTATATCCTAAGCTATTTTTTTTTGTAGAACAAAGAGGTGGAGGCCTTCATTAATTAGTAGGAAAATAAACTTGGGTGATCTGTTTTTGGGTTTATAAATGACTTATAACATAAGAGAATACACTGTATTCTATGTAGAATATAACTAACTATATTATAAATGAAACATACATATCTTATCCTCTACAGACTTTGAATTTATAACTTCTCTTTCGAAAATCAAATTCTAACACCATTAAACTAATTCAAAAGTACATAAAACTTTACGCCTCCAAATAATCCCAGACGTAATAGTAGGTTAGGGATGACCTTCAATAGGATATTTCCTAGCAGTCCTAGATCTTGTTGATCTGATTAGGATCTATGACAATTACAGACAAATGCTTAACAATATTACACAAGTTAATTCAAAGCTTTAATCTGAGCGAATTAACATAATAATGCGTAAATGAACAAAGCATAATAAAGGTAATGAATTGAAAGAAAGAGAGTAGAAAGATAGAAGACAAAACACAATTGATAACGGAGTTCGTCTGTGGGTCGGACTACGTCTCCGGGTCCTGCTCCAATAGGGGGACCGATCCGATTAGCTCCAAAATCAATTACAAGTGTTACAAGATATTCCCTTCAAGCACAATGGCAACATTATTCTCCAATGTGCAGGAATAATGAACAAATCTTCAAGCTCATAATCTCCTTCTCATCACCTGGATGTCTCAAAAAGGACTACTACCCCTCTTTTATACATAAAATAAGTCTAAAATAGACTAAAACCACCAAATCCCATAAATAACCCTTTACAACAAATTATTTCCCGTGCATATCCCCCTTACATTCTAATTTGGCACCATTAGTCATTAGCGGGTTTATTTAACCAATATCCCCTTTAAAATAGGGATTGGCGGGCTTCGCATTGTTTAAATGCAATATGGGCCGCTTATAATTTAACTGCTATATATAGCACAATGGTTTCCATCCATTTTGGGAGACCGGTAGTCAAGGGTTCCACCCCCGTCGGCCTCCATTCTATCTTTGCACAGTTGGTTATACACTAAAACCAACTTCTCTCTATAAAATAGTAAATGCGAATGAATGATCTAGCGGTGAAAGCGGTGGGTTTGTTGAGGGTTATGAGTATCTTTTGTTAAATCATTTTCCTCCTGAGGCGCCATGTGTTTATTTTTGGAATATTAGAGATAATTTATTTTATCCTTCGGATCACTTGTCGAATCCTCCCACCCAGCTAAGAGATAGGATACAAAGGTTGAACAGTTGGCCCACATATAGCTTATAACTCCGACCAACTAGTCCTTAGGATACGACTCAGAAAGTGCCATTACCCTCTCCCAGTAGTGGTTTTCTAATCGCTGCGACGTATGTTGTCTGATCGTGAAATCGCCAGCTAAGCTATATATTACTAGTCATCATCATAATCATGAGCAAGGGGCGGGGTGAGATCGATTATGTAGTAGTTGTAGATCTATCTCCATCTCCCTTTGGTGAGTGGAGGTCGGGTCGATTTCGTAGCAGTAATAGACACCATCATAATAACTGGTTCGTACTGATACTTCCATGGTCGTTAAGTTGGAAGATCAGATAGATTGAGATGAGATAAAGAAAGTAAAGCTGGGCTAAATACTTCTTATATTAATCTTGATAGGAATGATCTGTAAATTTCAATTTAAGAAATTTTGTTGGAGTAAATTATGTTTCATAATTACATTTTATTTAAGATGATTTAGGATAATGCATTTCATTGTAGTTTGCATATGAGACACTCATGGAAGTGTGTATTTAGGGAAATTGTTTGTAGGAGAAATTCCACCTTTTGTGGGCTTATCTTGTTGTTACATTCCACTTTCAGTGGGTGATCCACCTCTTGTGGAATATTTTATTATTTCTCCTACCTACCCTCACCTACCCTTATATCTCGTTGAGCCACATGCCATGATTGTGTGCTCTTGGTTTTATAAATAGACTCATTTACATTGTAATCCAATCAACCCAATTTCAACCAACTCAGTTAGTTGGGTATTTTGCATCTTGATAGGAATACAATTTATTCCTGTCACATATTTTGTTTTCTCTTGTTTGTGCTATCAATTGGACTCTAGATTTTGGCAAATTCTCACAGATTTGAAGAAATATATATAACAACATAAACATAACATTGTGACTTACATGGAGAAAATTCTTTTGGGAAAAAATTTTCACACTTCAAAACCTGCACAAAGTGTTATTAAATCTTGAAATAGGTTACAACACACATGCAATGCAAGTTCTTGTAGAAGTCTTTACCTTGAAACTAAATCTTGGAAGAATTTTTGGAGCACTTGGACATTCTCTCAAATAACTATCTAAAGTGCTAATATATAGAAAATTGCATTGTATATGAGAACCTTTTAGTGGTTAGGTTCCATTTTAGAAATAGCTAATAAAAAGGTAATGACACTAAGCATAAATTTCATAATTATCTTGAGTGCCAACCATGCAATGTGCTTCTCAAGCCACACAACACACACCAAAAAAGCCTACTCAAGTAGGAGTATCAATAATTGTACACACAATAAATGGCAGCCAAAAAGTTCAACTATAGGATTTACGAACTCAATTAGGGGTATCCTCTATATACCACAAGGATACATTGATGCCTAAATACAAGAAATGAAAGAGAATAATGCCAAACAGTCAGTAGGAATGGGTAACTCACTCTCCACCATCACTTCTCTAAGTTATAAAGTTCTTAGAGGCTTAGCCTAGATTGCAAAGATTTCACTTCCAAGAGGCATGTATTTTGATTCAACCTCACTATTTATACTTCACCAGACAATGGGAGTTGAGGTTGTCCCTTAGAGCGATGACTTCTCTAGGTAGGACCTCTAAAAAGAAAAAAGCAATATTACTTATTTTTGGTGCACTCAAGTTCACCACTAGGATGCTAGAGAGCATATGTAAGTAGATATTGAGGATTAAAAGGTAAGGGGTGTTTATTTTTAATTCTAAATCTAAATTTGTACGATAAATTTCAATTTCAATTTCAATACGTGGAAGACACACCAAGCAAGATGATCTAAAGCAAGAAGTGGTTCTATAATAGATAGTAAAGTCTATGATCAATTTTAAAATGTAAATGATAACATAACTCTTTCAAGGATGATAAAGTAATATTATGATGCAATAAAATATAAGCTCATCACAAGATCACAACTTCAATTTTTATTGCTTTTGACTTAGTAAAAAAGATCTAATATTTTTGAAATATATTTGACCTCAAACTTAAAAATGCAAAGAACATACCACTATTGAATTTATGAGAGATTTTAAAAAATGTAATTTAAGTTTTAAAAAAATTATTTAATTTGTGTCCTCGAAAGTAGATTTATGAAAAACCCTAATTTTGAAAGATCTTTAGAATTAATAGTAATTATTTTACATCAAAATAAAAATTATAAAAAACAAAACCCATCTAAAATTTTGACACCTTTCTAGGTTTATAAAAAATTCCAAAAAAATTCCATTAATTTGTGTCCAAAAATTAATATTTATGAAAATATGTAAAATCACCATAACTTGCTCAAAAATTATGAGCAAAACTTGTTTTGGGGAATGTTGGCTTCTGATATGATCCCCAAGTTGTAGTTAAAAGAATTTGGAAAAATTCATAGTCGTTTGAGAGATATGATGAAATATTTGCAAACCCTAGGGTTTTGTCTTCAACTTTATCTTCACAAGATTAGTCTTGAAATATTTGAACAAAATAACACGATAAGGTTAGAAAAATCTCTCAAAATATAGATTCAAAGCGGATGTTAGTTTCACTAAGTGTGCCAAAATGTGAATGATGTGAAAACATGAATCAAAATAATGGAAACAATGCAATGCAAGACCCAAACTCACAATCGGCACAAACAAAAATAAAGTCTAAGCTCTATGTAAAAATCAAATGACAAACAATATTACCATAACAAAGACCTTAGGAGACACCATTATTACTTGAGATTAGCTTGAATGCTTGATGTGAATTTTGCTATCAGATTTTTTTAGCATAACTTTGATATCATCACTATAATATAAAGGCCCGATGCTTGATCATGATAATGCTAGCTCTTGATTGAGAATGCTTGATAAATGCTTGATAACTTGACGATAGTAGATTCTCTAACTTGTTAGATGTGCTCTTGATAATAATGCTATCCATGAAGAAATGAATGAATGCAGGTCTTATTTACATTCATCACATCACATTTGATCAATGGTAGGGATTAATTATCTAAAGATCAATGGTTGAGAAAAATTAAGAGAAGTTGAGTCTTATAATGCACATGAATTGACGAGGTAGAAGGATAAGTGAGGTGTAAATGCATAGAAGAAATAAATAAAATATAAATTTTATTTGTTTGAAGAGGGAAAATTAAATAAATATTTGAACTTATTTAGTTTTGAGGGGGAAGTGTTAGCTTATAATTATGTAGTTTTTGGAAACTATTTAATTAATTAACATTGGAGGGAAAATGATAAATTAATTAAATAATTAAAAATTATTTAATTAATAGAGGCTAGAAGAATAAACCCTAGAGATGATATGATGAAAATAAGTAGTCATTTTTAGATGTCTATACTATATTTAGCAAGTTTGCATTTGTGCATGTATGCATTTAAAATATTGCACAATGCTCTAAAATTGTAAAATTAAGCCAACAGTGAAGAAATCACCTCAATATGATTTATGGTTTATGAGATATTAAAGTTTCTATCTTAAAGCCCCCTTGTAAAATATTTGAATTCAAATTTGAGGTACTTAGAGGTCCAAAATGGGCCTAAAAGTTGGTCAAAAATCCAAAAGCTCCTTTACAATTAGTTTATTGTGAGATTTCTAATGCATCAAATGGTTCATAAATCTAATGCCCTATTAAAAAATTGTGGCTTCCAAAAGTTGTGTTACAATTTTTTTCAAGAATCTTTAAGGGTGGGAAAATGGATAGCTACATCTTTGAATGTCCAAAATGAGGAGTTACACTATCTGTAATATTCAAATGTGGTGGAAAATTAGGAGAAGAGTTATTAGTGCCAAATAAAAAGATGAAGGAAGGTTACGAAGTATAGCTCCATTAGTACGATTTGTGACTATGATTTAGAGATATTTTTGCTCGAGTGGAATTTTTTTGTAGTGAGAATAGCCCTTGTGGCTTAACATTTTGATTTTTGAATATGTATTTTCATTTCAATTAAAGAAATTGAAAGTGGTTCATTTTCCTTCTTTATATTCCAAGTGAATCTCTATAATTGCGTAATGTGTGAGTGTTGGGCATAGTAGCCCATCATCAAAAGTGAACATAAAATATAATGTAGAATTGCAAAGGTGTATATTTTTTATGTTACATTAGGATAAAAGGGATAATCTTTGGATGGATAGGGGTAAGTATGACACATATAAATAGAGAAATGTAGAACACTAAAGACTAAACAAAGAGACACAAGGAAGTTAGATAAGGTGTGAATAGGTGCTAAAAACACATTTTACTTCTATGTTTGGATTATATGAGTGAATAGTCTTTCATTAGACCATCTATCTATATTGACATTAAGAATATATATAAACGAATCTAATTCTGTATAAAATCATTTCACATTTTCCTCTTCCTTATGATAGATTAGTGAATGCAATCTGAAACGTGGAGCAAAAGAAACATGCACAGTTTAAACTAGAAATTCATACACTTAATCTAATGAACTGTAAAAAATTAATACCAACTAAAATTATATCAAATAATTATAAAATATACCATGGTTTTCCAAACAAAAAATTATAAAACTAAATAAAAAATGAAATGAGTACTACCAGTTCACCATTCTAGTTATATAGAATGTACAATTTCCCTTTTTTTTTGGGATAAATAATAGCCATTTTTATTAACTAGATAAAATACACTATTCACAACCAAAAAAAAAGAAAAAAGAAAAGAAGAGAAGAGAAGAGGAGAGGATAAAGATCACCTATAGAGTTAATATACTCCACACCCATCCACCCAACCCCAATTGGAGAACCCATATTGAAAAACCTTATCTCATTGAATATGGCTGCTAATCATCTGCAATGACCCAGTCAATAAAGCCGGCACCGTCATTGTTTACTCAGAAGTGTGTTTGAATGATTAGAGTGGTTTCCTGTGATCATCAGTCCACCCGCCGTACTAAATAATTCAACATAGATTAGATTTTGTTGGCGGGCGCACCAATGGCATGGCACACGCTTCTTCATTTCCTTCTGCTGAATAGAAAGCTTAGTTGAATGGACATTGATGTAACACTGCGTCAATGACGTACATTTTAAGTCTGTTTTGTGCTACTGTAACTGTTTGTGCCATCTCTGTCCGGATTTTGATGGTCATTGATCGATATCGTCTGAAGGACTATGGTACCATGCTGTGGCAACCTTGACTATCATGTAGTTTATTTCGTCCGGACAGCCTACCTGAGTTTTAACTCTCAATTATTTCTTAGGCGAGGTAATACTTGTGTTTAGTGTTCTTTAAATCTTATAATAACTTAGCCAGTTTCTTTAACAACATTCTAATTGTTCTTGGTACCATTCTTACTCTTTCAGTCATCTTGAGAGAGATTTGCAAATAGTTGTCTTGTTATTAGTTTGAATACTGCACTCCCTTGTTGCCACTTTGGGTTTCTTTGTACCATTATACTTTCCATACACATTAGGAAATTAAAATCTTTTACAGTTGAGATTATAGCACTCATAGATTGTTTAATTTTGTTGTTATTATATTCTAAATGTCATTAGGGTTAAGGGAATACATTGAATCTAATCTTTTTCAAATCTTTTGACTATTCATGGATATGTTATGGGTGTGAAATCTTGGATCTTGCATGGGGTCCTGCATGAGGTCTAGTTAGATGATGTTAGATGATGTTGGTCTTAAATCTAGTAAAAAAGGATTAATTTGAATCTTAAACATTGATTATGTTGGGTGAAAATTTTGTAAACTGGGGAAGTTTACAAAATTGTAGTTTCAGCCACAGTTTTTGAGATTAAATATCTCCTAGTTATAAGGGAAGACTCCCCTTTTGTTTACTATTCTCTATTTAGAACACGACTCTAACTATGAATCCTAATCTAAACTTGGGGCAATGCATTATCTTATTCTCTCTTTTAGAATAGATGCTACTCTTTTCTCTTTTTTTTCGGAAACTGAAAACCAAACTTGCAAAAATCAGAATTTAGAGATGAAAATCAAAGATCAAACAAAGGGAAATCATTTACAAATTTAAAGAATAACTTTGTTCTCTTCTATATCTTGATCAAGGTGTATTTTTTTTTTCAAGTTGTGAGGTCAAGGTAGAAATAACTTCATCACTTGAGGGAGACGAGAATATGTAGGAGACCAATGTTGGATATTATTGGTCATTATTGCTGCTAGGATATGTTGTTGTCATTGATGCCAACATATTCCTGTGATTTGCTCCAGTGATTACAAATTAGAAAGATCTTATAATCCGGTTTGTAGTGTTGGTTTGGTGATCATTGTTTTACAGAGTTCAGTATATCCTTCTGTATATTCCGATGTGATCAGATCTTGTGTTGAGTTTTTGGGACATTGCTTGGGATGGTCTTGTGTATCTTCATTTCAGATGGATTGTGATTTGGTGCTCCGCAAGTTATCTTTCTTTGTGATAGTTGCTGATTGGTTGTGTTCTTGAGCTTTCAGACGTTGACCGATGAAGATTTGAAAAGTGGTGTTGGTGCAACTGTTCCTGATGATTCTAACATGCTTGCTAATGTTTCTTAGTCATGTCTTATTTGTTCTGGCGATCCATATTGATCGTTGTGTGAGTTTTTGGTGGTTTCTATCAATCAGTGATGTTTTTCGTGTTATGCGGTTTTCCTCATGGTGTAGTGTGTTGCGGTTGATCTTGGTGTGATTTTCGGTGGAGTTGTGCATTTGAGAATTTGATTTAGGACCATGTTATGCTATGTAAACCATTATATTGGTCTGGTGGTCGATCTTTCTATTGTGTGATGTAATTTTGTAATTGAGGGTTGAGGGTGTAGCCGACCTTGTTGTCAAGGTTGATGAATTGTATATATAGGTGATATAGTCATGTAATTTGGGTGTCGATGTTGTGTCTACATTATCAGAGAGAGGTTTGTGTGCAAACAAGTGATTTATCCTTCGGTGTTGAGTTTGAGGTAAGATTGGTGTTGCAGGGCAGACTTTTGTGCTTAACTGAAATTGTAATTAGGCATTTGGAGATGCTATTCTTTCAGTTCATTTCTTCCAGATTGTGGTCCGAATCTTATTGTAAGTCAGTGAGATTTCCCTGAGGGTTGTAGCCTTCAGGGCCATTATATTTGAGCAGTGAGCTCTAGGAAGTGTGTCTGAATGCATGTGCATTCCCCATTGTAAAATTTTCACATACTACTACAGAGTATCATCTTACTGTGGGTAGGTTCCCATAGTGGTTTTTCCCTTAACCGGGTTCTCCACGTCAAAATATTGGTGTTGTGTGTTGTGGTGTTAATTTTCTTATCTGTCTTATTGCTGCAGTTTATCAAATCTTTGTTTTGTGATAAAGTTTGATATTTCGGTGAAGATTGATTCACTCCCCCCTCTTAGTCTTCCTTCTTGACTACTGCTAACAACCAATTTATAATGCTCAAACCCAAAGTAGTAGATATCAAGAAGATAGCAAGGTGAATATGAACAAAATTCATACCTCAACATACTTAAGGCAAGCTAGAGAAAGAGATTCAGGCTATGAAAGAACTTAGTAGCAAGTGATGAGGATCAACTCCAAGATGAAGGCTCATCAACTCATATACAACATCAAGATTTCACTACATAAGCAAAGATAAGAGCCCAAGGATGACATTGCAACACTTCTAGTCTCAAGCTCATACAAGGTAACTGATGGGATCATCATCACAAACTCCAAGCAATACCAACAAAGAAGATCAAGCACTCAAGGAAGAAATTTTGCACAATCTTGAATTTCCTCTAGAAATCCAAGAATCATTTCCAGTATAGCAAGGTGGAAGCTCCAAGGTAGAGGTGATCAAGATAGGAGATAGTTTCAGAAGAGTTAATCAAAGTCAGAAGATAATGCAATTTGGGAGTATCTTCCACCATCATCCTATTCTTCACTATAGGTGCTTGGATAATGACGAGTATCAAGAGATATGCCTCCATCACCTACCTTTGTGATGAGTTACAAAGATCAAGCAAGATAAGGTGGCATCTAGTCATCACTTATACAATCATATCATTCTAATGTAAGGCATCCAGATTCAATGTACCTAGCTCATCCATCAAAGAGGAAACTACCACATGTAGGCACAAAGTCTGATGTACCTACCCTCATCATCTATTGGTGAATAATTCAAGGAAGGACATGTGTCTATTTTATTATAATTCTATCATTGGTCAAGCATCAAATGCTTTGTAATGGGTGTAACAAACCCCAATTAGGGTTTCTATATCTCAATCTTGGCCGTTGATTGTGAAGCAATTCGAGCCTCTCAATTGTAATGAGAGCACTATATAAGGCTCCATTTCTTCATTCATAAAGGTTAATAGATAGCAGATAAAAGTTAGATAGAAAGCAAATAGCTAGAGTAGAGTAGGAAGAGAAGGAAAAGATTTCTCCCAAGCCATTGTTATAAGAAGCATGTAAACTTCATTGAAGATATGGTGAAATGCATATATTGATTTGGCAATTTTCATGGTGTCTACTTCTCATTTTATTTTCATGTTGTTTATATGAAAGGAATAACTTTGTGTATGATCAATGGTGAAATTTGTACATCCATACTACTCACACCTTGCTGATTGTAAAGTGTCCTGCGTAGTCAACTAGATCCATCTTAGCCAAGCTTAACTTCAATTATTACTCCTTCATTGATATGCTTCATATTGATGGTATCTATGCTTGTAGTGGTGATTTGAAAATCATTGGCTATCCCTAGAAGATCACACTAGCCTTGCAGAGATGTTTGCTGCATGTCAAAGAAAAGATTAGTTGAATTTCACCAACCGTTGCTCTTGCATTATTAGGATTAGATTAGCTCTCTCAACCCTCATCCTTTTTATCTTTTATTTTTCAATAAAGTTACATTCGATGTTCCAACAACATCTAAGAATTCAAGATTCAATGTAAGTTCCCCTTGTGATTTTGGAAGCAATATCACATCAAACAATTGAGTCTATCCAAGAGTATGTCAAGAGTTGACATTTAGAACCTTGGAGTCGCATCATATGTTTCCCAAAGCTTATCATAAGAGAATATTTTGTTCGAGAGAGGGTAGAATACTTAGTATTTTATTCTGTGTTGTGTTGTGCATAAAAAAACCATCAACACTATCCTATTAAAATATTGCTCGGTGTGAAATAATAACAAATCTATGTCAACCATTCATCAAATTAAACCTGGAATATCATATATAAGTAACTCTTTTCCTCATTTGTGATATCTAGAAAGCATATAAAATATTTATGAAAAATTGGAGATATCTTTATGAAGTGAAGGTGTTGCTTTTAGGATAACTCAATAGCTACAACTCATTCATCATCAAGTCTTCATGAATTTTTTATCAACATTCATCAACCATGGAAGATTCAAGAGATATTGGAGGATAATAGGGAATCACCAACTGATGATTGGCTTGTACCTCTTCCTAAGGAATTGGTATGGTTTCATGTTGTTCTTATATTTTTGAAATTAAGCTTTAGATTTGATATTTTAGCATTTAATTCATTTATGCAATAGTTCAGTTACATCAATATTGTTTTAGGGTTTTGCTCTAACACATTTGAGTAAACTCTTGTTTGTATTTACATACCTTAGCTCATAGTAATCTTAGGCACACTTAATATTCAAGAGCATACACATTATTACAGGCTCAATATCGATTATTTGTGGAGGTGGAAATCACCAAAATGGGGGGTTGACCAAGGAAAAACCCTACATAGCCACCACCATACGTCTTTTTGTCATGCAAATGCAATTATAAATTCCTGATGGAGACATAAAGATAGAAGAACAATTAGTAGATAGATATATGTCAACACCCAAAATTAGGACAAAAAATCCCTAGACTAGGGCACTCCAAGCACCCCTGTCCAAGACCAAGGCATTCTGGGCATCCTGGTCTCTAGAAAATTGCATCATATTTTAGGGCAGCAACCTATAGGTCCTTAGGAGGCCCTAGTTTAGTTTGCATGTGAAAGCAGGAAGATCAGAGTGCTTTGGGCACCCTGGTCCAATAAATTCAGCTCAAAATTATTCATAGGCGCACCTCTATATTTTCTTTCTAGTTCTATACCCACTATTGAGTTTCTACTTGTGTGTTTTGTTACAAAATTTTAAGTTTTCATTTGCATTACACTTAGGTCTTGGTTTCATATCGCCTTATTTCAATTCCATACAGTTTCCAAGCATCGAAAGAATAGAATTCCTAAACGCCATCATTTGACTCTCTTTGAAAAGAGTTAGTCAAGTTCAATCAAATCCTTGGTGGCTTCATATTCCAATGTTTATGTGAAAGTGGTCCTTGGCCCTAATCATACCTAGTTCCATTTTCAAATTGAAATATTTTGGTGAACGTGACATCCTTGCATTGCATTTTTTGATTGTATGTTTGTTTTCCTTTTCAAATAAAAAGAAAAATACAAAAATCTTGTTTATGCATTAAATGTGTGTTTAAATTTAAAGCTTTGTTACGTTAGGTCATTTCATTTCATTGCAATAGTTAACATTTCTTTTCAACAATGTTGGATTACTTTTTGCAAGAGTGTAGTGTCTTTGATAACTCATTTGACTATGATGACTATACCTTTGATGAGAAATTTACTAGAGAATAACTTGATGAGGCTCTTGATGACTTCTTTTATCCTAGGACCCCATCTTTCAAACCATGCTTTTGCCAAAGGTTAATTGATATAATACATATGCCATTTAGCAGTGATGACCTTGTGACATTGGATAAAACTCTTGATAACTTCACTCGCACCTCTAAATCTACAAAAACTCATAGGAATATAGTTCATGACAAATCAACTTATGAACCTTCACTTCCCATTCAATCCAAATTGCAACCATTTAGTAGTGATGGAATTGCTATGTTGGATGAAGTACTTGATAATTTTAATCTCTACTAATCCTCTCTCAAATTCTCATAAACTATATTTTTGTAAATGGTTGATCAATATGGTACATGCGAATGGTTATCAAACTCCTAACAAGCCCATGATTGTTGTTAATGGTGATTATGATACTCAAATTCCTCAAACTCCTAATAAACTAGTGATTATAGTTTAAGTTGTTGGCCATTTGGAGGAACTGATTATGTGTTGCATTGATGTTTTGTCATTGATGCCTGTAGATTTTGCCATCACACCAAAAGCACGTACTATTGGTTGAGAGGGATCTCATCGTGTATATAGTCGCTACGCCAACACCCCCCCACACGATAGAGCCAGATACAACCACGTACCATGTAGGATTCATACCCATTACGTACCACGTCGATAAGCCAAGCTTACACGGATGAAGGGTCTAGGGCTTGAGGGACTCGAACCGATGACCTGCGCTCTGATACCATGTGAGATTTTGCCAAGATCAAGAGGCAATGGAAAGCACAAATAAGAGAGAATAAAATAGAATGACAAGAACAAACTATATTCTCATCAATATGCAAAATGATCAACTGGATTCTAAAATACAATGAATATAGGTCTGCTTATATAGGCAAGGCCATATGGATGTATGAGCACACAAATATGACATGTGGCTCAATGAGAAACAAGGGTAGGTAAGAAATACTAGGGGTAGGTAGGAGAAATAATATAATATTCCACAAGAGGTGGATGACCCACCGAATGTGGAGTGTAATAGGAAAATAAGACCACAAAAGGTGGAATTTCTCCTACAAGCTCTATCCCTATGTGCACACTTCCCTAAGTGTCTCAAATCCAAACTACGAAGAGATCCATTATCCTAAGTTAACTTAACTAAAGTGTAATAATATCGAAAATGAATATTTATTTACACCAACAATGCCAACACTAGCTTTTTGGATTCTTTACCGACACCCTTTTGGTCCCGGTAGGATGAGTTGTTTCTGGTTGGTTTGGATCCGACATGATCCGGTAGGCTCTGATATGATTTAGTTATGGAATTGTCTTGTTCATGATACTCATGTTCATATTCAGTCAGTTGGTTTTGGTCTGGTGATCGGATGATATCTTGTTTGCTTGGAAGCTTGGCTTGTGGTTCCAACGAGGGTTTCGCTAGTAGAGCTTTTTATGAAGATCTTTGGTGATACGCATAAGTGGTGTTGGTACAGTTTCTGGTGAAGTTTCAGGATGCTGGTGGTGATCATGTTCAAGACTTGGCGGATGAAGATCATTACTGTAGCGTGTGGACCTATATTGGGTCCCGGTTGGTCTAGGTTATGGACCGACTTAATGAAGCATGTGGATTGAACTTCTCGATACGTTTCTGGGATGTCTTATGTGTTGGATATTATTTTTTTGATCTAAGGCTGACATGTTTTATAATTATGCAATTGGTTTATTGTCTGGTGGCTGACTTGATTGTTTATGGTCGAGGGTTTGTATATATAGATGTAAGATCTCATTGTAGATCATGATAAGAATAAGATCATGGGAATAGGATATGGATATGTAATGTGCGAATAATGTAATATCATTTAGGTAGAGGATTTGGTCGATCATTGGAGATATAATTGGGTGTGAGGCCTCACCTCGACTCAGTCTAACATTTCAGTGGATTTTATATTTAGACTATTATGGATACTTTATTTTAATGCATTTTGAAACTTAGAATTTATATGATTTCAAGATTTGGATAACATTGCTA
Organism: Cryptomeria japonica; assembly: GCF_030272615.1. Lineage (NCBI taxonomy): Eukaryota > Viridiplantae > Streptophyta > Pinopsida > Cupressales > Cupressaceae > Cryptomeria > Cryptomeria japonica. Next base: position 916,697,052 of record NC_081414.1, read on the forward strand.
TGTTTTGATGATTTACTTATATGCTTTATGAGATAGAACACTAAATGATTGTTAGATAAGATGATATTGCAATGATAGATGTCATTATTGAATTCGCAGGACTTTACTATGATAATAGAACTATGATGTATGGTTAAGTTTATGTGAATTAGGATGAAATTGCTTATGTGAAATTGCTTGATAAAAGATGTATTTAATCTGTGCAGATGTAAATTGTATGCAAGTGATGATGTGTATTGTTATTCCTTTGAATTATATTATATGTGGATATTTGGAAGTACTAATGTGTAAATTGAGATGTGCAGGAAATTAACCATGTGACCATGGAAAATTTACGAAGAACCAAACCTAGACTTATGTATGATCGTAAGCCAGGGGTTGTCTATTTGGAGAGACAACACCCCGTTTGTGTTGTATTTTATTCGTAACAGTATATGTTGCATGTGTGTTAAGTGTTATTTAAATTTATTGTGTAAAATCCACGAGACGATTTCATGTTTTAAATTTTAAAAGTGTTTTATTTGTGTCACTTGACACGTGTGGATTTAAGTTTAAATGTTTTATTTTTGTCTCTTGGTGGGAAAGTGTTCAACTATAGCTTTTTCAATTAATGTAACGTGATGTCATAAATACCTTGGGAAAAGAATCTTTGGAGAGGTCACCATATGTTTGACCCGAAAATAAACTTCAGAGGGGTTTAAAATGGGTTAAATGAACACCTAGGGGTAGTTTAATAGGGTTTCCTAAAGCCCATAAGGTATACCTAAGGATTAGGGGTAATTTTATGCAAGTTTCTACTCCTAAGTGACCTTTTTGACATTCTAAAATTTGGCTTTTCTGAGTTGTGCGAAAATTGAAATTAGAAGTTTGAACCTAGTTGTAAACTTTTCTATTCGAATGAGAGTTCTCTTTCCCATTTTGTCTTACTTTCCTCTTTAGTTTTTAGAAACTTGTGAGAACTGAGAGAATGAGCTTCTTAAGCAAGAATTTGAAAATTTGAGGGTAATCACCCACTCTCCATTTTTGGAGACTAGAGAATTTTTGAAAAGATTAGAATAGATTTGAATAGAAAATTTGGCTAAGGGTAGAAGAAGAAGATCCGTGGATTTGGGCAACACTTCCTCAAACACTATCCTACCTTTGGGCAGATTAAGGTTGGTTTCATTATTCCTAAAATGACTTCTTTTTGCATATGTTTGAAAGTAGGTTGATGTAAGAAAATCCGTTTTCCTTGAATGTCCTTTTTTTGAAATTTCACTTGGTAGTTTTGCATGTTGTTTTGTATGTGTTTTTGGGAGTTTCCAAGACCTCTTACTCTTGGGAGAGAGGAGGATCTTGTGGGTGGTAGCAGTGACAACCCTCGAGTGAGAGACTCTCATTATGAGAGCGATCACAAGGGATTTTTGTGTGACCCTTGCTGCATGGCCTGTTTGTGCAATGGGGGTCATAAGGAGGGATATAAGGCTAGAATGCCTTGGGGGGCATAAGGAATAAGGGGTTGAAATTCTTGATGTATTCATTGTGCCATGAGGTGGCTACTTGTTTTCCATACTTGCAGTTCTCCTCAGGGTATTGGTCCACTACCACCCTTGAAAAGGTCATCACTAATGTGTGGTGTTGTGTAGCCAAGTTGGAAGTGTGTCTGAATATTTGTGTGTGTATTTTTATCTTCTATGTGTTTGCATGTTTGTTACCCGTCTAGGGCTTGGTTCTCCAAGCTCAGGGGTGGCTACTAGTTAGCCTAGGTTGGGAGGTGAGCACTCCATGGTCAGAATTGTGATTTATTATGCAGGATTATCGAGAGAAAAGAATAGGACAAGTGAAAGGTTGCAGGAGTTTTGTGCAGAAAATTATTTGTATATGTAATGATTTATTTGAAAGAGTCCTCATTTATTAATAATGGGAGACCTATTTGTAAAATGACAAGTATTTTAAAAGTACATTAAAGAAATATAGGAATTTATATTCTGTAGCAATGAAGTGAATAATTTTGGAATTAGTTCCTAAGAGTTTCTTTTGTTTTTTAAATTTAATCTTTGTTGAGAATATAAAGTTTTGAAGGACAAGAGATTGATTTTAATTTCCTATATGCTTATGAAATAAACCAAGGAAATAAAGAAATGATTTAGTGATTGCATGCAAGTTGTTTTGAATATAGATGTTTCAATTTAAATCCTATTACAAAAAAAAAATGATTTAATGATTGCATGCATGTTTTTTTCGAATATAAATGTTTCAATTTAAATCCTATTGCATGGTTAAAGTTAAAGGATTCTAGATGATTAAAGTTGTTGTTGAAATCTGTCATTATATTAAGTTGCAGAAAATAAAATCACATAGTTAATTGCATTTGTATATAGTTGCTGTTAAGATTATTAAACTCTGTTAATTAGTTATTGTAGCATATAAAATCTATAGATAACCAGATTTATTAAAACAAATAGTTCTAGGGTTACTGTTTTAAGTATATTATATTCTGTTCTATACCTTATTTTTACAGTAAGTAAACAAACGAAAAAAAAACAAATGTATATTTATACTTGCTGAAAATCAAATTATTATTAAATCAACTGTGTAGGCTTTAAAAATAAATTTAAAATCCCTATATATTTTGTACATAATAGAGTACTGAGTTCAGATGCATATATATATATATATATATATATATATATATATATATATATATATAAACACTATATTTAGGTTTTGAAAAGAAAAGAAAAAAAAAATACTATGCCTGTATTATATATATATATATATAAACACTATATTTAGGTTTTGAAAAGAAAAGAAAAAAAAAATACTGTGCCTGTATTTAATATATATATATATATATATTAATTAATTTAAAAAACAAAAAACAAATTTTTTTTTACTTATTTAAAACTTTGTTTTACCACGGGCTTCGGGTCGCACCCCACTGTGTGAACACACAGTGGGCGGCGCCGAAACGCCACCACTGTGTGAGCACACAGTGGGCAGCGCCGAAGCGCCACCACAGTGTGGCCACACAGTGGGCGGCGCCCGTGCCCCACTGTGTAACCGCACAATGGGTGGCGCTTAGCACACCCACCGCCTCTTCCACACTCGGCCTGCTGGAAATAAAACACGCCGCCGACCCTGCATAAAACGCCGAGCACCCCCCTGCAAAACATAGGTAATAAAATGGAACCCTAGCTTGGTTAGGGCTAGGGTAAATAAGTGAAGTGTGATGTAAAATAATAATAATAATAGATATATAAAAAGGAATAAAGAAAGGGTTAGGGTTTGGAGGAATAAAAAGAAAATAAATAATTATATATATATATATATAAGAATGGTGTAGATATTAGATATTAATGGGTTTTCTAAGAGTTAAAATATTCGAACGAAAATGAGTACGTTGTATTAATAATTGCTAAGGAAAAATATATCTAATTTAGTTGCATATAATAAAGATATTTTAAGATACATTATGTGTATTAATGTTTGAATTATTTTTAAACAATCAAAATAAGGTTGTTTATAGGGCGGATGGTAAATCAAATAATTAATTAAGAGTTGGTTGTCAATCATGGAACTATAAAAAAAAAGGGATTGGTTCTTTGATTTTAATAAAAATAAACTTATGGGAGACATTTATTAAGAAATTAAGACACTTTAACTGATTGTTTTGATTATTGATTTAAAAATGGATTTAGGACTATATAGTCTTATTGGAGATTTAATTTATCTTCATCTACTATTTTTTTTATGAGTTTGATTTAATTAATCTATTGACTGGGTATCTTGTGAAAATAAATTTAAATCATTTAGTTTTCCGCAAATAAAATTTAATTAATTTCGATACTTGGTTTAGTATCAGAATTAGCTCGAATATAGACATGGCAAATACATTAGTGCATGTCGTGTTAGCGAACTTGTTAATTAATTAGTATTATAAAAAAAAAAAAAAAATCATTCCATTTTTGCCCTAAATTTTGGGCATGACATTGGGTTTATGTAAGAGGATTTAGTCCTCCAGTATTGAGCTTAACCGAAACTGTACTCAGGCATAGGAGATGCTATCTTTGCAGTTCAATCTCTTCTTCGGATTGTAGTCTAGATTTCTATGTAGTCAATGAGACTCCTTTTGTGATGAGCAGTGCGCTCTAGGATGTTGGCCTTCCTGCAAGTGCAGGCCCCTCAATTGTAATTCACATACTTACTACAAAAGTATTATCTGACTGTGGGTAGGATTCCAACCATGGGTTTTCCCTTTATTGGGTTTTCCACGTATAAATCTTGGTGTCATGTGGATGGTATTTATTCTGTGATTATTGTTTATGCTTAATTAGTTTAATTGCTATTTCGGTATTTGGTTTAAGAATTTCGATATTATTGTTTTGGGTTCTGGTATTAAAGTTTTAACAGCTCAAGGTTCCAGTAATCCGTGACAATTAATTCACCCCCCCCCCCCCTCTCAGTTGTCTTCTGGTTATTTTTACTGTCTAACATAAGGAGGTTATGGTCACTAAATCCCTTTTGAGTATGCTAATAAAATCACTCAACAAAGTTACAATGTGGTTGTCCACACATATAACACAATAAATAATAAGAAACCTAATTCCCCTCTATTTATTCCTTCCTCTCTTCCTATTCTCAAGTAGTGCTTCCTCCAACACCATGTCTTTCTCAACATCTTGGAAAACAATATGATCTTATTGAACAACATTGAGTAACTCCTGCCAAGATATCCCTTTGGGATTTGATTCAAACTTCTTCCACATATCATGGACTGTAAAAAGATTCTTTAAAGAAGATAGATGTGCCACCTATTGTGACATCTAACAATATAACTTCCTTAATAGATTGCATGCATGCAACCACTATATTTTCTTAAAATAAATTTTCTTCTATAGAGATTCAAAATCAATATGATTATCTTATGATTGTTGTCCTTATTAATGGTAATGCTATAAGAATAAATTTGGTGGACAATGGATCTTGTCTTAACATTTGTAGCATTCAATTGTTACACAAGATCAAAGTGGATGATTCTCTTATTCAACCTGATTCTCTTTCTATTCATGACTTTGACAATGTTTCTATAGCATTGTTAGGTACTATAACCTTTACCATTAAGGTATGTCTTGTTATTTTACCTACACCTATCCAAGTCATTCCTGATAATCTTACTTATAACCTTCTTCTAGGAAGACCTTGGATTCATGCTATGCAAGTAGCTCCAACTATCCATCACAAAATAAGACCCATTTATGAAAATGAGATGTATAATTAGGAAGCTAACACAAATTTACAAGCTTGCTTGCAAACATCATCCAAATCTCAAAGTATTTTAAATTCTTCAATTCCTTCTCAAATAGAGGCTAAAATACCATGTCTCTTGCTAAAGATACACCTTAACTTGAAGAGATACTCTTAAAAGTTGATTCTGGGTCATTAGAATTTACACCTTCATTTGTGGGAGAATATAAAGTCCCTCCAAGAGAGTCTAAGACCAAGGGAGATGATATGATAGAACCCCAAAAAGTGTCAACTTTGTCTAAACAATTTAGTAACAATTTTGTGGCTACTTCTAACAATTCTTCAAAACCTTCTTCTAGTTCATCTACTTATTACATTGAGACATATGAGACTTCACCATCTCTTTCTGATATGAAATACCTTAATGGTTTAGGTTTCCACATCCTAGCTAAGCATGGATAAAATGGCAATGGTTGTTGATCCAAATTATGGATTCAGACGACAACACCTAAGTGAGAACCTGTGGTGTCGTGTATGAACAAGATAATACCGAATTGAAGCAAGCCAAAAAGTATTGTATTCAATTCGAAAGTCCAACATATAGTAGTCCAAGGGATTCCAAGAGTCACCAAAAATTCCTTGAGAATCGAAAAACCATCAGTCATATCAGGTTTATTTACATAATAAAATCTAAAACTATGTAATTTTTCAAAAAAACTATATAAAATTTGTCCTAACTTTAACTAGGCACAACTTTCTACACAGGACTCAAAATTACAAGTTGTTTAACTCATTGGAAAGGTCTCCAAGAGTTGTAAGAAAAAAATTGACTTTCAGGGGCTAAAAATGCCCTGAAGGCCTTCAAAAATTCCATTTACTAACATATAGAAAAAACTAAGAAAATATATAATAATATTTTTCAAATTTTCTTCTAATCAATTGTGGCCCAAATGAACAAGGGTTTAGAGCTTCTTTAGAAAATCACATACATGCAACATCATTTGGACTTGGATATAATACCTTAAAGCCCACTAAATCATCATGTAGACCATCTCTCAATGTGAATTTTATATTTTCTTCTAAATATCTTCCCTTAGTTAATCCTCATCTCATTGATTCTTGTAGACGTATAAAAATGACCATATTCCTAAATGAATATTTTATGTTCATTTCTCTATTTAATTAAATCCAATTTAATTAAATTATCCACATTCTTCTATTTTATTAAGTAAATTACTCAATTTATTTAAATAAAATTCACTATATCCATTTAATGAATAAATCATTTTATTCAAATAAATCCCCCCTACCCACTTTTAATTAAATTCAAATTTAATTAAATAGTTATCCTAAATTGAATAAATCTAATTTATTTAATTTCTCCAAATTGCAATCAAATTGAATAAAATCATTTAATTCAATTTAAATCCTATTATCCCCCCATCCACTTGCAAAATCCCAAACCCATTTCTAATCCCTTCTAGAATCTTCTAATCACTTCTAATTAACCTAACCCCTCCTCTAAACTTTGTCGCATCCCTAAGCAAAGGGAAGTCACTTCTCAAAGCCTCAAAGTCTTTGATAACCATTAAAGGCTTTCAACCTTCAACCACTAAATGTCTCAAAGTCTTTGATAACTTTGAAAGCTTCCAACCTTCAACCACTTAATCCACAAAGTCTCCAATAACCATTAATGGTTAACTCAAACCCTCCTACATGGTTAAAACATTTGTTTTGACTCAACCTCTACCCAACCCAAAGGTCTCATCAGGCCTTTAATGATTTGACCATGATTATCTCTTAATCATTTGCACAAAGGTTTATCCTTGGATTAACTCTTAATCCAGTGGGTAAGCCTAACTTAGACTTGACCCTTAGCCTTTAGATAACCATGAGGTCTTCTCAGGCCTTTAATGCCTCCAACCTCTTCTCTCAACCCAATCCTATGTTGACACTTGTCTCCATTTCATTGGTGCCAATTGTGCACATGGATCCCCAACTTTCAAACTCAACCCTTGATTAAACTATTCAATCCTGACCATCCATTGCCCTATTTGTGCTATAAATAGAGCTCTCATTCCTCCATTTTAAAACAATCATCTTTCAAATTTGAAGCATTACACTTATGCTCAAATTCTTTCAAGCTTTCATATCATTTTTATGCTCATCATTTAGCCTCTTTTAGAATAGAAATTAGTCTAAATATGCATGTTTAGAATACTTTCTTTATCATTTAGCTCAATCATAGACAAATATATCATGTTAGGATAGTATTCATACTAATCTTGTCATCTTATCATTTAGTTTATTGTATTCTAGAATCATGCATAGCTTAGAATACATCTCATACTAAAAATTATCAAAGCATCCCTCGTTCTTGCATTTGCCATCCCTAAACCATTTTGCTCAGTGATCTGAGAGCAAAAACGTTGGTTTGAGGAACATTGTGAGATAGAGAACCATGGGACCCTCCTTGGAAAGCTGAGTAACACTACGTTACTCCATAGCTTGCATCAAGAAGTCCTGTGTGTGTGTGTGGACTAGTTATTTTACAATATTTTCACATATTAACTTTTATTCGCCCACTTTTCCCGCATACATTTCTAGCACCCACCGTGGGGCCCAACCCCAACTAACAAATCGGTTTTTCAAATTAATGACTTTTGCAGGTCCGCGGGAAACAGGAATCGGCGCGTCGGAAACATTCCATAGCGCATCCGGTTAACAGTCTAGTGCATCCTGCTTACTATTTAGCACGTGGGATCCATACTCTAGCGTGTGAAGACCGTTCTTTAGTGCATAACCCCACTAACATTTTTCTGCAGGTCTCGACGCGGACAAAACACAGAAGTAGCGCATCCAGTAAATAGAGTAGCGCATCCAATCCACTGTTCAGCGCGTGGAGACCATCATCTAGCGCGTGCAGTTCAAACATTAGCGCATGACCTCCGTTAAGTTTTTTTTTGTAGGCCTCAACGCGGAAACAAAACAGAGTAGCGCATCCGGTTAATAGTCTAGCGCATCCCACTTACTATTTAGTGCGTGGGGTCTATACTCTAGTGCGTGAAGTTCTTTCTTTAGTGCATGACTTCCACTAATATTTTCCTGTAGGTCTCGACGCGGGCGAAAAACAGAATAGCGCATCGGGAAAATAGCTTAGCGCATTGGGGGCACATAATAGCGCGTGGGTGCTTTTTCTTAGTGCATCCATGCAATAGTTTAGCGCATAGAGTTGGCAGAGCCAAAAATTTATGACAGAGTCAAAAATTAGGCTTGTGGGAGGCATAATATATATGGAATATAACATTTAAGAGGGGTTTCAGTGACATTTCCTCTTCTCTTTTCTCTTTCTTATACTTTAAATTATATTCCATATATACTTTCAGGATGTTTGAGAGGGGTTTCAGACCTCTAGGAGTTGTAATGCAAAATCTAGTTTTTGGAAGATCTTCCAAATTTCAGACTTAGACAAATTTCAGGGCATTTCAGGATCAGGATTGTAAAATTTGTAACCAAGATCAGAATTTAGGCTTGTGTAAGCCCACACTAACACTTGATCACTGACTGTGTGCAGGTTCTAATATTTTTTGTGCAGGGGAAGGAGCAAGTTTAGAGGCTTTAAGTTTCTTTTTTTACTTTCTTTCAACAAAAGTTGGTTAAAAAGAACTCACTCTCCTTTTTTGCACAAATTAAAATAAACCTCATCATTTCATTTGGATGCATAAAATGAACTTCATTCCTTCCTTTTTGGTGTTTTAAAAGAAAATTCATCTTTCTTTATTGCATGGTAAAAAGAACAACAAAGCAAACCTTTCATTCCTGCAAGTTAGGAAAAACACTTCATTTTGGAAGCTGTAAAAAAAGAACCAACAATCTTTACTTTGGCAAAATTTTTAAAAGGAACCTCACCATCCTTTGGTGTTTAAAAGGATTCACTTCATTTTGCAAAGTAAAAGAACCTCATCTTCATTTTGTGCAAGGCAAAGAGGGAAAGTTTTTCCCTATCGACTTTAATTTTGTTGACCAAACATCACGATTTACTTTGTTGACCAGGCTTGTTTTACAAAATTTTTGGAAATACACACTTTGCTATGAAAGGTTAAAAAGAACATCATGCTTGTTGGAGCAACATCTCCAAATAGAAGTTAGCAAATCATTGTCTTGAAGGCTAAAAAGAACAACTTGATTGCCTTGTCTCGAAAGTGGAAGGTATATGCTCTCCCCATAACTGGGTGACCAAAAACCCAAACCACTCTTAAAGCTTTCTGTACTTCAAGCATTTACCTCCTTTAGCAGGCCTGCCTTCCTGAGGGGTTGAAAAACTCTTAAAGCCATTCTTTGGCCGGTGTGAAGGGAATGACCTAAGTGGGGAACGACTTTGACGCCAAGAATTCCAACCCACTATAATCAAATGTGGAAAGTGACGAAAGTCCTTTTCGACGGTTACGCACAACGATTAGCCTTCCCCCAGTATCTTTACGATACGTAAAGCCTTTGTTCTAAAAGTTGGGAAGCCTCCTGAGGGAGTTTATCACTGACGGCCGAACAGGAAGCCTGATTATGAACCTTAGAAATAGAAACCTTGAACCGAGTCAGTCGCCAAACATTGGCAATATCATAGTGCAAGGGTGGGGAAGAATCCGCCCCCAAGATTACTCACCATATATCTCCCAAGATAACTACTCAATTGTGAAGCAATTCACTTTGAGTTAATTTCTGGCAAAAGGCAAAAAAACAGGTGCCCTCTAGGGGGTGACAAGGCTGTTTGAGCTGACGGAGTATCAAGCCTAGTGGGCTATGATATTGTTAATGACCTTTGAATAAAGAGTCTATCTGATGTGTCTTTTGTTGTAAATCAAACTAGTGATAACATCGAGGATTTGAACACATCCTCAAAAGAATATACACTCAATGTATAGCATTAGGATGATCATTGTCTTCATGTGTGCTATGTATTCTTGTCACAAATGTTAAAATATCTTGCAAAGTATCCAACAATCAAACTCAAAAATCCGTTCAAACAAAGAAAAATCATAAAGTGGAGAAGATTTCCATATCCAACAAAACAGCTTTTGAGATGGCTATCAACATTTCAACTATCTTTAGGAAAGACTTTCATCCAACAAGATTAGGGGAATACCAAACCAAGTAATCCTTTCTAGAAAAAGTTTTCAAACTTCTTGAGTATCCTTTCAAGTCCAATATCAAATGGGGTCACAAGAAATCAAATCAAAACACCAGAGAAATCATTTCCAAATCAAACAAGTCAGTCTTAGAACAAAAGTTGTCAAATCTAAAACTAGCTAAAGATAAGACTTTATCCTATCAAAATCAGGTATTATCATCACCTTGATCAAAAGGTCCATCATCTAAAGGATTCTATCAAACAACATACCAAGTTTAAACCTTAAGTTGTCAAATCAAGTTTCTATATCGGGAGACTTTATCCATATCATTTGACACACTTTGTCATGAGGGGGCATCTAAACCTTCATTTGATAAAAGTGGACTTAAGTTTCCAAACGAAGTATCTCAATCCAAACATCGAAGGAAACCATTGATCATTCATGTATGGCCACTCCTCATATTTTGAGATGAACAAGTCTTCATCACAAAACTAAGTTAAAGAACAGACAACCTAGTCCTAAGACCCTTATCAACAGGAGTAAATTTCTCTACATCAAACTATCAAAAACATCAACTTTTATCATTCGTATGACCATTCATCATCAAACCAAAAAAAAAGGAAACCCAGTCAAAGGAAATCAGTCCTAGCATAAATCAAGATCAAGATATCATGGCTCTCCAATCTGATCCCATTTTTTATCAAGATCCCACCTATCAAGAATCTTATGATGATTCCCTAAAATTTTGGTATTCCATCCCCGATGATCCCCTTTCATCTCAAGAGCCGAGTCCCATTCAACATCCATCTCTTAAGAAAAATCATGATATCCCTTCCATATCCTCCACTATTCTAATTCAAAATCAAGAGAAAAGCACAAACTCAAATGATCCTACTCCAAGTCAAGATCAAGATCAAGGAATCTCTTCATCCTCCAAATCTATCTTAGGTCCTTTCATTCCAAAGTCAATCTCTTCATCCTCCAAATCTATCTTAGCTCCTTTCAATCCAAAATCAAACTCTTCTTCTTCCAAATCTATCTTAGGTCCTTTCATTCCACAATCAAACTCTCCATCCCTTTCATCCATCTTGGGTCCTTACCTCCCTCCGTCCACCAATCCATCACCTCAAATGATCCATAAGAAAGATCAATGAGGAGCACATCTTTGAACTTCTTTCAACCCTCTATCTAAACATCTTTCCAAAACTTCTTCTATCATTTCCTCTATCTATTTTGGGTCCTTCTGTCCCAAAATTCAATTTTCCTCCATCTCTTCATCACTTCTCAAGTACCAACACTCATCCTAAAAACATTTCTATCTATCCTTGCACAAATCTTCAAACATTCTATCTATTATCCAACACCTCTTTTCTATCCTTCCATCCCTATCATTCAATCCTTTGCATACATCCTTCATCTGTGAAATAGGCATATGTGTCATTTTGTCACATACTTGCCCATGCTTGAATCTCATGTTCAATCCTTTTCCTAGATATCTATTCATGAAATGCTTCAGAATCCGAGGTTGTTCCTCTTTAACATTTTCTTTTGGTTGGGATACACACTCAATCCAGAAAAGAACCACTTATCGTATCTTGGTACCGACATCTTTTGATTACTATATCTCATACACTTAATCGATTGTTCTAAAAATCATTGTGATCTCTTAAATTGAAGACATGGCTAGTGAAAAATCTAAAATCTTGCTTCAGCGCCACTGTAATTATCACACCCATGTAAGTTTCATCACTTACAAGCCAATGCAAGAAAAATAAAGAGAAAAAAAAAAGAAGTATCAAAAGCATGAGCAAGAAAATGAATATCAAGAAAAGCAAAATGCAATGAAATGCAATATCAAAATGATTGGCTATGGGAACATGCAAGTAACTCCATCGGGGCTATGGACGCCTGACTGGCAATGGAGCAATATTTGTGAGATTACAGCGATAACCTCGTCGGGGCTATGGACGCTCACTGGCAGCGAGGCTCTATCCAAGATGCTTTTGAAGTCAAGGTAACTCATGTAGCTAGCCATGTTGGATTTTGAAGATTACAATGATCATATGAGCCAGAATGAACCCACTTGCATACACATGGGTAATCAAAGAACTAAGTACCTTGATCCAGTTTGGGATTCTTCTTCCCTTTTGAGTCTGCTTCCTAGTTGCTAGAAATGTTCAGTTGAATTTTCCAGAGGTTCTGTTGTAACTAAAATCTGATTCCCTTCAATGTCCTTAGAGTAATATGATTTAAACTAGGTGCAGAAGAGACATCAAAGATAAGGAAATCTTAGAGACAACATATGACAAGGTTTGATTAAACCTTCTACACTTCGGGCTTCCTTGGAGCCCAGGTGGGTATACCTTTGTGAACTAAATTCGCACTTTCAAACAATAAACCCACAGCAAACCAGTCCGGAAACCCGTGGATTTATTCACCTTGAAATCAACTGAAAATAAAGAATGGAACGATACTTAACTTTAGCATTTTGATCAACAAAGCATGCAATAAACAACCTCGATTAATACCAGTGCTTTATCCAGGGTTTCAGAGTCACCTAAACTCAAATAAAACTCTTAAAACAATATATCTTATGCTTCCTATCAGCTTGGTTTCCAATAATCCTTGCATATGCCTGACACATACAAGAATTCAATCATTTCAAACTAAACCATGGTCCTCGAAATTCAAAGTTCTTTCCAAAGAATTTACTGGTATAAGTGACCCGCGTATTTAATTTCCCTCCTAAAGAGAAAAGCTAACAAACACCTATACTGAGATTGCTTTGCAACTCCATTCAAACAGAAAAATCCTAGATTATTCAGAATGAAAACAGTAAGTAAATTTGTGAACAAACTTGAAGACAACACAAAGCTCTACTCAAAACTGATAGCCTGTATATTGATATTCATTTGAAGAGATGTTACAAGAAGTTCTGATTCTCCATTTATTTTGGAAAAGCTCAGATAAATTTCTGCAGCGTTTTCTTACAAAAATTTTGTGATCCCTTACTCTCTAGTCCTGGTATCCATTTATAACAACATGGATGCACAAAGCTTCAGACTTCTCGAGGAGAGTTTGTTACAATTATTTCAAAAATTGAAGAGGTTACAATTTTTACGTAAAAATAGTTATGCACTCTTTTCAGCCTCTGCAGTCTGTTCAATAGGTTGTTCGGTTGCAACCTCTTCTGGCTTTTCAGGGGCGCTCTCCAACTGCTTCGGATCATGGGTGGAATATTTAACTCCCCACTCATTATATGTCTCTTCTGTCGGCCACAAAAAATTAATCACATCATTTTTAACTTTAGTCAACCTTTTCCAGGAATTTCTCAGTTTGTTGACTTCTGAATTAAGAAAACTATAATGTGATTTAATTTTTTCTATTTCCTGTATTGTTATAACAAAGAAAGAGGTATCATCAAGATCAATGATTCCCTTAACCCTTGTTGACAATTTAACTTCTATCTCTTTGAGCCATATTTGCTTATCTTTTAGGTGATCCGGATTGGCAAAAATTCCTGGGAGCAACTCAAAAACCTGATCAGTGTATTCCTTCTTGCATAAATTGACCTTCCTATCCACATTATCTACATCTGCTGCCAATTGTATTAAAATTTTAGCGACATCAGAGGTAGATTTGATAATGGGATTGGCCCTTGCTTCATCACAGGATACACACATGAACTCTAGATCTTGCTCCCTAGGCCTCCATCTATCAAAAATGGGTGTCAAAATGGCCTTATCTCTCCTCATTTCATTCCATATCTCCATGACTTTGCCCACATTGTTGTAAAGCAAGGAGGCATTTATCGTATCTGCAAAACTAGAGATTGTGGCCTTTATTTTCTCCTCATATTTCCCCGCATAAAAGGCCTGAGCCTGCTCCAGGTTCTCTAGTTCTTGGGGAGTAATCTCAATCGTTTGGGAGCTGGAAGGTGCAGGAGATGGTGGGAGCTCAATAATGGGGCTAGTAGGCGGAGGTCTTGCAGGAGAAGAGGCAATCATCAATGTTGAAGAATCACCTTGTTGGTGTTGTCCCATCAGCTGGCTTTGCAATCTGGCAATGATGCTATCTTTGCCTCTTACCTCCTCCTTGGCACTATCATAGGCCTTCAAAACTGTTTCCAATTTAATCTAGAGGGCCTTCTTTTCTTTGGCTTCCTTCTCAGCCACTGCAACACTGAATTTGGCAGTCTCTAACACAGTGCTAGCAACCTCTACTACCCCTGTACTCTGTACTCTTTTAACCATCAATCCACTAAGGTGACTTGACCCTAGGGTGTCTTTGCCTTTCTTGTCCTCATTTCTTTTGAGGGACCACATAACTAATGTAGCATTGTCCTTACTGAATGTAACCCCTTCCATGGGTTTAGTCTCCTTTCTTACTGCATCTAGCACCAAAGCATCAACAATATTCCATTCTGGTAAAATGAGCACTCCAGCTTGTGCTACTAGATCCCTTCCCTATTCAGGAGTGATAGTTTTGAATTCTTCCATCATCTCCTTTTTTATTTCTTCCTCCACTGAGGCTAGATCTTTGTTGGGCTGCTCTGCCTTTCTTGTTTCACATCTAGCATTATATTTATCTATATGCTGCTTCCAGATAAATTGCAGGAATGCTTCAGATGTGACAAAGTTATCATCAGCTAAAAAGGCACTACTGGTCTTCTTTATCTCAGGATCCCACTCCTGGCCTTTAAGTTCAGTTGAGGTGATGTCCATTTGTGCTTCAGTGGGCTCTTCTGGCATCCCTTCTTCCACTTCATCATAGGTATATGCAATCTCCCCCAAGCTGCCCAACTGCGAGAGGTATTCAGTTGCTGCTTGTTCATCTCCTATGTGGATAGGGGATTGGGATGGGGAATACAAGGGTGTATCTGATTGCACTTCCTTCCCCACCCTTTGCTTCTTTGGGCTGTCCTGGATGTCAATGACATCTTGTACTTTCCTCTTTCCTTTGGATGAAGAGGGCTCCCCTGTTGTAGGCACCAGCACACTGTAACCTAATTTCTTATGCAGGGTGTAGTCACCAGGAGGGATTGCTTTGGTGGAAGCTGACTTGCCCAAAATCATTCTAGGCTTTTCAGGGTTACTCTTAATCACAACTTCCCTCTTCTCCTTCAGTGTTTGCATTACATCTTCAAAGCAAACAATCAAAAATTTTATTTTTTCTTCCAATGGGAAGAAGCTAGACAATGGGTCATAGCTAGCATCAAATTGATGCACAAAATCCAAGGCTTTCTTGTAAGCCACCCATTTTTCTTTCCTCAACTCTTTCTCATCTAAATCAAATTCATTCCTAATGAGGTCTTCAGGAAAGTGGAATTGATGAGGCCTACCTCTGCATGCTACCTTCTTCCTAAACACACCATTGTAGAAGTCCTCTGGATCAGCACATCTGGACACTATAGTGGATAAATGGTAGGGTTTGAGGAAATCCTCAAAACAATTCCAGCCTCCCTTTGTAATTACAAATTGGTGGGCTATTGTAGCTGCAGGGAAAATAGTCCCTTTACCTCTGCCTGTTAATTCTGCCTCTTGTAGGCCAGCAATTTGTCTGAGGATCTCAGCTATTCCCACTTTGAGAGGGACCTGGTAAGGTAACAAAAATGGGGTGCCTCTGAAACCAAAAACCCTGAAAACTGTAGAGACTGGATATAAGTACATATCACCCTAGTTATGAACAATTTTGATGTTCTCTGCGAATTCTTTTGGCCTTAAGAATTCCAGAATAACCTTGGGGACTCTTGGGTTATTGGAGCCAAGGAGAGTCCTTATTTTAGATGCAAAATATTTATCGAACTTTAGGAAACTAGCATCCTCTCTGTCCCATGACAACACAGTACTCCATAGTTGCACTGGCATTTTCTCTCCTTCCTTCTCTTTTACCAGGTCCATTCCACTGGCGAAATAATCACCACCTTTGAAAAGAAAAAGGTGCATCAAGAGTGAATACCATCCGAACGGCCTATCCACCTTTCCATTTTTTATTCCTATCAACCCTCCATGGATAGCATCGGCAATATAAGAAGCATAATCAAATGTGATAGCAAGAGAAGGATTCAAAATCTGAACAATCATTAGCAAATAATGATTTGGCATATTAGCTTCAGCATCCTCTCCTAGAACTTGGCAAAGTGCCCAATACATTCCTTTAGCCCTTAAGGTAAACATACTCAATGAAAAAGGCTCTTGTGTGTTGGGCCCTACAACTGCTAACCCTCCTATTTTCAGAAAAAGTTCTTTAAGAGGCCCATTCCTAAGATGACTCCTCTGTGCATTGTACACTTGAGCTAATTGTGTGAAATTTATGGGTTCCAAGAAGTCTGTGAACTCATTGAGCCCAAATGATGTTCTGAATTTTTTTGCATTGATTTCCACAAGGGTTTTCCCATTTACATCTCAGATGCATCTTGTGACTGAATCATAGTTCAATGCCATTTGGGTTAACAAGTCTGTATCCATGAACACCCCTGGGACTACTAATCTCCCAACGTCTAGTTCCTAGATACTGTTTTGAGGAGCAGGAGAATTCCTCATTCCAAATCCGACTCTAAACAGCCCCAACCCTGACAGTCCAACCCGTGGGTCTCTTAGCCAATTACCTTTGTCATACAATCCTTCTCCTATCTTCAGACGGGGAGCCCTGGGCACTAACTCTTTGGCCTTTGATGCCTGGTTAGTTGACAATGTCAACTGTTCTAAAAAATCGTCACAAACACTTCTTTCTAAATAATCAACCTTGCTGGAAAATTCCCTTTTAGGAGCCATTTGAAAATGCAAGAAAATGAATACACTCTTAAACAATTCTGCAACACGAGAATGATTCTTATTTAAAACACCACACAAGAATTGCTACAAAACATGAAAGAACCTGATGCTTGTTTGAAGGAATTTTGCTCTGCAACTGAACCTCTTGCTCTGTATTTGAAAAGATAACTCTGCGTCTACTCTCTTGCAAAATCTTTTAAAAGATATCTTTACTAGGTTGTTAGAAAATCAAATACTTGTACTCAGGGCCTTAACTATAACATTGATTCCGCATGCTCCGGCCGTCCCTTCAAAATCAAATTTATACGAGAATTCATATTTTTCGCTCCAACGGGTCATAACATTCCTACAAGTGTTTCACTGTTACCTTTCGTTATTGACGGCTTTGTCTTTAGTCTGGGTCCCGCTTTTCTATTGGCTACATAATACCACGCGGCACCCAACCATTGGCTTTAGAAATCCCTTTGCATTCCACTTGATACTGACCGCGTGTCTTTCTTTATACTGTGACGGGCTCACTTTTTGACCATGTCATCATCATGACACGTGGACGACTCTTGTTAACTCTCGCTATTTCGCGGGCTTAAAGGGTGAGCATTTTACCCTTGCGAAATAGCACGGGCCGTTGGATCATTTCTGCAGTTAATCGACATTTAACCCTTTGAAAAAGCTTTCAGGAATGGTGGGCCCGCTGACCCGTCATGGACACCTAGCATCCAGTCACTTGCGGCGCCAACTTGTTATTTTCTCATTCGCCCAAAAGAAACCACGAGGGGCCCCACTTTTGTCTCAATAGGTCTATCTCTCACGTCATCATCATGACACGTGGACGGCTCTCGTTAACTCTCGCTATTTCGCGGGCTTAAAGGGTGAGCATTTTACCCTTGCGAAATAGCGCGGGCCGTTGGATCATCTTTTAAGTTGACCAGCATTTAACTCTCTGAGAAAGCTTTCAGGAATGGTGGGCCCGCTGACCCATCATGGACACCTGGCGCCTCGTCACTTTTCGGAGCTGACTTGTCACTCTGTCATTTGCTAGAAGGAGCCATGAAGTCTCAATAAATTGTTAATAGCTATACCTGCCAGGTCATCTCCACCTATGTTCCGACTCATCTCTGGGGCCCACTTTGAACCTTTAATCCTGACCCGCTGACTGTAGTGACTTGTGCCACATGCTACCTTTTAATACGCCAGAAGAAAGCCACGGGGCTCCAACCACCTCTGACAGCTACATCCTTCACTTTCTCTGTCATGACACATGGACAACCCTCGTTCATTCTCGCTATTTCGCGGCCTTAAAGGGGAAGCATTTTACCCTTGCGAAATAGCGCCAACCGTCGGATCCTTTCTCAAGTTGATCGGCATTTACTGGGCCCGACACTTTAGAATGAAATAATACAAGGCGAAATTTTTTCAAATAATCATCGTGACCGCCTAGGCAAATAACAAGGGGGAACATTTCCTACGACCCCACGACCCATAACTTAAGTGAAATAAAGTAACGGCAGAATAGAAACCAGAGGGCTTAACAAGGAAAGAGTCTAAAAAATTAAAACCCTTAAACCCCTAAGGTTTAGAACAAAGCTGAAGCACTTGGGATTACACCTTATTCGGAAAATTTTCAAGGTACCATAGCCAATTATGGGAAAAGAAGAACCCAATTTTAAAACAGTGATAACAGCGGCTCTGACTGGGGATGGTTGATGGCGAGATCAACACAAGAAAACTCAGAAACTCTGGAGAAACAGACCAAAACACAGACCAAAACCAGGAAAGCAGGAAAGAAAACAAAATATGTACAAACAAAGGACCTACCGTGCATGGACATTAAGAGAAATAATGCTTCAGGAATTGTCCATGCACTGGAAATTCTTGCATTTTATCATTCATATTCTTCAAAAAATATGAATCCTTACCATTCAAGCCACAAACCACAAAAGGGCCAATCCATAATGATTCAAATTTTTTATGCTTTCCCTTATCCTGTCCTTTTGCATTCCACTGAAGAACCATGTCATCAGTTTGAAACTTCCTTAAGGATGTCCTTTTATCAAAAAGATACTTTGACTGCAACTGGATCTTCTGATTTTTCTTATGGGCAGAAGTCCTAAGCTCCTCCATTTCTACAATTTGGATCATTCTATTCTCCATTGGTTCAGATATTTCCATGTCCTCATCCTGCAAAAACTTATATACTGGAAGAAGGTTATTTACTGGTAATCTGGCTTGGGTACCATAAACCAACTCAAAAGGTGACATTCCAATGGATTTTTTAACTGTTATTCTATCTGCCCACAGAGCTAATTTCAACTTTTGATCCCAAGATCTCTTGTTTTCTTCTAAAATTTTCTTAATGATATTTAACAGGCTTTTGTTGCTGGATTCTGCTTGTCCATTCCCCTGAGGGTGATAGGGTGATGAGTATGACATGAGTATACCATGACTATTGCAAAAACCTACAAATTCTTCTGATCTAAAACACATAGCATTATCCATTACCAATTTGGCAGGTGTTCCAAATCTAGTCACAATATTATCCATCAGGAAATCAATGACAATTTTACTAGTAGCTCTTCTTGTAGGAATAGCTTCTATCCATTTGGTAAAATAATCTGTGGCCACTATAATCCATCCATGACCTCTTCCTGACTTCTCAACAATTTCTCCAATAAAATCAATGCCCCATTGGACAAAAAGAGCTTCTACAGAGACTGGATTTAGGGGTAAAGCTCCTTCATACTTGAGCTTAGAAGAAAATCTTTGACATGGATCACATCTTTGAACATATGCATGGGTATCTTTAAATAAGGTAGGCCAATAATACCCAGCCCGTATTATTTTACCAGCAGTAGTCTTAGCAGAATAGTGACCTCCACATACTCCATCATGCATTTCAATCAACACCTGTTTAGCTTGAAAATCATCCAAACACATTAGCAACTCTCCATCTCTTTTTCTCCAGAAAAGATCACCCTGGATGAGCACATACTTTTGAGACTTGAGTTTTAAAGTTCTCTTCTGGTTGTGTGTCATTTCTTCTGGTAGTATGTTACCTTTCAATACTTGGATTATCTCTGTGTACAATGGTTGTCTCTCAATACTAGTAACCAAAGTATCTTTAACCTCAACATTGTGTACCTCTACATTCATGAGATTTGACTCAGTCATGAGCTTAGCCAAACCTAACCCTCTCACCAATTTAGTGATCTTTATTTCCAAATTGAACTCTTGAATTCTATTGATCCATCTACATCTCTTCCCAGTAACCTCAGACTGAGACAAAATATCTTTAACTGCAGCATGTGGAACATAGGCAATGACATTTGCATCCACTAGATATGGCCTAAAAGCTTTTACAGCTCTAACCAAGGCATAAGCTTGTTTCTCCATGGTTTCATATTTTAATTCTGCTGCTTGCAAATATTTACTATAGAAAGCTATGGGATGTTCATATCCTTCATTGTCCTTTTGTAATAATACTGCAGCTACTGTGTGATATGAGGCGAAAGAAAACAGAGAAAAAGGCTTACCATAATCCGGGGATCTCAACACTGGTGCTTCCTGGATTGCCTTCTTAATTTCATCAAAAGCTTTTGAAGCTTCTTGATCCCAATGAAACTTTGCGTCCTTCTTGAGCAACTTGACAATAGGCTTCACTATTTCAGCAAAGTTTGCAATGAACCTCCTGACAAAATTCACTTTGCCTAAAAAAGACTGGATTCCTTTCACATTTCTAGGTTCAGACACTCTGTTGATTGCTTCAATTCTTTCAGGGTCTATTCTTATCCCTTCCTTAGAAACTATGTGGCCCAATAACTTTCCTTCGGTGACCCCAAAATGACATTTCTTGGGATTCAGTGATACACCAAATTCCAAGGCTTTATCGAACACCTTCTCTAGATGTCCACAATGATCATCAGCTTTCTTTGAGAAACAGGTTAAATCATCTTGGTAGACCACCATAATGATATTTATGAATTCCTTAAAAGCCACATCCATAGCTCTCTGAAATGTAGCTCCTGCATTCTTTAATCCAAATGGCATTCTCACATATACATAGGTTCCCCATGGAGTAGTGAAAGCTGTTTTAAACTATTCAGACTCCTTTACTAACACTTGATTATATCCTAAGAAACCATCCATCATGGATAAAAGATCACATCCTGTCACTCTTTGTAGCATTGCTTCCATATTTGGGGATGAATAATTATCTTTTAAAGAAGCAACATTAAGATTCCTAAAATCAACACACAATCTGATGTCTCTGTTCTTCTTTCTTACTGGGACCAGATTAGAGACCCATGAAGAATGTCTTATTGGTTTGATAATCCCCCCTTCTCTCAATTTAGTCAACTCTTGTTGCATTTTAGTTTCTAACAAGGGGTTAATAGGTCTCTGTTTCTGTCTAAAAGGCTTAGCATCTGGAAGTAAGGGAACTTCATGCTGAAAAAGATCTTGTCTATATGCCTTTAGGTATTCATAAGACCAAGCAAAAACATGCTTATACCTTTTCAGTAAATTGATAAGGTTAGTCCTAACATGAGGGGGTAGTTTCTATCAAATATATACCAACTTGGGGGATGATTCTGTCCCCAGGTTCACCTCCTCCAACTCTTCTAACTTGGTGGTAGATTGCTGGTGTAAATGGCTATCATTATAACTGAACATACTTTCTAGCTCCACCAATCCTTTAGGTATCTCGTTGGTTTCCAACTGGACAATATCATTTCCAAACACTGTCTCCCTGTCATCCACCACTTCCACCAATGCATTGCAATCAATCTTCTATCCATCATAATCATCAACACATTGGATGAACCTAAGAATATCTTCATCATCAGCAAAAACTTGCCAATTATATACATTATCAGGGATGGCCAGCCTAGATTTTATTTCCACAGTGGAAATACCAGTTAGCGTTGCATCATCATTTTTCAAAGCAACATTAGCTAGGAAATCTGCCATAATATTTTTTGTTCGCTCTATCCAATTGATAGAAAATGCATCAAAATATTCAATAACATCCCAAACAGCATGCTTATATTGCTTCAATTTATCGTTCTTGGATGCATATTTAGATCTCACCTGAGAGACAACCAACTCTGAATCCCCCATTACTTTCAACAGTTGGATTCCATGCTTTTTTGCTACCTCAAGTCCTAATAATAGGGCTTCATACTCTGCAGTATTATTTGTGCACTGGAATGCCAATAAGAATGAATATTTAAAAGTTATACCTGATGGGGATACAAAAAGAACCCCTACTCCAGATCCTTCTTTGGAGCAAGCTCCATCAAAATACATCTGCCACAACCCATACTGCTGTGCTTGTAGCTCGACTATAATTGGGTCAGTGTTCTTCAATTGAGGTGATACTGGCTGAAGTCTGAAGTTATCTAAATCCACATCAATCATACAATTAAGCATACTAGGTTCCACATTTTCAATTACCTTAGGAGCTCGTGGCTCCCTGTATAGTTTGACCTGATTGCCACCAATAGGAATAGTAGCGTAAGACAAGTCCAGTTGAACATTTCCCCCCACTGCTGCTGCCCACTGCCTAGAAAGTAACATACCATAGTGGGGTTTAGTATCAGTAACAGTAACATCCATTTTATAAGTGGCTTCAGGAAATGTAGCTATTTTTACTTCTACATCTTTCATTGTACCTATCACAGGCACTTCTCTATTATCCATGGCATAACATTTCCCATACACAGTGGTTACTGATAACCCTAGTTCTTTCATAACACCATAGGGCATTACATTAGCAGCTGCTCCTGAATCTATCATGCAATTTTTAATTAACCGGTTATTGACTAGCAAAGTAACATAAAAGGGATCCACCTGAGAAGGCTCTTGAGTGATAGTGGTTCCAACATATAC
The DNA here is from genome assembly GCF_030272615.1 of Cryptomeria japonica. Classification (NCBI taxonomy): domain Eukaryota; kingdom Viridiplantae; phylum Streptophyta; class Pinopsida; order Cupressales; family Cupressaceae; genus Cryptomeria; species Cryptomeria japonica. The sequence continues at coordinate 916,720,063 of NC_081414.1, forward strand.
CTCTGGGGTTTGGAGCTCTTGATCCTTTCCAACTTTATCCGAACCAGTGGGTAATATCGAGTCACTATTAGATATACCAGAGAATAAAGACAAAGCTGCATCCTTATGTTCTTTAATCTTTAGTAATTCTATTAATGGAACAGTGACTTTCATTTGAGTTAAAGCTTGGGCCATATCAAATGTAGAATTATTACATTTCTCAGTATTTACCTTAACCTTTTCTGTTTTGAATTGATTGGCCTTTTTTATTATCTCTGCCTTTTGTACATCACCGACATTTTTGGTATCTATACCTTTAAGTAAGTCTTTAACTTGTTCCTTTTTTTCTTGACTATCTTTGGGAATAGCAGCAACACTGCTGGATGCCCCTTTCTTTGTAACTTCTTTTACAAACATAGAACCTGGTTCACCTTGATCAGTGTCTCTCTTGGTGCTTCTCAGATTGTAATTATGTTTTGCTTTGGCGATTGCAGCCTTAGTGAGATTTTTAACTTCTTCCTCACTAGGCCTCCTAAGATGAACTTCTTCATCTTCAATTGTTACCACATTCCATGTAGGATGCCAACCTAAGGTTAACTGTCCTTGCACTAACCTTTCATCATCTAGCACATCACTGTATTCACTATGCATAGATTCCTCATCACTTTCTATGATGGTTTCAAACATATTAATGTTAGGTTCTGCTTCTGGCCTCATAGATTCTTCCAGAGCTTGAGCTACTGCACACTGATGAGGAGAATGTGGTCCATCACAAGCAATACACCAAGGAGTATTTTCTATATTATTAACAGTTTTCCCTTTTAAAGGATCTGGTGTATCTTGACTTTGGGCGATTTTAGGCTTCTCAACTTGGGGCTTACCATCCTTCCAATTTGTATTGTATGGCATATCGTGTAATCTAGGAGGTCTATCTTGCCAGTTATAGTGGGGCTTATCATTTTTGTTGACCTTAGCAGTCAAATCTTTCATAGCAGTAACCAGTTTTTCTATTTTATCCTCCTCTTTAGCAACTTTGTTAGGTTGCTGTTTGGTTTCATGCCATAATCTTCCATCTGTCCTTCTTCCTAATTTTCCAGATGCCTTTCTATTACTTTCAACATTTATGGCAATTCTAAAGGCATCCCTCAGGTTATGAGGATTTTTATCTCTCAAGATATAAGCCATCTTGGAATCAAATGCAATATAGTATGTATTAAGGCACATATTGTCATCTAGCCTCATTACCTGATACAATCTATGCATAGCTTTCTAGAATCTAGCATTGAAATCAGTGACTATTTCATTTTCAGATTTTCTAATGTTATTGAACTCATTCAGCATGAAACTCACATTAGTCTTATCACCGTGCTGTTCTTGAAAGCAGTTTTTGAACTCCTCCCATGAACCTATGCTAGCTACTGGAAGGCCTCTGTACCAATCTCTTGCATCATCAACCAAAGATTGAACAAACAATTTCATAATAACATCTTCATCCGCTATCTCATAATCATTTATCAAATCCCCAAAAGATTTCAGGTGTTCCTCAACACTGACTGCATTGTTTCCAGCAAACTTATGGATTTTATCTCTTAGCTCAGTGGGAACATGATTTGGATACCCTGGGATCCCATCAAAAAACAATTGTTTATATTGTTCTAGATTAATTGGCCTTCTTTGAAAAGGGGAAATAGTACTATTATTTCCCATGATCATTTTAGCTTTTGGGTTTGGAGATTGAGATGTTTGGGTGTATTGTTTATTTGAGGGTATTTGGCTTATTGAGGCAATGTTAGTATGTACTGCAGGTTGAGTATTGACCTGAGGAAAAAAGATGTGTTGGGGATTAGGCTTGCTAAGATCTTCCGATGAGAATGTAATAGGGGGAGCTTTTAAGTAGTTAATCTTTCTTTTAACTTCCTGATTTGCTGCTTCTAACTCAGCCTTTTCCAATTCCATTTGGAGGTCTTCCTTTTCGTTTCTCATCCTTTCCATCTCTCTCTCATGTGCTAGGATCCTATGAGGAATCCCTTCTGCAGTTTTAGACTCTACTTCATCATCTACCCATATCTGTTTCCCTTTGTCTAGATTAACTTTAGGAAGCTGGGAATCATTAGATACTTCCTTACTTGGCTGGGCTACTGACTTAGAAGCTGGTCTAATCTTAGGGATTAGGATCTCCCTAATCACTGGGCCTTCCTCATCACCTTTTTCCTTTTCCTTAGCGAGCACTTCAAGATCAACTATCTGTCTAAGAAGCCTGTCTCTCTCCATTATTTTGGCTTTAACTTCCTTTTCCTTATTTGCCTCCTTTTGGGCTCTTAGGGATATTAAATGATGAATTCTTTTGTTTAACTCTTCAATCTCTTGAGACATTTTATCCTCATCAGGATAATTTTCTTCAGAGTCTGATGCATTAATTTGATTTATGTCAATCAGACTAATGTTCCCATCTATTGTCCTAGGAACAGAGTGCCTAATTACATTTGAACTGGTTCTATCTTTTGCAGAAACACTAACATGAGATAGGTCTCTACTTAAAATAGGTACATCATCAATATTTCCAAACAATCCTGAATGGAAACCTAGAATATCATGCTCTGAATCTCTAGAAGATGAATTTGACTTTGCATAGACAGGTCGATCAGGCATCTTACCAGTATTGTTGCTTTTTTGCACCCACGCAGCATTTGATGACTCATGCATCACAGATCTCTTCTGGCCTCTTCATGACTGTTCTGGCAGACCTTCTTGCAAGGTTTCACGAGGATGTTTCTTCATGAATGATCTTGTGTTCTTATTCCCTTGCATCTTGCTTGTCTTTCTTTTAGAAAATTTATATCTCACAAGGACTGGTTCAAAAGTAATAGAGTCGCCACCCACAAAACTATGGGTAAAATAAAAACAAGCAGTTTTACTCACAAACACAACAATACTCTCCACAAGTCTCGGCACAGATTTGTGTCTACATCTTTGTTATAACTCTCCCCAGCAGAGTCGCCACTTTTGTTGTAACTAAAATCTGATTCCCTTCAACTTCCTTAGAGTAATATGATTTAAACAGGGTGCAGAAGAGACATCAAAGATAAGGAAATCTCAGAGACAACATATGACAAGGTTTGATTAAACCTTCTACACTTCGGGCTTCCTTGGAGCCCAAGTGGGTATACCTTTGTGAACTAAATTCCCACTTTCAAACAATAAACCCACAACAAACCAGTCCGGAAACCAGTGGATTTATTCACCTTGAAATCAACTGAAAATAAAGAATGGAACGATACTTAACTTTAGCATTTTGATCAACAAAGCATGCAATAAACAACCTCGATTAATACCAGTGCTTTATCCAGGGTTTCAGAGTCACCTAAACTCAAATAAAACTCTTAAAACAATATATCTTATGCTTCCTATCAGCTTGGTTTCCAATAATCCTTGCATATGCCTGACACATACAAGAATTCAATCATTTCAAACTAAACCATGGTCCTCGAAATTCGAAGTTCTTTCCAAAGAATTTACTGGTATAAGTGACCCGCGTATTTAATTTCCCTCCTAAAGAGAAAAGCTACCTTCTTCATGAACACACCATTGTAGAAGTCCTCTGGATCAGCACATCTGGACACTGCAGTGGATAAATGGTAGGGTTTGAGGAAATCCTCAAAACAATTCCAGCCTCCCTTTGTAATTACAAATTGGTGGGCTATTGTAGCTACAGGGAAAATAGTCCCTTTACCTCTGCCTGTTAATTTTGCCTCTTGTAGGCCAGCAATTTGTCTGAGGATCTCAGCTATTCCCACTTTGAGAGGGACCTGGTAAGGTAACAAAAATTGGGTGCCTCTGAAACCAAAAACCCTGAAAACTGTAGAGACTGGATATAAGTACATATCACCCCAGTTATGAACAATTTTGATGTTCTCTGCGAATTCTTTTGGCCTTAAGAATTCCAGAATAACCTTGGGGACTCTTGGGTTATCGGAGCAAAGGAGAGTCCTTATTTTAGATGCAAAATATTTATCGAACTTTAGGAAACTAGCATCCTCTCTGTCCCATGACAACACAGTACTCCATAGTTGCACTAGCATTTTCTCTCCTTCCTTCTCTTTTACCAGGTCCATTCCACTGGCAAAATAATCACCACCTTTGAAAAGAAAAAGGTGCATCAAGAGTGAATACCATCTGAACGGCCTATCCACCTTTCCATTTTTTATTCCTATCAACCTTCCATGGATAGCATCGGCAATATAAGAAGCATAATCAAATGTGATAGCAAGAGAAGGATTCAAAATTTGAACAATCATTAGTAAATAATGATTTGGCATATTAGCTTCAGCATCCGCTCCTAAAACTTGGCAAAGTGCCCAATACATTCATTTAGCCCTTAAGGTAAACATACTCAATGAAAAAGGCTCTTGTGTGTTGGGCCCTACAATTGCTAACCCTCCTATTTTCAGAAAAAGTTCTTTAAGAGGCCCATTCCTAAGATGACTCCTCTGTGCACTGTACACTTGAGCTAATTGTGTGAAATTTATGGGCTCCAAGAAGTTTGTGAACTCATTGAGCCCAAATGCTGTTCTGAATTCTTCTGCATTGATTTCTACAAGGGTTTTCCCATTTACATCCCAGATGCATCTTGTGACTGAATCATAGTTCAATGCCATTTGGGTTAACAAGTCTATATCCATGAACACCCCTCGGACTACTAATCTCCCAACGTCTAGTTCCCAGATACTGTTTTGAGGAGCAGGAGAATTCCTCATTCCAAATCCGACTCTAAACAGCCCCAACCCTGACAGTCCAACCCGTGGGTCTCTCAGCCAATTACCTTTGTCATACAATCCTTCTCCTATCTTCAGACGGGGAGCCCTGGGCACTAACTCTTTGGCCTTTGATGCCTGGTTAGTTGACAACGTCAACTGTTCTAAAAAATTGTCACAAACACTTCTTTCTAAATAATCAACCTTGCCGGAAAATTCCCTTTTAGGAGCCATTTGAAAATGCAAGAAAATGAATACACTCTTAAACAATTCTGCAACATGAGAATGATTCTTATTTAAAACACCACACAAGAATTGCTACAAAACATGAAAGAACCTGATGCTTGTTTGAAAGAATTTTGCTCTGCAACTGAACCTCTTGCTCTGTATTTGAAAAGATAACTCTGCGTCTACTCTCCTGCAAAATCTTTTAAAAGATATCTTTACTAGGTTGTTAGAAAATCAAATACTTGTACTCAGGGCCTTAACTATAACATTGATTCCGCATGCTCCGGCCATCCCTTCAAAATCAAATTCATACGAGAATTCGTATTTTTCGCTCCAACGGGTCATAACATTCTTGCAAGTGTTTCACTGTTACCTTTCGTTATTGACGGCTTTGTCTTTAGTCTGGGTCCCGCTTTTCTATTGGCTACATAATACCACGCGGCACCCAACCATTGGCTTTAGAAATCCCTTTGCATTCCACTTGATACTGACCGCGTGTCTTTCTTTATACTGTGACGGGCTCACTTTTTGACCATGTCATCATCATGACACGTGGACGACTCTTGTTAACTCTCGCTATTTCGCGGGCTTAAAGGGTGAGCATTTTACCCTTGCGAAATAGCACGGGCCGTTGGATCATTTCTGCAGTTAATCGACATTTAACCCTTTGAAAAAGCTTTCAGGAATGGTGGGCCCGCTGACCCGTCATGGACACCTAGCATCCAGTCACTTGCGGCGCCAACTTGTTATTTTCTCATTCGCCCAAAAGAAACCACGAGGGGCCCCACTTTTGTCTCAATAGGTCTATCTCTCACGTCATCATCATGACACGTGGACGGCTCTCGTTAACTCTCGCTATTTCGCGGGCTTAAAGGGTGAGCATTTTACCCTTGCGAAATAGCGCGGGCCATTGGATCATCTTTAAGTTGACCAGCATTTAACTCTCTGAGAAAGCTTTCAGGAATGGTGGGCCCACTGACCCATCATTGACACCTGGCGCCTCGTCACTTTTCGGAGCTGACTTGTCACTCTGTCATTTGCTAGAAGGAGCCATGAAGTCTCAATAAATTGTTAACAGCTGTACCTGCCAGGTCATCTCCACCTGCGTTCTGACTCATCTCTGGGGCCCACTTTGAAACTTTAATCCTGACCCGCTGACTGTAGTGACTTGTGCCACGTGCTACCTTTTAATACGCCAGAAGAAAGCCATGGGGCTCCAACCACCTCTGACAGCTACATCCTTTACTTTCTCCGTCATGACACATGGACGACCCTCGTTCATTCTCGCTATTTCACGGCCTTAAAGGGGAAGCATTTTACCTTTGTGAAATAGCGCCAACCGTCGGATCCTTTCTCAAGTTGATCGGCGTTTACTGGGCCCGACACTTTAGAATGAAATAATACAAGGCAAAAAATTTTCAAATAATCATCGTGACCGCCTAGGCAAATAACAAGGGGGAACATTTCCTACGACCCCACGACCCATAACTTAAGTGAAATAAAGTAACGACAGAATAGAAACAAGAGGGCTTAACAAAGAAAGAGTCTAAAAAATTAAAACCCTTAAACCCCTAAGGTTTAGAACAAAGCTGAAGCACTTGGGATTACACCTTATTCGGAAAATTTTCAAGGTACCATAGCCAATTATGGGAAAAGAAGAACCCAATTTTAAAACAGTGATAACAGGTTCTAAGTGTGGGTTGGGTCTCTATCTTTGAAAAGTTCAAGAACACTTATTCAGATGGTGCTAAATACTATGACAATCTTACATATCACCTTTTTGCAAATGGAAACCTCTATGCTTGGGGGCAAATTTCATCTACTCTATTCTTCCTACCATATCTCCCAAATCCTCTAATCCATATCCCTTATCCTATATATTCATTTCTTCTATCATCCAATTCTTTCTACAATCTTGCTTCACTCTAAATCGTATCTATCTATCATATCTATTCATTGCTTTCATCATCCAGTGCTATCTATATCCTATCTCTATCCATATCCCCTTTTCCATCCTTGATCTTGATCAAAACTATGGACAACAAATCTATTTCCACCTCAAATGTTCAGTCATTCATTCATCCATTGCTCGTCTTGATATACATTGGGGCAACCAAATACATCTTTCTTCTAATCCAAAAACTCAAAAAAATCAAAATATCCCAAAACTCAAAAAAATCAAAATATCCAAAAACTCAAAAAAATCAAAATATCCAAAAACAAAAAATCGACAAAAATCAAAAAAATCAAAGCATGAACACATGGACCATCCATCAAATCAGATCAACAACAGGAAAACTCTCAAAGTCTGCAATGAAACTTATCACATGTCTTGTTAATCAATTCATTACTCGAAATCAACATCAACATCAAACATGTCTTATACAGGGATAGGTACACTCGAAACCAGACAAATCGGTCTTATACGGGGTACTCACTCTTTGAAACTAGACATTTCTATTAATCATCAAGTCTTGATAATCAATCCATCCATCAAACATCATTTTTCATCAAAGCAGAGTGACAAACAAACCATTAAAACTATTTCTCGAGCTAAATTTGTGCTAAAACAAAAGTTGTCAGAATCCTAAACAAATCGCACGATAAAGGACGTCTCTCCTATCATAATCTGGAAAATCTCATCATCAGTATCAACAGAATCCTTTACCATCTTACGGATTTTTATCTCAAAAACACTTGTTTAAAATTTTCAAATTGTCAAATCTAGTTTCCAGATCGGGAGGCTTTTATCCATATCATTTGATACACTTTGTCGTGAAGGGGCATCTAAACCTTCACTTTGATAGAGTAAGATTTGAAATTTTTAAAAACAAGAATCAACTGAATCCAAACCAATCAAAGGAATCCATTGATCACTCATGCATGACTAATCCCCTTATTCTGAGAAGAAAGAACTTTTATCGTAACATCACGTTGAAGAAACAACAACCTAGTTTTTCCAAATTCATCAAGAGAAATAAGTTTTTATACATCAATCATCAACCAAATCATAACAATGACATCAATCAGTATGACTGCTGGATTTTATTATAGTTAGCCTTATCTTTTCAATTGATGGTAGTACAGGGTTCACAAATCATATTGTACATATCATATCCACCCATCTGAGACATCACCAGAAATTCACAAATGCTTATCAATCTTGGACATACTTAGTGTAGTCACTGTCCTTGGTTTATCTGAAACAATTATCCAAATAATATCCCACCATGGCTTGGTGATCAGTATACATATCCATATCAAAGTAGTATCAACGACAAGGGGCAAAATCCTGACCTCACTTGGGGCATTTCGCCTTCAAGATTTTCAACATCAGACCAAAAACGTAGCAAGACAACAAGGATCAAAACAACCAACAAATGACAAATGACAATGCAAGAAGGCTAAACATCACGAACTTGAACTGATTTCAACTGAACAAAGATCTATTTTGCAAGATGTTTTAATTGACAAGAATACATTTCCAATAGCATGCATGATTACTTATGGTTGTTAATTTTTTCTTATCATATCTCCTGAGCACCTCCAGGATGTCTTACGACTAGAGAAGCAAGGAAGGAATGTGATGTTTTATTTGTCTTCTATCTGTGAGTGAAGTCTTTTACCATGCAAATTTGTCCTATGAAGAAATCCGATGGCATATCGCTGAGGACATTTCGGATTTGTATGGGACAAAGGTTAACTCTTGTATGTTTACGCAATACGCACTCAGGTCGTCCTGGTTCAATTATACCTTGACGCTTGTGCTATCTTGCAAAATCAAATATCATGTAAATTTTTCTCAGGTCATTATGGTTCAAATATACCATTATGCTTGTATAAATTTTCAACATATCCTAAACAAATCAATGCTCAATGATGATATCTACAAAGAAAGCAAACAAATGGCTATATCGGATGGCAAATGCAGGACGAGGATGCTCCAAAAAAAAAAAAAAAAAAAAAGAAACATTAGTTGCATATCATATCATACATCTCATTTTCAAAATATCATTCATCATTCATCATTGCATCTCTCGCATGCATATCTATCACATCATCATGGAATCATTCTTCCAAACTATCTCTATCATTCTTCTAAACTATCTTTATCATTCTTCCAAACTATCTCTATCATTCTTCTAAACTATCTGTAGTCACATAAATATGTCCACTTAATTAAATGAATACTTAGTATTTATTTGATTATTTAACCATCAATTAATAATTAATTAAATTAATATTTAATTAATTCATCTTAACCCTCTTCTCCTATTAATTAAATAAATTATTCAATTTATTTGATTTAATTCACTTAACCAAATTCAGACCATTAATTAAATAAATAAATCATATTTATTTAATTAAATATTCTCTCACATTTAAATAAATTAATATTTATTTAAATCCCCCAAAATCCCACCTCTCACATTTAAATAAATTAACATTTATTTAAATCACCTTTATCCTCTACCCACTTGTATTTTCCTACAAAAGCAAGTTGCACAATTATTTTAAATAAATAATTTATTTAAATCACCTTTATCCTCCACCCACTTGTATTTTCCTACAAAAGCAAGTTGCACAACTATTTTAAATAAATTATTTATTTAAAATCCTATTTATCATCACCCACTTGAAACCTTTAATGGTTTCCCTTAAAGTATTCAAACTTGATGGCTTTAAAGTCCTCAAACTTGATGGCTTCCTTCTATAGTCTTCTTAAGACTTTAATGGTTTTCCTTAAAGTCTTCAAGCTTTTAATAGTTTCCCTCAAAGTCTTCAAGCATTTTAATGCTTTATCTTCATTTTTCTCATTTAAATAAATTAATATTTATTTGAATATTTATCCAAATGCAAATTACACCATTTAATTGAAATAAATGATTTTATTTTAATTGAAAATACCAAAATTTAATCCACTTGCATGCCTAAACCCCTTCTAGAATTTTCTAATCACTTCTAAATAACCTAACCCCTTCTCTAAACTTTGTCACATTCCTAAGCAAAAGGGAAGTCACTTCTCAAACCCTCAAAGTCTTTGATAACCATTAAAGGCTTTCAACCTTCAACCACTAAATGGCTCAAAGTCTTTGATAACCATTGAAGGCTTTCAACCTTCAACCACTTAATCCCCAAAGTCTCCAATAACCATTAATGGTTACCTCAAACCCTCCCACATGGTTAAAACATTTGTTTTGACTCAACCTCTAGCCAACCCAAAGGTCTCATCAGGCCATTAATGCTTTGACCATGATTATCTCTTAAACATTTGCACAAAGGTTTATCCTTGGATTAACTCTTAATCCAGTGGGTAATCTTAATTTGGACTTGACCCTTAGCCTCTAGATAACCATGAGGTCTTCTCAGGCCTTTAATGCCTCCAACCTCTTCTCTCAACCCAATCCTATGTTGACACTTGTCACCATTTTATTGGTGCCAATTGTGCACATGGATCCCCAACTTTCAAACTTGGCCCTTGATTAAACCATTCAATCTTAACCCTTCATTTCCCCATTTCTTCTATAAATAGAACCCTTCTCCTCAAGCAAAAAGAAGCATTAGAGTATTGTTGTTATACTGGCATTAGCATAGAGCTTTTTTATAGCATCACTATTTACTCTTGCATAGTATTTGCTTATCATATTCAACCATCTTGAATCTCCATATGGCATCCATGGCTAGTGCTAAAAGCTGAGAGCTACACTCATTTGGGACTTGGAGAGGAGAGGAACAAGGGAGGAGCAACTATGAGCATCTTGATTAGCTATTTTATTCTATGTTTATATGCTTTCTATTTCATGCTTAATATCTCTCTTGATATGCTTGTTTAGGATAATCTTTTGTTGCTAACACTAACGTTTGTTTCTTGTGCTCTTGTGTGTGTTGCCATCAAACAGATTTTCTAATCCTTTTTGCAGAGCATCATTTGGTGAACCCGACGTGAATCCAAACACCAAAAAGATCAACTTTTTTTTTTTTAACCAATAACATGTTTGAATGTTGAAAATGTCACACAGGTTGCGCTTTTGACACTGTTTTGGTGCGTTTGACATTATTTTGGCGCTATTCACCCTGTTTCAGTGCTTTTTCCTTCTCTGTCTTTCCCTTTCTTTTAGTGCATTTGTGTTAAATAGTGCCTCTGTTCAAACGCAGACTAGCGCTATTGTAACAAAACGTTGTACAAATCACCTTGTAACCAAAAAATAAAAAAAACCAAAAAATAAAAAATTAGGCTTGTAGAAGCCCACCAAATAGGCGGATTTTACTAACTATTTTTTTCTCTTTTGTGCAGATTTAAATTAGATTAAAAAGTAGATTTTACTAACTTGTTTTTGAAGTTGGTTTTAAAAATGAATTCACTTTTTATTTTGGTTTAAAATTAACTTCACATTTCAAATTTGGGCTTTTAAAAAAGAATCACACATTTGTTTGGGGCTCTTAAAAAGAATTTCATTGTTCCAAGGTAAAAAGAACAACAAACTTATACAAAAACAACTTTATTTTTTTGCAAGTTAGGAAACAAACTTCGTTTTGGTGCTTAAAATCAACAAGGCAAATTTTATTTCTTGCATCAAGATAAAACTCACAATCCACACTTCCATTTTTGGTGCAAATAAAATTCACAATCAACTTGTCTCATTTTTAAAGCAATTTTACTTCATGCAAACGTGTTTTTCATTAAGTTGACCAGGATTTTCAAATTCTAGTTTACTCAAACAATTGCCTTTGAAAATTAAAAAGAACACCATGATTGTTGGAGCAACATCTCCAAATAGTTAGATCACATTGCAATGATAGATTAAAAAGAACAAGTGTTTTTCGTGCTTGGCACATTTGTGCAAAGAGTTGGTCGAGTGGTCCTACTTCTAACACACACTATCCTCTCTCTTGGCTTTCGTGGTCCTAGGTGCAAGAGAAAAGTGTTAGTAACACTCAAAATTTTATCTTTTTTAAGAGAGGCCTGCCAAGAGACACATCACTCTTGGGAACGACCTTGAGCGGTAAATCCTTCGAGCCGCTATAGAAATCAGGTGTGAGCGAAAGCTGTAGCCTTGGGTATAGCTGTTCCTACAGTGTAACTAGCCGAAAAGACAAATGGGCCCCACCACCAGTTACAAGGCTCTTAAGTGAGTCACTGCAGAATGAACTTATGTCCAAAAACATCGAACATGACTAAACACCTTTAAGTAGTAGCCCACCCGTTCTATTGATTGAGGATATTTGTGATATAATTTAGTGCAAGAGCATAGATGGTTTTGCTCCCAAGATACTCACCATACATATTTCCTTGAGTAGAAACATAGCTTTTTGAAAAGTCACTTGTGGCTTGATAAAAGTGGTGACTCCCCCATCATAGGGATCATCTATTTGTTATGCTCATGCAAGACTTAGTATATCACATCCTTACCTACCAAGGCGGGATTCATAAGGTATGTAGTACCAAAGTCAAAGAAATATCAAGATGTGGGCTAAATTTATCACAACTGGCCATTTGACCTTAGGGATAAAAAGTGTTTGAAGTGTGTTCATTTTAGTCAAGACCAAGTGCAAATTGAGCCGACTTTAGGCTTTAGAAATACACCTTAAAATACATCTAAAGGAAGGGTTATATAAAAGTCCAAGGATTGGGTTGATCTAGACCCATACTCATTTGTGCCTTTGAGGCAACATTCTTGTGTTTGTGTGCTTGCTTTGTTTTCTTGTCAAAGAAAAATCAAAAAATCACTTCCCAAAAACAAAGTATTCATCCAACCAAACATCTATCAAAACAACCAAAAACATCAAAAACAAGGTACAAACAACAAAGAGTCAAATTTTATGACCATTCTTCACATCTTGCGAAAGAAGAAGCATCATCAGAATATCAACTTGAAAAGAAGACCATTAAGCTCAAAGGCTTTGATCAAACGAAGGAAATTCTTCTATCTCAATAGACAAATTTTTGTCTCACATAGAGTCTTTCTACATTGCATGCATCTATACCTTCAAGGTAAAACAAACGAATTTGCTTCCGAATCATTGAACCACAGAGCTTTTTTGCAATATAGAGCTCTGAGTTATCACAAAAACCAAGGAGGTAAGATTAATCCCAACTTCTTCCCAAACATCTGTATCACATACAACACAGCTCGAGAAATACCACCAACACCCTAAAGGGAAGAGGTAGAGTTTGTCCCATTTGTGACACAAAGTTTTTATTGAAGTTGAAAACATTTTTCATCCATCATCTCACTCATACATCATCACTTCATCATCAATCCGTCCCAACTCTCAAAACATTAAGAGGTTCTTGTCCCAAGTTCTCTTTTAGATATTGCTTGAAATCAAACACATCACATCACTTTTTAGATTGTTTCTACATCTAGGATAAGCTCATCCTAAGAGACACATCTACGCAGGTTAAAACTAGTTCATGAGTGAATCCTCTCATTACTAGGTAGTTAAATCTGTAACACATCTCAGATTTCTCTACACCTTATCACATCAAAACTTATCACACAAACAAGCAATTCAAAGAAGGAATTTCGGTTACATCCACCTTAAAGGTGTTAGAGATCCACGTGCAACACAATTCACCAACCATCAATCTCTCATTTCAACAAAAACTCATCATCATTTTCACACAACTTCAACAAAAAGCTTATAAACAAAATGGCCCAAACCCGATCACAGTCCAGGCAACGAGAAATAGAAAGGGAAGAAAAAGAAGAGGAAAATCTCAATGAATTTCAAGAAGCACTTGGAGGAAATGCAGATGAAGAAAACCCAAGTACTCCCACTCCTGCAACAATAGAAAGGGCTCAGCATAACCCTCTCTTTAACAGACTTTTTGACGAAATACTCAGGAGCAATGCGGATGTTCACTTCTTAAGACTCGCTCAAGAAGGAGCAAAACTCCCCTCTGACTTTGATCTTGCCCAATTAAGACAAGCATCAGAAAGACAAAGTCGCCATGAAGAGGAAAGAGGTAGAGATCCCATCAGATATAACATTCCTCGAGGTAACCCACCACCTCCTCCTCCAAATGAAATGGAGATGTTGCGGCAACAAGTCGAGAATCTCACCCAACAGCTTCATAGTGGTGTCAAGACTAACCAATTCTCACTCAATGACATCTATCCCTATCCTTTTGATAGGAATATTTACATGCCACCATTTCCACGAGGATTCGAAACACCCAAATTTGAAAAATATAGAGGAAAGGGGGATCCCCGCAATCATGTCCGAGAATTTCATTCTGCTTGTCTCGAAGTAGCATATGAAGACACATACCTAATGCGCCTTTTTCCCCAAAGCTTGGGAGGAACAACCACATCATGGTTTTCCTGACTACCAGGTGGCATTAGAACATTTGAGGAACTTATCCAAAAATTCCTTGCTCATTACTCTCATAACATTGAACGCGACATCACCATGGCTGATCTGTGCAACACCAAACAAAAACCAGGTGAACTATTCTCAGTATTCCTGTAACGATGGCGCCAAATGTCTAGCAGACGTTCTCTTCAGTTACCTGAATGCGAACTAGTGGAAATATTCATTTCCAAATTAAACAAAGAAATGAAATTTCACCTGGATGTTAAAGACACAAACTCTTTTAATGATATGATCACCAAGGGTTTGAAATGTGAAAGGGCACTCATCAAGAAAGGACTCATCAAAATATTTAATGAACCAAAAGATGGTCCTCGCCCGTGCTTCAATAGTGATAAACCAAGCTTCTGGAATAAAAACAAGAATATCGTCAACGATGGGGTTGTGGATGCCCGGACTATCCAAAACGCACAACCTGTGGTTCGGTTTGCAGGACAAAATCCTCCACCTCAAAACAACACAAATGTTCCTTCTAATCAAGGTCGCATCACATCTCACGATGAACCTAGACCTCGTCAGCAAAAACAGAAACGCACATACACTCCCTTAGGGGAACCCATTGAAACAGTATTGCGACAACTCATTTCTCAGAATTTGGTCACTCTACCTAAACTATCAAACTATGAGCCTTAGGTCAAATTGACATGGTGGAGAGATACTGAACACTGTGAATTCCATCAAGGAAGAGGGCACAAGACAAGTAATTGTTACCGATTGAAAGATCTCATTCAGGATCTTATTGATTGAGGAGAAATTGAAATTGAAGGACATGACCCAAAAATAACAAATAATGATCATCTAATGTTCAAAAATCCACTTCCATCACAATATCAAAGGGTTCCTTCCACTTCTAGGCGAGGCACTGATACAACTGATTATACACAGGCTGCGTATAATTACACTGTAAATCATCTGTATGATGCCAATGAACAAGTTGCAACTATAACCTTCAAAAATCCCAACTCAAATTGCAATGTTGTTACGCGTCGCGGCAAAGTTACCATAAAGGCAGCTCCACAAGGCACCACCTCCATCCCAAAGCAGTACAATCTTGTGGAACAATTTGACAAAACCCCTGCGCTTATATCCATTTTAGAGCTTTTGCGTCTATCGCCATCTCATAAAACTATCTTGGATCAAGCACTCCAAGAGGTGACAGTCCCTGCAAACCTGAATACAGACCAATTTCAAGCAATGGTTGGAAGTCTAAAGTCATCACCTTGTCTCACTTTTTCCGAAAGTGACAACTCTTCCTTTCAACAACCTCATAACGCTTCGCTACACATTGAAGGCTTTATCAACCAACACAGGATCAAGCGAGTCTTGATCGATAATGGAGCAGGCCTGAACATTTGTACATTATAGTTGGTCACAACATTGGGCTATGCGGTAGAATCAATGGATCCTCATAAGAAGATCACAATCAAAGCCTATGACGATGCAGAGCGTTCATCCAAAGGAGCTGTGGTACTACCAATCCGCGTGGGCCTTGTGGTAAAGCACATCATCTGTCAGGTTGTGGACCTTCCTCTGCCATACAATGTATTATTAGGGAGACCTTGGATACATGCCATGCAAGCCGTTCCATCTACCTACCATCAATGTATCAAGTTCTCACATAATGGTGTAGAGATCACAATTCTGGGCGATGCAAACCCCTTTGCATTTTGCCATAATATCAGCCATCAACCAGAGATTACTGTTCCTAATAATAGAGAAGCCATTTCCTCCACATCATATATAAGTCCAGCCTCTCTTGCCAGGTCGAACACCACTATACCAAAGCAAGAAAAGCTTAAGATGAAAATAGCAGAGGAAGGTCTCGGGGAATACAACTTGAGTCAACTCTTTTGTGTGGGACAAATGCCCACTTCTCCTTGAACACATGGTAAACCACGACAGTTACTCCAGCAACCACTAAACATGCCTGCATGTGCTTTGACGCCTTTCATCCTTGGAAAGAGTCAAGAAGAAGAAACCCAAGATGAGGACTTAGCGGATTGGATCTATAAAGATCCCATCACCACTAATATACCACAAGTTAGACTTCCTACAGATCAGCATGGCAAAGGTCTCCTCATTATGCAAAGAATGGGATATGATGGTCAAATTGCTTTAGGATATTGCAAACAAGGATGGCATGAACCTCTGCTACCAGAATTAAAGCCCAAAGGTAATACAGGCCTAGGCTTTGAAAAAGAGATATTTCCTAAACTCAAATTCAAAGGAAAACCCACCAAACCATTATGTCAACCTACTGCAAAAAGGACACCTTTCATTATCAAAGCAGCCTCAAGTACCATCCCCACTGCCCCATCGAGGCTCACAACCCCAACACAACCATCTACAATACCAATCATCCCACCAATCAAACCAGTAATCCCATTCACAGCAGCCATTACATCCATAGTACCATTAGCAGCAACAACTGTATCAGAACCCACAACAGCATCTATGGCACCAGCCGTTCCAATAGAAGTCACTGAGTCAATCTTACCGATACTTCCCATATTAGATTCCATGATCCCTATCAAAATTCCTGCAGCACCGATCACTACAAAGGTACATCAACCCATCACGCCTGCAGTAGTTAACTCAAAAGACATCCCGGTATGGTATAGCAATCGAATGCTGGAAAGTGATTCAGAGACCGACTGACATGAGTGGGAGTTTGATTCTGTACAACTTAATTCTTCAGATGAGGAAGACACATCCCCACCTCCACCACGCAAAGACATCCCTGTTTACGGAGAAGCACAGATAAAGTCCACTTGGGTACCTATGCTGGAAACATCTTCCACAAACCCTACGTCTCATCCTACGCCTGATTCTGACAGGGAGAGTACCATCAACGACCTTCACCATAACGTCTTAACCCTCACTGATACATCTAACGCACTCAACCTAATCGATGAAGTAATGCCCATTATCCACCCTGAACTCATCAAATGGAACCAACCAAATCCCCCATGTCTTGACCTCTTCCAAAACGATGAGGCCATCATTGACTTTTTGGAATTAAGGGATAACCTACCAAGCGGGGATCACAAAGCTAGATTTTCCATTGAACTTAATAGCGCAACATACTTCGGGGCGGATGCCAAACCTTTCAGCTGCAAAAATATAACATTAAAACATGGATCTTCTAGTGAAAACCACACTGTGGCACTATTTGATCCAACAAAAGTAAAAAGAAAGAGCGTATCCAACGGTGAAAACCTCTCTGAGGCGCCTGAGGATGAAGGGTTTGACATTCTCCCTGCTAATGTACAACAGGAACAATCAACAATTCTCATCGAGGAAACCAACGAATACAATGTGGGGACTCCTGAAAATCCTCATATCATACATCTGGCATCTCTTCTCACTCCAGAGGAACAACCTCAATTTATAGAGTTCTTCCAGAAGCGTCAGATCAACTTTGCATGGTCATATGCAGACATGCCTGGGCTTGATCCTGATTTAGTCATGCATCACCTCACCGTAGCAGAAGGAGCCAAACCTGTCAAGCAGAAGCTTCGTAAGATGCATCCCCAGATTGCAGTGCTAGTCAAAACAGAACTCAAGAAACTCCTAGATGTTGGTTTCATTAGGCCAATTGATTATGCAGAATGGATATCCAACATTTTTCCTATCGGCAAACCAAAAGGGGGCATCCGCATTTGTACTGACTTCAGAGATCTGAATAAGGCATGTCCTAAGGATGACTTCCCCCTACCAAATATTGACATCATAGTGGATCTGACAGTAGGACATGCCATGCTTTCACTTATGGATGGCTTTTCAGGATACAATCAGATAAAGATCACACCAGAAGATCAACATAAGACAACCTTCACATGTCCATGGGGCACATATTGCTGGAATGTAATGCCCTTCGGTCTAAAGAATGCAAGAGCAACCTATCAAAGAGCAATGACCACCATTTTCCATCACATGATGCATACCATGATGGAAGATTATGTTGATGACTTACTAGCAAAATCACTCACTAGAGAAGGTCATTTGGACATATTAGAGAGAATCTTTGATAGACTGGAACAATATCATGTTCGACTCAACCCAAAGAAATGTGTCTTTGGAGTAACCTCTGGGAAACTTCTAGGATACATTGTCTCAAGCAAAGGCATTGAGGTCGATCCAGCAAAGGTTAAGGCAATCATGGACATGCCACCTCTAAAGAATATCAGTCAACTAAGGACATTACAAGGATGACTTCAATCCATCCGAAGATTCATTGCACAACTGGCTGATAAGTGTCACCCATTCACACACCTGCTACACAAGAACATCCGCTTTCAGTGGGATGCCCGATGCCAGAAAGCATTTCAAACGCTTAAAGACTATCTCATGAATCCACCATTGTTGATCCCACCAGATCCAAGTAGACCGTTGTTACTCTATATCTCAGCAACAAGTACAGCATTGGGTGTACTATTGGCACAACATAATACAAAAGGAAAAGAGTGTTCTGTTTACTACATCTCTCGCACACTAGTGGGCTATGAACTCAATTACACACCTATTGAGCGAGCTTGCCTAGTAGTAATCCTGGCAGCCACTAAACTGAGGCACTATCTGTTAACACACAAGGTACAACTCATTGCAAAGATTGATCCACTCAAGTATTTAATCAGCAAAGCAGCATTGACAGGTCGCTTGGCCAAATGGGTAATGATTCTAAGTGAATTTGACATCGAGTACGTGGACCGTAAAGCTATCAAAGGTTAGGTTATTGCAGATCAGTTGGCTGATGCACCTCTCATAGGTGATCATCCTCTCATTTCCAATTTTCCAGATGAAGAGATATTCATGATCACAACAACACAACCATGGAAACTATATTTTGATGGTTCATACACTAGACACGGCTCGGGGGTAGGCATTTTGTTTATCACACCTCAAGGTGATAGCATCCCGAAGTCTTACAGGCTCACATTTCCATGCACAAACAACATAGCAGAGTATGAGGCCTTGATCACAGGACTCAGGCTAGCTGTACAATGGAAATTACAAGAACTACAAGTATATGGCGATTCCCAACTAGTCATTCGACAAGCAACGGATGAATATCAGATCAAAGATGATAAAATCATGCCATATAAGCAAATGGTGGACACTCTAAAGACATCATTTACTACTATCACTTTTGAGCAGATACCAAGAGATTAGAATCGAGCTGCTGACGCTATGGCTACCATCGCATCTCTCCTAGATCTTCCACAAAATTCAACACGCTACGAGTTCTTGGTAGAACAGCTTTGGATCCCCGCTTATGATACCCCTGAATCCGAGATGATATGTCGCCTTGTCAATTCTGAATCCCCATGGTACGGTGAGTTCTACACCTATCTCCACGATCACACCCTTCCTCCCAACCAATCAAATAACCAACGTAAAACCTTCATTCGCCAAACTGCTCGATATACCATTATTGCCGAAACCCTATACCGACGCAGTCTTGATGGTACTCTCCTTCGATGTTTGGAACAAGATGAGATAACAAAGGCTTTGGAAGACGTACATGAAAGAATTTGTGGGACTCACTCAAGTGGTCCGTCACTAGCCAAGAAACTCATGCGAGCTAGATATTATTGGCCATCTATGGAAAAGGATTCCTACTACTTTGTCAGAAAATGCAAGAAATGTAAACTTCATGGCGACCTGATACATGTACCGGCCTAGGAACTGCAACCAATCATAACACCATGGCCTTTCTGTCAATGGGGCCTTGACCTTGTGGGTAAGATTCATCCATATTCATCCAATGGCCATAAATTCATTATTACCGCCACCGAATATTTCACAAAGTGGATTGAAGCTGTTCCACTTACCCAAGTCACCGGCAAGCAGATCGCCTCATTCATCCTCAACTACATCATCTGCCGGTATGGTGTGCCCATGTCCATCATCACAGATAACGGTCTTCCTTTCAAAAATCAAGATGTCCGTGAACTTTGTGAGAAATTTCATATCCAACACCACTTTTCCACTCCCTATTACCCACAAGGCAATGGTCAGGCCGAAGCATCCAATAAAAACATATTGAGGATCATAAAGAAGACAGTCAATGATGCCGGCCGTGATTGGCATGTTCAACTAAATCCAGCGCTATGGGCATATCGAACTAGCATTCGAACCCCTACAGGTGCAACTCCTTATTCATTGGTCTATGGTGTAGAAGCTATCTTGCCTATTGAGGTCGAGATACCATCATTACGGGTTTCCTTGCACAATCTCATTGATGATGAAGCCTACAGAGTATCCCGTCTTCAGGACTTAGAGTTACTTGATGAGAAACAACAAGCTGCATACAATCACCTCAAAGCCTATCAGCAGCGCATGAGCAGAAGCTACAATCACCGAGTTAGACCTCGTACATTTGAGCTAGGTGATCTTGTTCTACGAGAGAATCCTCGCAACCAACCAAACAGAGAACATCAGGGCAAGTTTGAATCAAACTGGCTGGGCCCATATGTTGTCACTGTTGTGTTCGGGTCCAGGGCATATCAATTGGCTACATCAGAAGGAGAACTGCTTGCAGATCCAATCAACAGCATGCACCTAAAACAGTTTTATACCTAAGGTGTATAGAGCATCAGGCTCCCCTACATACCAAAAAATACCAAAAACATTTCAAAAAAAAATGTCCTGAAGAAAATACAAAAACATTCAAAAAAGTAAAGAAAAATCATGCATCCAAACGGTGAACAACCACTCCGGTGGCACCTTGGGTAAGTACGATGGTGAAAACCTGGCAAACAAGCGCCACTCGTAAAGGCTATGGCTCCATTGTCTTTCAGACTTGTTGCAATCACATCTACTTCATACATACATCCATCCATCCAAAACCATGGCTTGTTATTCCTCTGCAATTATGATAGTACTCCATACATCTTGCATCCCGCTTTTTCATAGTCATGTCTAAAATTGGGGGCAATGCCTTTAACCTATTGATGGAAGTGGATTCTACATTGTCTTATGATTCATTAAGTTCTTCATTCAAAGCAATCGTCAAAAATCCAAAAACATTCCAAAAAAAAAAAATATCTCGCAAAAATCCAAAAACATTCAAAAATGTCTCAACAAAAATACCAAAAACATTCAAAACAATTCAAAATCCAAAAACATCGACAAACCATTGAAAAATCCAACAAAAACATGGCAACACATTGTACATACTCATCCGCACAGATACCAAACAAACATTGCGATATACTTAACAAAATGACCATTTATCAATCAAACCAAACAACATCAACACTCAAAACTGTCTTCAACAAGGATGCATCCTTCCTTACAAAAACAAAGACAAGATGACATTTTCTTTGACAAGAAAATTCTGTTTACACTATCAAATACTTGGTTGATTTATGGTCTAGTAATTTATATTAGGATCTTTCAGCATTGTTTTGTATCATTTGCGCATTACTTCCAATGAAGTTCTGGGGCATGTACTAATGGTGTCTACATGGGAAGTTCACCAAGCTACGTGATCATAGGCAAAAATGCAGTCCTAGATCATTACGGCTTGCTAACTACAGCGTATACCTCGACCATATGGACATGAACCATTACCAAGGATCCATATTCTTTTATTCTTTATGTATATACTATTTGTTTACAGGTACAATGCTCATTCTTTGGTTCCTCCTCATCCAATTTGGATAAAGGTTTTATTTTCTTAGTACGGTATGCACTTGTCTCAGGATCTGATCAGCCTAAGATCAAGGAGGATGATCCAAGTCATGCATGAAAGGAGATAATCCTTGTCTATTCCGCAAGCAATACTCTGGTCAACTTTATCCATTATATCAAGTTGCTTGTATTAACTTGCTATATCAAAATCCATGTAAGAAATACTTTGGTCATCTTGAATCTTTATGTCAAGTTTCTTGTATTTTCTTACAACATTTTAAAGCTCAATGATGAAAAATAAAGCACCATGGATCGTCATTCCATCTCATCTGTATATATTGCATTTCGTTGCATTCCATCCATCCATACATTCATAATAGCTGCATATCATGCATACATAGTCATAATAATGCATACTCTATTTTACTCATCTTCTTCCATAGGACTCGGTCCTAGTCCTCCATATCTTCTATCTAACATCAAATCCCCCCTCACCCTCCCTATCTTGATCATCAACATCATCCTAATCCCTTCATCGCTTCCCATCCTCACTCATCCAAAAAAATTAAGCCAGTTACTCTGTCTACACAGATACATCGACTCCCACACACCTAGACTATCAACAGATACTCTGATCAAGTATCTTCGGGTCTCAATAGGTAATCGATTATGGCAAACCTAGACTACAACAGGCATTTATCATAATGACCTAGTCTCAACGGGGTTGCCATGATTCCCCACAACCATCCATCACACGCACACACTATCAATTGATCAACCAATCAAACACAATCCAACAGACAATTACATCAATTGTCTACGTCTTAGCGAGTGTTTTGCTTCATATACCTTGACTTCATCAGGCAATTATATCAATTGTCTAAGTCACATCAGGTCACTTTGCTTCACTTACTCAGACTTTATCATGTCCAAGCGATCAACTGACATCAACTGTCATGCTTTGACTTGACTGGGGCAATTAAACCGATTGCACTAGATTGTCCAACCAATTTTGATCAATTGTATAGCATCAATCCAAACCACACACTACATCTGCTATGTATCTCTTGCATGACCTCAGGGTACTCGTTGGCTTGTTGTTTCTTCATATTCACTTCATTTTCTCCCGTTCTTTCATCATTAGTTCTAATTTCTTCTATTCTACATCCCCTCCACTTTTCATTCTTTTTCGAGAGACCGCCCGATTTTTCAAAAAAATAAAATTGGTCCATCTCTCGAGGGGGCATACCACCCATTAAATTTACATTTTATGGGGCATTTCTTCACACCTATTTTTCTTTATTTGAAACGATGCGATAAACTGCACCGTCTCAAAGAGGGGCAAATGTAGTCACATAAATATGTCCACTTAATTAAATGAATACTTAGTATTTATTTGATTATTTAACCATCAATTAATAATTAGTTAAATTAATATTTAATTAATTCATCTTAACCCTCTTCTCCTATTAATTAAATAAATTATTCAATTTATTTGATTAAATTCACTTAACCAAATTCAGACCATTAATTAAATAAATAAATCATATTTATTTAATTAAATATTCTCTCACATTTAAATAAATTAATATTTATTTAAATCCCCCAAAATCCCACCTCTCACATTTAAATAAATTAACATTTATTTAAATCACCTTTATCCTCTACCCACTTGTATTTTCCTACAAAAGCAAGTTGCACAATTATTTTAAATAAATAATTTATTTAAATCACCTTTATCCTCCACCCACTTGTATTTTCCTACAAAAGCAAGTTGCACAACTATTTTAAATAAATTATTTTTTTAAAATCCTATTTATCCTCACCCACTTGAAACCTTTAATGGTTTCCCTTAAAGTATTCAAACTTGATCGCTTTAAAGTCTTCAAACTTGATGGCTTCCTTCTATAGTCTTCTTAAGACTTTAATGGTTTTCCTTAAAGTCTTCAAGCCTTTAATGGTTTCCCTCAAAGTCTTCAAGCATTTTAATGCTTTATCTTCATTTTTCTCATTTAAATAAATTAATATTTATTTGAATATTTATCCAAATGCAAATTACACCATTTAATTGAAATAAATGATTTTATTTTAATTGAAAATACCAAAATTTCTCCCACTTGCATTTTCCTACAAAATCCACTTGCATGCCTAAACCCCTTCTAGAATTTTCTAATCACTTCTAAATAACCTAACCCCTTCTCTAAACTTTGTCACATTCCTAAGCAAAAGGGAAGTCACTTCTCAAACCCTCAAAGTCTTTGATAACCATTAAAGGCTTTCAACCTTCAACCACTAAATGGCTCAAAGTCTTTGATAACCATTGAAGGCTTTCAACCTTCAACCACTTAATCCCCAAATTCTCCAATAACCATTAATGGTTACCTCAAACCCTCCCACATGGTTAAAACATTTGTTTTGACTCAACCTCTAGCCAACCCAAAGGTCTCATCAGGCCATTAATGCTTTGACCATGATTATCTCTTAAACATTTGCACAAAGATTTATCCTTGGATTAACTCTTAATCCAGTGGGTAATCTTAATTTGGACTTGACCCTTAGCCTCTAGATAACCATGAGGTCTTCTCAGGCCTTTAATGCCTCCAACCTCTTCTCTCAACCCAATCCTATGTTGACACTTGTCACCATTTTATTGGTGCCAATTGTGCACATGGATCCCCAACTTTCAAACTTGGCCCTTGATTAAACCATTCAATCTTAACCCTTCATTTCCCCATTTCTTCTATAAATAGAACCCTTCTCCTCAAGCAAAAGGAAGCATTAGAGTATTGTTGTTATACTGGCATTAGCATAGAGCTTTTTCATAGCATCACTATTTACTCTTGCATAGTATTTGCTTATCATATTCAACCATCTTGAATCTCCATATGGCATCCATGGCTAGTGCTAAAAGCTGAGAGCTACACTCATTTGGGACTTGGAGAGGAGAGGAACAAGGGAGGAGCAACTGTGAGCATCTTGATTAGCTATTTTATTCTATGTGTATATGCTTTCTATTTCATGCTTAATATCTCTCTTGATATGCCTGTTAGGATAATCTTTTGTTGCTAACACTAACGTTTGTTTCTTGTGCTCTTGTGTGTGTTGCCATCAAACAGATTTTCTAATCCTTTTTGCAGAGCATCACTATCTTTATCATTCTTCCAAACTATCTTCTATCATTCTTCTAAACTATTTCTATCATTCTTCTAAACTATCTTCTATCATTATTCTAAACTATCTTCATCATTCTTCCAAACTATCTTCTATCATTCTTCTAAACTATCTTCATCATTCTTCCAAACTATCTTCTATCATGTCTTATACAGGATATATCGTTCCTGAAACCAGATGTTTTGATCAGCTCTTATACAGGCAGTATCATTCTTGAAACTAGATGCTCAATCATCCATGTCTTATACAGGCGGTATCATTCCTGAAACCAGACACTTGATCATCCATGTCTTATACAGGAGGTGTCATACCTGAAACCAGACTTTCTCTCATTCCAATCAATCTAACCAATCTTATCAAACCCATGCATGCCATCACTATCTACTCTTCCATCTTTCAAACAACATTCTTCTTCTTTCGAGAGATCATTCATGCTTTGTGTGCACGAACGATCTCCCGAGGGGGCATTATCATATCAAATCTCAAAACAAATCCAATATCAGTTTCCACATCAAAACAAAGATATCAAAATCAAACTTACATCAACAACATGAAACAAATTTGCTCATCTACATCAAGTTCAAAATCCTATCATTTCATATCAACTTGTAACACAACTCAAGTTCTCAAAAACCATATCAAAACTTGTAAAACAACTCAAGTACCAAAATCACATAAACTTGTAAAACAACTCAAGTTTCCCACCCATATCAGCTTGTAACACAACTCAAGTTTCCAACCCATATCGGCTTGTAACACACATCAGGCTTCCCACATCGAACTTGAAATAGAACACGCAAATAAATCATATTTTGATCAAAACAACACATTGATATCTACATAACTTGAAATATCTCACATCAAAACAAGTTATACGGACACTCATATTGGACAACTACATAAAATCATGACAGCACGATACAAATATCGAATCTAGGGCATCACACATCAAATATCGAATCTGGGGCATCACACATCAAATATCAAATCTGGGGCATCACACATCAAATGTCGAATCTGGGGCATGACTTGCAAATAAAAGAGCGACACAACAAAAATTGCATTTGATCATAAATCATGATAAAGCATCATTTTCTTTGAAATAACATGTGCACACATGTCACTTCAAAGAGGGGCAAAATGTAGACGTATAAAAATGACCATATTCCTAAATGAATATTTTATGTTCATTTCTCTATTTAATTAAATCCAATTTAATTAAATTATCCACATTCTTCTATTTTATTAAGTAAATTACTCAATTTATTTAAATAAAATTCACTATATCCATTTAATGAATAAATCATTTTATTCAAATAAATCCCCCCTACCCACTTTTAATTAAATTCAAATTTAATTAAATAGTTATCCTAAATTGAATAAATCTAATTTATTTAATTTCTCCAAATTGTAATCAAATTGAATAAAATCATTTAATTCAATTTAAATCCTATTATCCCCCCATCCACTTGCAAAATCCCAAACCCATTTCTAATCCCTTCTAGAATCTTCTAATCGCTTCTAATTAACCTAACCCCTCCTCTAAACTTTGTCACATCCCTAAGCAAAGGGAAGTCACTTCTCAAAGCCTCAAAGTCTTTGATAACCATTAAAGGCTTTCAACCTTCAACCACTAAATGTCTCAAAGTCTTTGATAACCTTTGAAAGCTTCCAACCTTCAACCACTTAATCCACAAAGTCTCCAATAACCATTAATGGTTAACTCAAACCCTCCTACATGGTTAAAACATTTGTTTTGACTCAACCTCTACCCAACCCAAAGGTCTCATCAGGCCTTTAATGCTTTGACCATGATTATCTCTTAATCATTTGCACAAAGGTTTATCCTTGGATTAACTCTTAATCTAGTGGGTAAGCCTAACTTAGACTTGACACTTAGCCTTTAGATAACCATGAGGTCTTCTTAGGCCTTTAATGCCTCCAACCTCTTCTCTCAACCCAATCCTATGTTGACACTTGTCTCCATTTCATTGGTGCCAATTGTGCACATGGATCCCCAACTTTCAAACTCAACCCTTGATTAAACTATTCAATCCTGACCATCCATTGCCCTGTTTGTGCTATAAATAGAGCTCTCATTCCTCCATTTTAAAACAATCATCTTTCAAATTTGAAGCATTACACTTATGCTCAAATTCTTTCAACCTTTCATATCATTTTTATGCTCATCATTTAGCCTCTTTTAGAATAGAAATTAGTCTAAATATGCATGTTTAGAATACTTTCTTTATCATTTAGCTCAATCATAGACAAATATATCATGTTAGGATAGTATTCATACTAATCTTGTCATCTTATCATTTAGTTTATTGCATTTTAGAATCATGCATAGCTTAGAATACATCTCATACTAAAAATTATCAAAGCATCCCTCGTTCTTGCATTTGCCATCCCTAAACCATTTTGCTCAGTGATCTGAGAGCAAAAATGTTGGTTTGAGGGACATTGTGAGATAGAGAACCATGGGACCCTCCTTGGGAAGCTGAATAACACTACGTTACTCCATAGCTTGCATCAAGAAGTCCTGTGTGTGTGTGTGTGGACTAGTTATTTTACAATATTTTCACATATTAACTTTTATTCGCCCACTTTTCCCGCATACAATTCTGATTCTAGCTCATTTTCACTTGACATCTTTTCAACATATGATTCCTTAGTTGAGTTCTTAGGAGTTTATGATAATATTCCTTGATATCATCATAATCATGGATTTTCCTATTGTTTAAATGCTAAAGAATAATTTTAAAAAGACGCTAAATTACATGATAATATTGAAGAGATGACTCAAGAACTCCCTCAACCAATGGATGTTCCTCAACAAAGTAATCTCCTTATACATGATACTATTGATGTCAAAATTGATCCTTATAATGATGAAAAAATTATTAAAATTGGGAAGTCTCAGAAGATAATGAAGAAGAGGAACATTATTTTATTTTACATGAATTCCTTGAAATATTTTCTTGGACTTATATAGATATGCCTGACATTGATCCTAAGATTGTGACCCATACCATTGTGATAATCCTTGATGCTAAGCCTGTTAAATAAAATAAAAGGAACATGAATCCTAAGATAGTGTTGTTTGTTAAGGATGATATTGAAAAACTCCTGGAAGTTGGACTTATCCATCCTATTGATTATTCTCTTTGGATTTCAAACATTATGGTAGTGTTAATCAACTATTTCCGGATTAGATTGTGTGTGATGCAAAAAATTCACACACAATCTAATCAGGAAATATTTGATTAATATCTTGTGGATTGCGGAAGCTTAATGTCTATTACTATCGCAGTAGTTAAACCTGATAATAGGATTAGAATGTGTACTAACTTTTAGAATCTCAACAAAGATTCCTTGAAAGATGACTTTCCTCTTCCAAATATTGACATGATAGTTGAATCCACTATTGGTCATGCTTTGTTATCCTTTCTGGATGGATTTTTTGGATATAACCAAATCCTCATTAATACCCAAGATCAATATAAAATAACTTTAACAAAACCTTGGGGTCTTCTTTGTTGGGTCATCATTCCTTTTGGATTGAAGAGTGCTGGTGCAACCTATTAACATGATATGGCTCTTATATTTAATTATTATATGCATAAAATCATAGAAGACTATGTTGATAATATCTTAGCTAAATCCATTTTAGGCAATTATCACATGTTAAGGTCCTTGTCAAATATTTGAATAAATTCATAAATACATGTGCTTGAATCCCTGAAAATGTAGTTTTAGTGCAAATAGTGGAAAATTATTAGGATTCATTATTTTACATCATGGAATTGAGGTCGATACTAAGAAAAAAGATGCCATTTCTAACATAGAAACATCTCTCAGCTTCATAGTTTACAAGAAAAAATACAAGCTATTCATAGGGCTATTTCACAACTTGTGGATCAAATGTTTCATTTCACTTAGTTACTCGAGAAGAATATTACTTTTACATGGGATGATGATTGCCAAAAATATTTTAAAGATTACTTAGCTAATCCTCTAGTTTTACAACCTACTATTTTTAATCAACCTTTCATTCTTTGCATTGTTGCTTCTTCTAATGCTCTTGCAACCTTATTGGCACAACACAATAATGATGGTAAGGAACGTCCTGTTTAATACATAAGTTGTACTTTGCTTGATTGCGAAGTTTGATATACTACGATAGAAAAGCAATATCTTGCTCTTGTTTTTGCAACTCAAAAGTTAAGAAATTATCTCCTCAACATTGAAACTCATGTAATTATCAATTTTGAGCCATTAAAACATCTATTTTCCAAAATTGATCTTTCAGGATGCTTAGCAAAATCGGTTAGGTTGTTAACTAAATTTGACCTTGAAATTTTATCTCTCAAAAAGTGATTAAAGGCCAAGCCTTAACCAACCATTTGGCTAATGCTCCTTTCCCTTTTAATTTACATAATTAAGACTCATTTCCTAATTATCTTGTGCTTCTCTTAGAGGTGGACAAAACTTGGAAATTATATTTTGATGGATCTAGGTGTCAGATTGGTTCAAGTGTAGGTGTTATATTAAAACCTCCCAATTCCCCTATCTTATCATCTAAATTTACTATGCACTAATAATATTGCTAAATGTTAAGCCCTTATTACTTAATTGAATGTGGATTTACCCTTTAAAGTTCAATAATTGATTATAAGACGAGTTATGGGAACTTATCAAGCTAAACAAACTAAAATCTCTCAACACCATGACTTACTCTTATCATTGTTAAAGAAGTTTGATTCTTACACCATATATCCTCTCCCATAGAAAGCTAATTGACATGCAGGTGCAATGGAAAGTGTAGACACCTAAAAATGTCTCATTGATCATGTACTAATTATTCCTCTAATTGATTAAATAATTCTTTAATTATTTAATTAATTTAATTAATCTTATTCTTCTAATTTGATATTTCCTCATCATCTTACTAATTATTCTATTTCCCATTCTATCATCATTTAATCATTTAAACCATTTTCTAATTTATTTAATTAATTAATTTTAATTCCCCAATTTAAATAATCTTTATTATTTAAATAAATTCTACTCTCAATTTCTATCTCTAATCATCTAATCATTAACCCTTTTCTAAATATTAATTAAATATTAATTATTTAATTAATTGTAATTTAATCCTTTAATTTAAATAATCTTTATTATTTAATTAAATTCAATTTCTACATAATTAAATAGTTTCCTTAAATTATTTAATTAACTAATTAATTCTTCTAATTCTTATAATTCTTCTAATTTCAAATACATGTGCATGATTTCAATAACCAAATTGAAAGTCAAAGTCAAGGTCTAAATATATTCAAATACTAAATTGAATTTAAAATAAATTCAATTATTTGAATTAAATCTCATGCAAAGATTAAATTGAAAATCTAAGTTAAAGTGCAAACACATGCTAAATTAATTAATTCAATTATCTCTCCAATCTCTATTTCCATCTTTTAGTTAGCCTTTTCTAAATAAAGCTTTCTTTGTCATCAATCAATTTTCCTCCAATCACCATTTTTCATTTTTCAGTTAGCTTTTTCTCAATTAGTTAACTCAGTTAATCTATTCAATCTATTCTGTTTCACCTCCAAATCAGCAGTTCAACTATCAATCAGCATGTGATCTCACCTAAGTTCTACCTGTTCTACCTTTCAATCAATCTTCTCCAAAAATCTATAAATTGAGCATTCAATCTCCATTTTCAACAATCATGAACTTTGAATCTTTGTGTCAATTGCAGGTTGCCAGCGCAATATCTGAGAACCATCATACCACAGAGAAGAGAAGAAAAATGGAAGCCATGATGCACAATAAGGAGTTTCATATTGTTTAATATAATTCTATTTTGCATCTATTTCATTGGTTTGATGTTTGAATTGCTTAGATAGTTAAGGAATTTGTGATTTTCCTTATTTCCTATTTAGCAATGATGAATTTGAGCATAGCACAGAAAGTGCAACTTCACTTATATCCCTTGAAGATCCTTCCATAGATTATCAATTAATCATTCAAAACCTCATTTCACCTACTATTTCTAATAGCCTTAGTGAGATTTCTTGTTATAACTTAGATCCAGATGAATGGTACTCTCATATTTTTTGATATTCGCATGATGGTACTTTTCTTGATTCCACAAGTAAAAATGCTAGAGATCAAATTTGTAAACTTTCTACAAGATACATCATTCTCTTTGATATCCTTTATAGAAGGGGTTATAATGGCATTCTCATGCTGATGAGGATGTATTAGAAAGAAAGGATAACCTTGAACCAACCAACCTCTAAGGTTGATGACTCAACCAAAACCCTACTACCTAGAGGGTCCTACACAACACCAATGCAATCTATAGTTCCATGTCACTAAACAATACTTTAGGAGACTTGATATGTCCCCTTCCGAACAACAAACACTCATAAGTCTTGAGTGACTACACACACCTTTGCTTACATGAGTGGGATACTACTAGGATTTAGGGGTTTGAAGGGCCCACTTGAAAAATTCAACACAACAACCCTTGGAGGGGTGTTCTTACAACATCTTGATGCAAATGAAATAATATTCCATGGTCTAGACTCTTTGTACCATCAACATTGGCTCACTTTTTCATAGACAGATCTAATTGCAATTAAGCCTCCTTTTAGGGTAATCGGGTAATAACTTTTGATTCCCAAAGGATCTAGACAAAAAAAATGTATTTACAGACACCCTTTTGAAAGTTCTCAACAATATATCACTTTTAGGTTCCCAACCGATTTGCAGATATCCCAACCTATACTGCACCAACTGACCTATGAGGGCTATTAGGCCTACTTGATTGGACACTTTCCAAAATATTGTATGATCCTCCTTCTTGATGACTTTCCCTAACCATGGAATTCTATATCAACTCCAAAAAACTCTTCTACAACAGTCAAACCCCTTCCCTGTGCTCTACAATTCAATTCACACATACTGTCCTCATTCAACTGGTTTGTCACATGATGATGCCAAACCTATGGATTCTTCATCAAACACACCAAAATTTTGCAGAAAAATTTAGGAACTAGATTGTGACCTATCATATTCCACATTTTCAAGATTCTTGATTGAGAATTGATAGGCCAAAGTCCATTACATTAGTCAAAACCTAGGGTTTCAAGGGTTTTAGACCACCTAGTAAAGTAATGCTTGCCAAACATAATATAGATCACTTCAAAAATTCAAACCACTTGAAAAAGAAAGGTAAGTCACTGTAGTTTTAGGATCTATATCATAATCATTCTTGCCAATCCACCTTCAATACAGAATCAACAAAAAATCAGACTGTTCTCAAAATTTCCAACACTTTGATGCTTGTATTATGCTCCAACCAAAAAAAACCTTACATATTTTGGTATTTGGGACCTTTATAGGTTCTTCCCCAATAACCACAACCATCTTCAACTAATTTTCTAGAGAACTAACCATTCGAGTACAAAACCAACCAAAAGTTGTAAAATTGTCTTGACAACAAATGGACAACTTTTGCAACTTGTAACCAACTTAGACTCTAGACTACCTTAGGACCCTAAAGTAATCACATATGATTTGATTTCATAAAAAATGAATCAAATAAACCTTTGGTCACTTGGTCTCACAATTTAGACCATTGTGACCCTTATTGACCCAAATTGCTCTACAAGATTCTAAGTGACAATTTGACCCACACTTGGGCAAAACTTATCACACTCCTATTACACTGATTACATCAATGACCCATGGGGTCTCATTAAATTTATCTTAGAATAGTTGTCAACCAACATGACCTTGATCCATGCCTTCATAGGTGGTGCTCCCGTACCATACTCCCTGGGTGAAATTTGTCTCAAATCCTCTTAGAGACCAACTGCTGCAAATCACCACCCTACTTTTTGATGTCTTCCTCCAACATCCATGTAGCTTCTGAGTCAGGAAGTCCTTTCCATTTAACCAAGTGCTCAAAATAGGTCTTGTGTCTTGTCTTCTTTTCTTCCCTGCTATCCAAAATGCACTCCATCTTAGGCGGCTCCTTAGATGGGAGGTGTTACATCCACTCTTCATTTTCTAAAATAGTTTCACCTTTGCTTTCTCCTATAGTAGGACTCTTGTACAATGGTATATTAGAAAAATTGAATATGGGTGAAATAGCAATATCATCAGGGAGTTCAATTTTATAAGCATTAGGACCATATTTCTCTAAAATTTTACAAGGCCCAATCTTTCTCATCATCAACTTGCTATGGCTTCTATTTGGCAACCTATTCTTGTTAAGATGAACCATGACCATGTCACCTAATTGGTACTGCACATCTCTCCTTCTTTGATCCACTCTTTCCTTAGTCTTTTGACTATTTTGGTGTAGGGTATCCTTGACTTGTTGGTGAACCTCTTTCATAGCCTTTGCAAATTCATTAGCATGTCCACTACTCTTGTCCAATCCCTGAACATCTCTCAATTAAAAAACTCCTCTTGGATGACTTCCATACACAATCTCAAAAGCACTCAGACCTATACTCCTATTTATTGAATCATTATAGGCATATTCTGCCCGAGGTATCACCACATCCCAACTATGTCCATGCTCTCTTGTCAAACATCTGAGAAGGTTTTCCAGTGACCTATTCACAACCTCAGTTTGGCCATCAGCCTGAGGGTGATAGGCTGAAATAAAGGACAAGTTTGTACCCAATATTTTGCACAGGGTTCTCCAAAAATTTACAACAAATTTGTTATCCCTATCAGACACAATACTCAAAGGCAACCCATGGATTTTGACAATCTATTTGAAGAACAAGCCTGCAATATAGCTAGCATCATTGGTGGTTTTACAAGGAATAAAGTGCACCATCTTGTTGAACCTATCTACTACAACAAACACACTATCATGACCAGTCTTTGTCTTTGGTCATTTTATATGCAACCTTGTTAGGGAGTACTGCTCCTAGTATGAGGTTAATTTGATGGCTAATATCTCTGATAGGTGGCAGGGAATTGGGTATGTCCTCTGCAATCACTCCTTTGTATCTCTCAAGTATTTCTCTGACCTCCTTAGGTCCTACCTCACTCATACCCTTCTTCCTTTCTTCCTTGGACTTCACAATCAAAGCAAAGTGTACTCCACCTTCCTCCCCTAGTGTATCTAGGAATTGTTTTTCTCCCACCATCATAAAACGAGATCCTACCTACTGTGGGTCCCCTTCTACCAATGACTGTATCTTATAAGTCACACCATATTTTTGGAAAGAGTAAGAATTGTTTTCCCCATCATGTTGAGGCTTCCTATCGTACTGCCATGGCCTGCCAAGAAAAATATGTCAAGCATCCATAGGAAGGATATCACACAAAATCTTGTCTTTATACCCCCAATACTAAATTCTACCCACGATTGTTCATTCATGAGTATTTTTTGCCCCTTGTTCAACCAACTAACTCTATATGGGCAACTATGGGGTATCCTCTCGAAGTTCAACTTATTTATAGCTTCCAAAGATATAATGTTATCAGTAGACCCTGAGTCTATTACAACTTTACAAACCTTACCTTGAATCTTGTAGTTGACTCTAAACAAAACCCTTCTTTGGGATAGTTCAGTCTTCATTGTTTCCTTGAGAAGCGTCCTCTTTATCATCAGGTTCTCTCCCATTTCTGATGTCAAATTCACTTCCAGAGATGTCACACTCCTTGCATCTTCTTAAATCAAATTGGTTCTCCTCTCACCATCATGAGAAGTTGAGGCCTTCTCTGGACACTTACAAGCTGGGTGCCCCATCTGATTGCAATTATAGCATCTCATATTGGAGAACTTGGATCCTCTCCCTAACCCATTTGTCCCACCTCTTCCATTAGGTCTTCTCCCTCAGTAGTCTCCTCTTCTACTTGAGTCTCCAACTTTATCTCCTTGGCTAGACTCACCACTAGACCTTTGATTAGGAATTCTTCCTCCAAAACTGCCTCTGCCTCTAAAACTTCTCCCTCCTTTACCTTTGTTACCCTACTCACTCCTTCTCTTTAGCTTCTCTTCTACCCTTAGGGCCAATTGGAAGCACTTGTTCACTGTCTCTAGTGCCAAGATGCTAATCTCATCTTGGATGTTCATTCTTAGACCTTTCAAGTACCTGGCCACTATCTCTGGTTCCTCTTGTTGTCTCTTTGATTTGAGACTCAGTTTATGAAACTCCTCCATATATGCATTCACATCAAGGTCTCTCTGTCTAAGGTTCTGCAACTTCTTGTACATTTGTACTTCATAATCAATGGGCATGAATTGTTCCTTGACTTTAGCCTTCATCCTTTCCTAGGAGGTTATCATACTCTTCCCCTCCTTAACTCTCTTCCCTTGTACATAGTTCCACCATGTAAGAGCAGACCCCTTAAACCTTGCGTTTTCCAACTTGACTGTCTTATCTTCAAGGATTTGCTTGTACTCAAAATGATTGGTCAATGCCCCAATCCAATCTATCACCTCTTTTGCTTCCATGCTTCCACTATATATAGGCAACCCATCTATGGTGTCCCTATTGAATGACTTCAAGGCATCTACAAATTCCCTTTGATCTACAGGTCTCTCCTCTACTCGCTTAGGGGATTCCCCATCTTCTTTATCCCCTTCTTCATCAGTGTCACTTCTATCTTCCTTATCCTTACCCTTGGTCTTCTTCAGTTCTTCAAGCTTGGATTCAAGAATCTCTTCAATCAACTTCTTCATCACATCTTGTGACATACTCCTAGGAGGCATTTTACCAACCTCTACTTCAACCTCTTCCTCTGACATACACTAAGACCACACCACCCAAGTGATCTTCAAAATCCCACTCTGATACCAATATGATGAGGAGGTATTGGACTGAAAGGATAACTGTGAACCAACCAACCTCTAAGGTTGATGACTCAACCAAAACCCTACTACCTAGAGGGTCTTATACAACACCAAGACAATCTATAGTTCCATGTCACTAAAAAATACCTTAGGAGACTCAAAGGCTCCAATATGTCCCCTTCCAAACAACAAACACTCACAAGTCTTGAGTGACTACACACACATTTGCTTACATGAGTGGGCTACTACTAGGATTTAGGGGTTTGAAGGGCCCACTTGACCAATTCAACACAACAACCCTTGGAGGGGTGTTCTTACAACATCTTGATGCAAATGAAACATGATTCCATGGTCTAGACTCTCCGTACCATCAACATTGACTCACTTGCTCATAGACAAACCTAATTGCAATTAGGCCTCCTTTTGGGGTAATCGGGTCATAAATTTTAATTCCCAAAGAATCTAGACAAAAAAATTGTATTTCCACACCCTTTTGGAAGTTCTCAACAATATCTCACTTTCAGGTTCCCAATCGATTTGCAGATATCCCAACCTATACTGCACCAACTGACCTATGAGGGCTATTAGGCCTACTTGACTAGACACTTTCCAAAATATTGTATGATCCTCCTTCTTGATGAATTTACCTAACCATGGAATGTTATATCAACCTCCAAAACACTTTTCTACAACATTCAAACCCCTTCCCTGTGCTCTACAATTCAATTCACATGTACTGTCCTCATTCAACCGGTCTGTCACATGATGATGCTAGACCTATGGATTCTTCATCAAACACACCAAAATTTTGGAGCAACCTTTGGGAAATAGATTGTGACCTATCATATAAAGGCCTATCATATTCCACAATTTCAAGATTCTTGACTGAGAATTGATAGGCCAAAGTCCATTACATTAGTCAAAACCTAGGGTTTTAAGGGTTTCAGACCACCTGGTAAAGTAATGCTTGCCAAACGTAATAGAGATCACTTAAAAACTTCAAACCACTTGAAAAATAAAGGTAAGTCATTTTAGTTTTAGGATCTATATCATAATCATGCTTTCCAATCCACCTTCAATGCAGAATCAACAAAA
Source organism: Cryptomeria japonica (assembly GCF_030272615.1). NCBI lineage: Eukaryota > Viridiplantae > Streptophyta > Pinopsida > Cupressales > Cupressaceae > Cryptomeria > Cryptomeria japonica. The sequence goes on from NC_081414.1 coordinate 916,757,146, forward strand.
AATCAGACGGTTCTCAGAATTTCCAACACTTTGATGCTTGTATTATGCTCCAACCAACAACATGTTACCTTACATATTTTTGTCTTTGGGACCTTTATAGGTTCTTCCCCAATGACCACAACCATCTCCAACTGATTTTATAGAGAACTAACCGTTGGAGTACAAAACCAACTAAAAGTTGCAAAATTGTCATGACAACAAATGGACAACTTTTGCAACTTGTAACCAACTTAGACTTCAGACTACCTTAGGAACCTAAAGTCTCATATATGATTTTATTTCATCAAAAATGACTCAAATAACCCTTTGGTCACTTCATCTCACAATTTAGACCACTATGACCCTTATTGACCCAAATTGCTCTACAAGACCCTAAGTGACAATTTGACCCACACTTGGACAAAACTTGTCACACTCCTATTACACTGATTACATTAATGACCCATGGGGTTTCATTAAATTCATCGTATAATAGTTGTCAAACAACATGACCTTGATCCATGCCTTCATAGGTGGTGCTCCTATACCATACTCCTTGGGTGAAATTTGTCTCAAGTCCTCTTAGAGACCAACTGCTACAAATCACTACCATTCAAGTAATATGCCATTTCATTCTATGCAATATATCTCTCAAATTGGTATACCTTCCACTTTGGTTTTTAAAAATGGAACTCTAGTTAAGATCAAAGATGTGAATAAGTTCCTTGACAAATACTACATTCAACATCGATTTTCTACTTCATAGTATCCTTGATAAAATTGTCAAGACAAATATTTTAATTGGATAATCAAGCAAATCCTTAACAAGAATATCAACAAGGATAGTAAAGATTGGCATACTCAATTGCCTTATGCTTTATGGGCCTATTGAACTAGTATTCACATAGATACTAGCACCACTCCTTATAATATTATTGATAATGTTGATGCAATTATGCCTTTAGATCTGGAGATTCCTTCACTAAGAATCTCTCTTAAGGGTATTATTGATGATGATTCTTATAAAGAACAACATCTTCAACAACTTGAAATGCTTGATGGATAGAGCATCAATGCTCTTGAACATATTCAAGCTTACCAAAGGACTATGTAGTAAAGTTATAATGACAAAGTTATCCAACACTCTTTTTCTATTGGTGACTTCGTGCTTTACAAGAATCGACACAACACAAATACTCTACCTAGAGAAAAAGAAAAGTTCAGTCTGAATTGGCTTGGACCATACATCACCATTAAAGTCTATGGATCAAGTGCTTAAAAAATATAGAGGTAGAAGGTATGCCTCTCAAGGAACCCATTAATTTTATGCACCTCGATAGCTATTATGCTTGATTTTCTCTCTTCTTTCTTTCTTTCTTTCTTTCTTTCTTTCTTACTAAATAGTATGCTAGCATTTTCATCATTAAAGCATGTTATATTAGATAGCTTGATTGTCTTACTATTTGTTGTATAATGATTCATTCTTCACAAATTTGTTTCTAGTTTTTCCTTGAATTCATTTTTGTAATTTCTTACTTGTAGAGTTTACATTTCTTTATATTAGCATATTATTTAGTATTCTTTGTGCTTATGTTAGTTAGATCATGACCTGTTTAGTTAGAAAAAATGTTTAAGTAGATCACATGGAAATTTAATTTAACAGAAGCACATCACATCATAAATTGTAGCATTTAGTTAAACACTTAAGTTGTTTAATTAAATCACATGTAAATTCATTTAATCATTATAGCATTAATTGAAACAATTTGCATTGGTTGATTCAAACTAATCATATGTGTAGTAAATGAGCATATATGTACAACATATTTGTTACTTTTGATCAAAGTAAATATACAACACATTATTTTGTATTAAAATAACAAGTTGTTGGCTTGATGATGATGTTATGATGTAATAGGTTGATTGATGACTTGTTTTGTGTTTTCATTGATGGCAACCATGTTTTGTCAGTAATTTGAGTCATTTAGTCCAACAGGAAAATCCTAACCGGTAGTGGAGTCAGTTAAACAACAAATCAGTAAATAGAGACAATGCTATGATCAAGCGATCGGTATGGAAGATCAGTGAAGAGTTAGATATTGCGGTTTGGTATGCATGTTCATGACATTGGAAGGAGTCTATGACCTGAACCACATCAACAAATTCGATGGTATGAGCAAGTTATTATGTACTAAGCAGTCAATCAAGAAGAATCGTTAATTGGTAGAGAAGAGACACTTACATCGGTAAACCGATAGACTTGATGTTTTATTTTTGTTTGTGACCGATATAAGTAAAGCGTGTTGAGAAAGATTGACTAGATACATGGAACCTAGGAAATTGTTCCATGGTTGTTTGTTGACTTAGCAGAGCTATTTATAAAAGGATGAATATTGTGTGATGATGTATCAGATGAAGGATCTAGAATGAGAGTTTGATTGTGTGGTGAAAGGTGAAGCTCTATATTGATGTTTAGTTGGTGTTAGTTGCAGAATTGAAGCAGATCTAATCAAGCACAAAGGTTCTATATTGTAAAGCGGAAAATATCGCGATCGAACCCTAGTTGCTCTCCCCTCTTCCAACTCCAAGGAGAGAGAAGGGAGATTCACTAGGGTTGATGGTTTTCACTTAGGGGAGAGACTTTACATTCAAAAGAGGGGTTGAAACCCACAAGATCCAATCCCACGCAATGCAAGATTGGATGCTAAAGGAGTTTCAAGGGTTATGACAGCAAGGCTACCCTCTTTTGTAAAGAATGTGCATAGAAGAATTAAGCTAGGAATGCATAGAAAGTGAGAAAGATTCGCTTATAAACTGAGATAGGAATACAGTATGAAGCTACGGACCTGGAATTAGCAGTAAAATGTTGATACGGCGCTGTCCTGCAAATTTGAGCGAAAGTTGCCAGGACGATGGCGCCCGAGCGCCACGGTCCTCCGAAAAATCTGCGAAATGAAGGGGGATCTGTTCGTCTCTGCACAAGGATTCCAGATCTTCAATTTCAGCCGCGTACCTGCAACCTACACACAGAAAAGCGAAGATGATTGGGGGGTTAGGGATTAGGGGTTTGCCTTTAGGTCAAACCCCGGTTTTGGAATTAACCAAGAAATGAGCAATGCTGTAAATGTAAATGTCTGTAATGTAAAACAAGTACTAATACCTTGTTGTAAGGATGTTTGTATCCTTATGTGCGAAGGTATAGATGTTGTATGTTGTATGTTGTAGTAGTATGTTGTAAGTGATCTCCTCTTCAATGGTTGAATCCTTGTCTTGAATGCAACACTTAGCCTTGAATGGAGACTTGAAATGATCAATTGCTTGAAGGAATGCTTGAATGCTTGAATGCTTGAGTATAGTTTCCACGCTTGTACACATATGACCCTCTTACCTAAATGGGAGAGGAAAATGTAGTTTATATACTTGCTAATTAGGGTTAAAAGACTGATTTTTTCGACCTTAGGCCGACCAGGAAATATTATTTCCAATTTGCAAACAAAAAGACCCGAAGTCCCATAGGAGACCGGGCCCAAAATAGGGCTAGGGACCAGGGCGCTGGGCGCCCTAGTCCTGAAGGACTAGGGCGCTGGGTGCTTTGGTCCCACCTCCCGGGACAGCAGGGTGCAAAGGAGGTTCAGGCCAGGGTGCTTGAAAATGCAGTTTTTGGTGTCATAATCAGGTTTCGGGGTCTCCATTCAGGTTGCATGTTGCGTCGCCATCGTGAAGACCCAAATGCGGTCGAAATTGCAAGTGTCGCAATTTTAGGACGCTACATTTAGTCCCCACTTTAGCGGGAGTATGTATGCTCATACTTACGGTAAAGTACAAGGAAACAATATTGAAAGACTTTCACCACATCAAGGAGGCAAGACACACCAAGCCCCCAGTGGACTAAGGATCTTACGACTTCGATTGACAAAGTAAAAGGGAAGATCATGAGGGAGAACCATGACTGTCAGTAGTAAGGTTCCCTCACTATGAGTCATGCAAGAGAAATACCGAAAATTTTCAAGGCAAAGCTGAGTTCTCCAAGAAATTTTCATGTATCCTGAAGGGATAGACAGGGTGTATGCCCCCCTACGTTAAAGCGATCGCACACGCCTCAACGGGGGTGATTGTTTTAACGTAGTGATACATATAAGAAAATGAAAAAGGGAAAAGAGCACGTTATCACAAGGATTTAGCCCCCAAGTGTGAGATAAGCCCAAGGATAATAGACACAAAACACAACGCACAAGGTGACTTCACTTTCCTCAGGGTCAGTATGCTGTATGATAATTCATGTGTATCATATGTATGTATGCATAATTGTTCTTCATTCCCCAATCAAGGAAGGTCACCTAGAAGAAGGGAACACATGTGTCTTTTGAGTCAACATGAGAGAGATCGAGAGATCTCAATGCTTTGCATCGTCCTCAAGTAGACAACACCAAGGACAACAAATAGAAGAATGAGAATAACGTATAGAAGAAGTAACACAAGAGAGGAGGAGAGAATCTGCTATGCTAATGTAACTAGTCTAGCACGTCATCTACCCCCTGATCTTGCTGATCAATGTTTCGGGAAGGCAGGGAACACGCTAGAGGAGGAACATTCAACACAGCAGATGGAGCTATCACAAGATCCAAACAAGGGCTATGTTCATGTTCCGAGCCACGTTGTTCTTGTCTAGGAGCTAGGATAAGTGCTTTAGAAAATTCATTAGATAAATGGTTATCAATATCAACAAGTTCATATTCACTATCAGAAGCAAGAGGAGTAACATTTTCATCATGAATAATATTTTCATCTATAGCATCATCAAGATTTATAAAAATAGGGTCTTTAATTCACACAGGATCAAGACCATCATGCATCTTATGTTTTGGAGATTTTGGAGAAAATGGAATAATGCTTGTTGAAGGTTTTTTTGGAGATTGCAAAGTTTGAGAAGCAACTGCTTGAGCTCTAAGACGACGCTTTCGTCGGCGTTCACGTGCAGAACGATTTCGTCTAGTCTTAGTAGGAAGTGAATAAGATTGAGGAGGAGGAATGTTCTCATCCTTATCACTTGGGTGTTTAGGTTGTGGTCTCTTAGGCTGGATAATAGGAGAAGAAGAAGGTCTCTTCTCTCTATAAAAAGAAGGAGGAGGAACTGCTCCATATAACGGAGGAATATTTGGTTTTGGAAGGAGACCAAGTCCATCATGACGAGGAGGTATAGGTCTACTCTTAGAAGGTTTATTAGGCATAGACATAATCACATCCATGGAAACGGGTTGGGAATCTTCTTGAGGAAAGACATTAGTTGTATCTTTCAAAGGAAGAACTTCCTTCTCAAGAATGATAGGAATATCAAGTTTGGGTGTTCTAGGTTCACTTAAAGATAGGATCATATCTGTTTTCCATTTTTGATAAGATTTGAAAAGATAATCACTTCGCGGAGGAAGAGATTGGAATTGTTTAGGCCAAAAGTAATCAATAGGAACGCTAGAAGTTCTTTCAGCTGGTTTAAAGAGACTATGATTGACAGTAACAACTTCACCATTATGGGGAAATTTCAAACACTTGTGAATAGGAGAAGCAATAGCTTTCATGGAAGATAGCCAAGGATAGCCAAGCTTCACACGAAATTGTTCGGAAGATGGAATAATAGCAAAGTTCACATCAAGGGATTTGTTATGGACCTCAATAGGAAATGTAATAGAACCAATTGCAGGAGAAGAAAATGCATCAAATAGTTTCACAATCACATCTGTTTTGTCATATATCACTTGATTCAATTGCAAAGTAAAAAGAAATTCTTCAGTAATAACATTAACCATGCACGAAGGATCAATGAGCACTCCACGGCAAGGTGTATTCTTGACTTTTGCAACTATGTATAAAGGACCATCAGGTGCCCTAATGGTTTCACTGGAATCAAATGTGATGGAAGGTTCTTTAGGGTTTTCTTGCTGCTCTACAAAGTTAATCACATTCGGAGTCATAGACACAAGACCATCAGATGAAAGAGAGGAATCATTAGTCTCAATCACATTAGAGGTATGAGAAGGTAATGGATCAGTGAAAATCTGAAGATTTTGATTAGGAGGAGCTATAGATGTATTGCCTTTATCATTCACTCCAGAAATAGAAATAGTATTCTTATCAATCAAATCTTGAATTTTACCCTTTAAAGAAAAACATTTTTCAGTATCATGCCCAGGCTGACGATGAAATTGACAAAAAGCTTTGTTATCAAAATAAGGTGAAGTAATCTTTGCAGGATCAATTTGTCTTATAGGAGGAAGAGTAAGCACATTTTGTTCCAATAACTTATTCATAATACTATGCAATGATTCATTCAAAGGAGTATACTTTCTTTCTTTCTTGAAAAATTTAGAAATAGGAGGCACACCTGATGCTGCATTCACATTGTTGTTGATGATGTTTTCATTGAATTTGATGGAATCTCTGTTCGGTTTAAACTTCCCAAATGGTTGTTGACTGCTATCACCCTTATCACTCGGAGCCATAGGATGTGATTGTTCCATTTGACTCACAGTCAGTTGATAATTGTGAAGAGTTGCACACAACTGTTGGAAAGAAGTAAACTCAGAAAATAGAAGTTTGTCTCAAATATCTTTTTGTAAATTAGAAATAAAGATTCTTTGAATATCATTGTCAGGCACTGGAAAATAAATTTGAGCATACAAATGCTTATATCTACCAATGAAATCAGTCACTTTTTCTTTAACACCTTGTTTACAATGCATTAAATCAATCAAAGTAACTTTAGGACTTATATTGTTTTGAAATTGTTGAATGAAAGCATTTGCAAGTTGTTCGAAAGAAGTAATAGAATAAGAAGGCAACGAGCAATACCATTGTAGGGCTTTGTCTCTTAATGTTCTAGTGAACAGTTTTGCAAGCAACCTTTGGTCATAAGCAAAATCAGTACATATTGTTTGAAAAGTCTTAACATGTGTTAGAGGATCACCTTTACCATTATAAAGCTCCAAATGTGGGATTTCAACATGTTTAGGAGGGATAGCTCGAAAAATGTCAAGAGAAAGTGGGCTCGCAACATCAAATGTGGGCACACTAAACTTAGATTGATTCATAGAAGCAATTTGTTGCTGTAAAGAAGAGACAGTTTGTGCAAGATTGTTAATGGTCGCTTCAGTCGAAGAGTTCATATTAGATGTGTTAGATTGAGATGGAGGTGTTATGTTATTGAAAGAAGGTAAAGAGTAAGGTGGTGGGACTCTATGATAATTAGTCATAGGAGATGATTGGACAGGAGGAACACTACAAGGAGGAATGGAATGATTGAATGAATTGCCCCCTTGCGTCATGTTCATTTGTGGAGATATAATAGGGACACTCATTGAAGGAGTGAATGAAGAAATCGGATTGAATGAAGGAAGAGGGTTAATTGAAGAGGAAGGATTGCCCCCATGACTGGTGATCATAGGAGGAATGTCTTGTGTTGAAGTAGTCATTATGTTTGATGTAAAAGTAGGTATACTAGCAATAGGAGTCGTCAAAGGAATAGAATGATTGTCTTGAGTAGGAGGTTGTGTATAACCTAAGGTTTCGGCAAAACTTTTCATAGGCATCACATTCGAATCCACAATGTGTGCAATACCACGCAAAATATCAATTCCATTCTTATCACTTTGAAGCATACGTTTTAGACCCTCAATTAAAGGAAGAGCTTGACTATCGGGGTATTCTTGAGACATCCATTGTCGAAAATTGTCAAATTGGTTATCCAATTTCGAAAGTTGTTCTTCAGAAACCTCATGGAGAGCTTCTTCATCATTAGGAGGATTAGAGGAATTACCCATGTCCTCGTTAAAAAGGCTATTCAAATTAGGTTCCATCTCCTCGGTAATTAAACCTCGGAAAGACTTAATTCTACGGCTTCGTCTAACGGGAATAGTGTAAGTAGGGCTTATTGTTGTAAAACTAATGCACTAGAGAGGGAGAGAAAATTTTGATTTTAGAGGTAACAATTTTCAGTAAAATCAGCCAATCTTCCAGATTTAAGCTGTTAAATACAATTAGGACAATCTCCCAAAATTTCAGAAAAAATGTCAGGGACCGTGGCGCTTCGGAGTGCACATGGTCCCGACAACTTTTTTCGAAATTTGTAGGGATGAAAGTTATGATGATTTTGGAGCTAATCTGAAAAAATTGAGTGGTTTTACGATCTGTAGATAGGCCAAATTAAAGTTGCAATCTCGAAATTGAACCCTACCAAGATTGTCGAAAAATGCAAAATTTGAATTTTGAAAAAGAGAGGGAAACTGAAATTTTGAATTTTATGATTTTAGAGGGAATACCGAAAGCAATGCAAGTTTTGAAATTCAAAAGTTGACTCAATTTCACGCAAAATTCAATTTTGAAAGCGGAAATTAAAGTTGTTGTAATTAAGCACTTAATTTCAAAAGTCACAAATTGTAAGAATTTGAATAAAGCACTGAAATTTTTAATGAATGCAAACACACTTTTCAGATTTAGGATAGTAAGAACACAATTTTGACACAAAATTTCAATTTCAATGATTTTTGAATGTTTAGAAGCCTTAATCCAAGCAATCACAAGACCAACTTTGACTGTAATTTTGAAAGTGTTAGATTTGATAAAATCAGCCAAAATTCTGGATTTTAGCAGGAAAATACAGTAAGATCTAGCTCCCAAAATTTCGGAAAAAATGTCGGGGACGATGGCGCTCGGAGTGCACACGGTCCTCTCAACTTTTTTCCAAATTTTCAGGGATGAAAGATATTGTGATTTTATTGCGGAATCCAAAGTTAAAGCTGATTTGGAGATGTTTTGATCAGTGAAATTGTCGGACAAAGGTTGAATCAAGAGGGTTTTAAAAATTAGGGTTTTGACACTTAACCACTTAATTTTCAAAATTAAAGCATAGATATGAATTGATAATTTGTAATAGAAGGGCAGATCTGAAACAAGCATTAACATTTAGACATTTCACAAGCTTAATTACTAAAAAGAAAATTTAGGGTTTTTATGCAATCAACCTCTAAAATTTTGCAAAAGATCAACATGGAAATGTAATCAAGGAATCCAATTTTCAGATCTAACCATGAATAATCAGAAAGGATGTTCACGTCAGGTTCACCAAAATGTAAAGCAGAAAATATCGCGATCGAACCCTAGTTGCTCTCCCCTCTTCCAACTCCAAGGAGAGAGAAGGGAGATTCACTAGGGTTGATGGTTTTCACTTAGGGGAGAGACTTTACATTCAAAAGAGGGGTTGAAACCCACAAGATCCAATCCCACGCAATGCAAGATTGGATGCTAAAGGAGTTTCAAGGGTTATGACAGCAAGGCTACCCTCTTTTGTAAAGAATGTGCATAGAAGAATTAAGCTAGGAATGCATAGAAAGTGAGAAAGATTCGCTTATAAACTGAGATAGGAATACAGTATGAAGCTGCGGACCTAGAATTAGCAGTAAAATGTCGATACGGTGCTGTCCTACAAATTTGAGCGAAAGTTGCCAGGACGATGGCCCCCGAGCGCCACGGTCCTCCGAAAAATCCGCGAAATGAAGGGGGATCTGTTCATCTCTGCACAAGGATTCCAGATCTTCAATTTCAGCCGCGTACCTGCAACCTACACACAGAAAAGCGAAGACGATTGGGGGGTTAGGGATTAGGGATTTGCCTTTAGGTCAAACCCCGGTTTTGGAATTAACCAAGAAATGAGCAATGCTGTAAATGTAAATGTCTGTAATGTAAAACAAGTACTAATACCTTGTTGTAAGGATGTTTGTATCCTTATGTGCGAAGGTATAGATGTTGTATGTTGTATGTTGTAGTAGTATGTTGTAAGTGATCTCCTCTTCAATGGTTGAATCCTTGTCTTGAATGCAACACTTAGCCTTGAATGGAGACTTGAAATGATCAATTGCTTGAAGGAATGCTTGAATGCTTGAATGCTTGAGTATAGTTTCCACGCTTGTACACATATGACCCTCTTACCTAAATGGGAGAGGAAAATGTAGTTTATATACTTGCCAATTAGGGTTAAAAGACTGATTTTTCTGACCTTAGGCCGGCCAGGAAATATTATTTCCAATTTGCAAACAAAAAGACCCGAAGTCCCATAGGAGACCAGGCCCAAAATAGGGCCAGGGACCAGGGCGCTGGGCGCCCTGGTCCTGAAGGACTAGGGCACTGGGCGCTCTGGTCCCACCTCCCAGGACAGCAGGGTGCAAAGGAGGTTCAGGCCAGGGTGCTTGAAAATGCAGTTTTTGGTGTCGTAATCAGGTTTCGGGGTCTCCATTCAGGTTGCGTGTTGCGTCGCCATCGTGAAGACCGAAATGCGGTCGAAATTGCAAGTGTCACAATTTTAGGACGCTACATATATGCAGATCAACAACCTGTTGTTTCCTAACAGTTGCAACAGTCTAAATCCCTTAATAAGGTAGGTCCTAACATACCTGAATGTGTAAATCCCTTAACCGAGTAGCTCATTAATTTGAGTTGAAATCCTCCAGCGAGGTTAATCCTAACATGGCTAAGTTGTAAATCCCTTGATCGAGTGACTCCTAACAGGGTCTTCTCTTAACTGGGCATTATTGTAAAGCTCCTAAATGGGCTAGGCCTTTAATAGGGTGCATTCTGAAAGAGTGCAAATTTTGTGGGTACCAATTCCCACAATGGTTTTTCCCATTTGGGTTTCCACGTGAAAATTATTGTGTCATGTGGTACATGTTTTATTGGGTGTTATCTTATGTGATTATTTTCCTTGCATTCTTGTTAAGTTTCAAGTTTATAAAAGTGGCGATCAGTTTTGTGTGTTGTTTTTGCTTGCATTGATTCACCCCCCCTCTCAGTGCCTTATAAGTTTATCACAACTATGTGATACATCATCATATATAGGTTTTGATATAAGATAGACATCATATCACCACTCATAAAAAATGTAGTGACTCATCAAACATCCTATGGATGATAGCTATTTGTGTCCTTAGGCTCTATCCATGGTGGTACCATAGAGGTCCACCTATGGGATGTCATGGAGTGTGAGTAACGTTGTCTCTCTATCTCCATCTCTCTCTCTCTCTCTCTCTCTCTCTCTCTCTCTCTCCACCTCTGCAAGATCACATTGTAGCCACTCCCTCTCCTCCCATGCAACCTCTACCTCTACCTGCACTATGTCAAAGATATCTTCATGTTGTCTCGCACTATGTCATGCTCTAGGAGTAATCTGTGAGGACCATAGGATGTGCACTGATGTGATGATTTATCTAAGCATGTGATCTACAAAGTCATGCCATCCCTGTGCACTAAATAAAAGATAGAGATATATTAGTAGCATCATTATTTGTATCAAAATCAAATAAAAAAAAATTAAATCAAATATATAGACTATCATATTCTCTTACCCGGGTCTCCCACTTGTCAAGTAGGATTGATTGTGTCTAGAGGGTGATATACGATAACCAAAGGCATGGTGTTTCTCTCTCCATGTTTGTATTGGTGGGATTTCTCTATGGTTGTAATGGTGGTAATGATCTTTATACTTTGGAAGTAGGCCTTTGAGGGGGCACATCATCATCACTTGCACCCTATCCTCTACCTTATTCATGTGGTTGATCCGATATCTCCTCCTCAATATGGATAGTAATATAATCATGACCTTGATCTTGTTGCTCATTATGGCTCTTTTCCTATTCCCCACTATCACTTGTTGGCTCTTGATGTGGCTTATGCTTTGTCTCTATCTTTGGTGGTCTGACCCATGAACATGGATGTCCTGTTCGATAATCTATTGGAAACATAGTTCTAGGACAAGTCACCTCCTAGAACCTCATGTATGTACATTGAATGCTAACATCATCCTCAAGCGAGTGAGCTTTCACATCCTATATACCCCCTCCTCATTGTCAATAAGCTCCACATCCATTGTTGTCGGTCTAGGCTAGGCTCTAGGTCTCACAACACTCTGAGAATGTCAGATGTAGGTCAGTACTACAATGGGATAATCATGTACCTAACCAAATTGGTGCATCACTTTACCATACTATAATGATATTGATGATGTAGTGGTGGCAACCTTCTAGCAAATAGTCTCACTACATCTTGTCCATCTTTCTCCTCTACTCATCCCATACATACAAGTGTTTATAAGGCCTCCAAATTATAGCTACAAAATGTAGATGATCCAATGTAATCCTCCAATAGAGTAGATCCCCTCTCTACCAAGGAATCCCACACAGGTATACATGTGATCAAGGATGATAAAAGGAGATATCTATGATAGTTCTGATACTAATATGTTTAGTACAGATGCCAAGCTAAAAAGATGAGAAGGGGGGGGGGGTGAATCACACAAACTTAATCTTCCATAAAAACAATAGATTCAACCTCAGTAAACTTATCAGAAAAACTGTAAAGCATGCAGACTTATAAACAGATAAGATCACACAACGTATAACACTAGATTTAACGTGAAAACCCAAATAGGGAAAAACCACTATGGGATTTCGGACCCACTAATAAATATACTCTTCTAGAGTATGCTCGGTTAAAAGAAAATCCTGTTAAAGATTACAAACACATTGCTAGATGTGACCCGGTTAAGGGATTTCCCTCAGATCTGTTAGGATCTTCACCTTGTTGAGGTGACCTTGTTAAAGGATTTCAAACACTCAATCTGAATGTCACATTGCTAGAGGGTTTTACAAATAAGACTGTTAAGTCCACTCGGTTAAGATATTTTCTGTCACTTCACAAAATAACAGTAATAAAATATATCTGCAACTTCACATCTACAAATGCTAAAGTAGATTCTTATTTTCTCAATACAATCTGGTCATAGGACTTATCTTGTCCCTCTGCTGGGCTCTATACTCTGTTATCAAAATAGATCTTCAAGCTTCTGTGCTCGGTAATCACTATGTAGCATTCCTGTGCTTACACTTGCCCACATACATTGTTTATCAATAGTTCTTTATTTATAAATAATTTGCCAACCGCTTAATCTCCTTGATCACATTTCCCATGATCAATCATAGCCATCAGATCTTCAAAACTTGACCATGTTCAATGTATCCTTCGACCTGAAAAACATTTTACCTCACCTTGGAACTTGCATACATTTCTTGGAACTTGTGCTAAGGTATTGCAGTTCAATCTGAGCTGTAGATCTTCCTGCCAATCTTCCATTGCCATAGATTCTTTAACAAACTTCATGCACAACTTCATTTAATCAACTCCAGCTCATCAGCTTCCTTCATTAAATAATGCTTTTATACATTCAATGCATTCTGTTATTACTCGGTTGCAACTCGGTAAATACTAAACTTTACTCGGTAGACATTCTGCCTTCATTAACCGATAGCGATAACCTTAGGGTTTACCGACTAGTTCCTTAGGGTTTACCGACTAGGTTCTTTGCTCGGTAACATAGTATAGTATTAACCTTACAAACAATAGCATATGTAGGATATCAAAACAATCTAAACACCATGATCTCATCATTTTCTAACTCGGTAATAGTTGCCCATTGAATAACTTATTCCTCCCCTTATTCATTACATTCTTTCTGTGTCTTTTACCGACATCTTAACTCTTTTCAAAACATACTTCTTAAGATATGGCAACATCATACTAAATCAGAAAATCAATTTCTTGACATCAATGACAAAATAATAATATTAAGACAGTGAACATCCTTAATCAGTTATATCCATAGTTATCAACAACCTTCTCAATATCCTTATTGAAATACCAATAGTCTCTTATTGTAATTGGAATGCCAAAAACCTCCCTTGTCTGTTATAATGCCAACAATCTATAGGAAATATTGTAGGCCTTATGATTTCTATTGTTCTAACATCCACACTTTAAGGAGAGTGTAGATCATCAAACTCTTATGGGGTACACAAAATTCTCTAAATCATGGTAGAGATGGGCAAGCATGTTGTGTCCCCATGAGAAAACTATTTGAAGCTCCTCCATCTCTTGAATGATACGATTAAGGCCTCCAAGTATGTGAGTACCTCGTCCATTAAGTGCAATTGCGAGTGCTATTGTGTTGATCAATATCTATTGAATAAATAGAATACCTTTGGTGGTGTGTAGTAGCCATCATATAAAGATCCATCCTCAAGAATCTCTAGGTGTTGCCTAACCTATGTAGTATATTTGATCCTCCTTCACAATAGTGGGTGAACACGATTCTTATAATATGAAAATCTTTCCTTGCAATGATAGCCACAAGATACGATGATGCTCTAATGTGACTATCATTTCTCTACTCAAAAGATGGAAAGTGGAGGTGTATGCATACCATCACTCCATCAAGGCCATAAGCATAGAATAATGATATCACACATGAGACAGGATGTATACTACATCTTAGAGGAACTTATTTTCCTCCTTCATGAGATTTGTGACCTTTCTATGAAAATATATGTATATAGAGCCTTCGTCGTGTTCTTGCATAAATGGTATACCCTACAATCACATCAATTGGAATTCATATCAGACTCATAATATCATTTTTATCTATGCATTTTTCATCATTTATATAACCCTTGATGTGCATAGTGTCTCCCATTTGGTGACCATGGTGCCCCTATGGGACCATGACTCCTTGAGGGGGCCATAGTGCCCTAGTAGGACCATGGTTCTCTCGTGTGATAATGGTTCCCTATCTAAGTAGGTTCACTTGACCACCTAGGTTTACAAGCAAACAAACAACTCAAAAGTAGTGAAATCACACAAAGGAAGGTTAGCAACCATACCTTATCTAGGGGAGGATTCTCCTTGATAAACTAAGTTTTAGAACCTCCATCTTAGTAGGCCGATCTGGATGAAATTTCCTCCTTGGTAGACGCCTCTACACATTAAAATAAAAAGTATGAATGAGACAAATGAATAATGAAAATTTCACTATTCAAAGGTAATTTATCTTAAAACCCTAATTTCTTATGTTTTACTTGTCATCTCATATATTGAGCTAGAGAACTCTTATTTTCATGCCATTCATTGTGTTATAATTGTGATTTAGTTATCTTCCTTACCAAATCCCTATTGAGTAGTTTTGATTTCATATTAAACCTTGTTAAGAGCATTTGTCATCACCCATATTTCACAGTTCAATGAGGTAAACATGATACCCTATTTGTACCTTCTAATTAGAAAGAAAAAATAAGGGGGGCATATATTCATCACACTTCATAAGAATTCTAGGAGATTGTTTATTTCAAATAACAAAGTGCTTTTACAAAATGTGGTTCCTAACATTGTATTGCAAATATTGCTGAGGACTTTGTTCGACACATGGAAATATCATTTGTTATGGATGTTACTTTTTTGTACTTTAGCTTGCATATGCATGTAGTGCTAATTTTAATATGTCTAATTATACTATGCATTATAGGACTATCATATGCACTTAATTAATAACTAATTCAAAATATGATCCCTTTCTTGATTCTAACCTCATCAGATTCTCATATAGACCCTTAATTTTAGGTGCACTCTTTATATTTCTATTATCCTAATTTATCATAGGTCATATCCTATTTTAAATCCCAAGATATTATTCCCTTATCTAAACATCATATATTGTTGCACAAACTTAATTACAGAATTAGAAACCTATTATCTCACATTCCTAAAAAGTAGGACTAAAATTTTCGGGACTAGGATGAAAATTGTAATGGTCTTACACTTTCTGATGTAGCCATGGTCCGGAGTGCCCTCAAAGTGAACAATCTGGATCATGCAAAAAGATTAACACAATGGAAGAAACAAAAATAAAGAGAAAATGCAATCAGAGACATCCACAATATCATATCTTCACCATAAATCAACCGGCAACATCTAGAAATCAAAACATTCTTGCAGGACCAGTTACTTCATATTTTCCAGATTACTATCATTGAGATCTCCAAATGAGTTCAAAATACAAATCATCAATATAATACATCATATATATTTTATTTTTTACCAAAGGATCAAATACAACCGAATACATAGCATCCAAATTACATCTAGGTCAGCCACAAAAGATTACATTCTCCAATATAGGAAAAATGAAATGTGTAAAATAGGTCGGACCCAAAAACGTGAAGACCTCCTCCGCTAAGAATGCAAATGAAGTGCGGAATGCCAAGGAAGGTTAGGAAAGGACCGAGGAACATCGTGCAAGGTGCCTATTAGATCCGCAAGCCAATAAATTGCTCCACACGAGAAAGAATCTCTGACTAGCCGTTAAGCTCAAAAATTGCTCTAGTAATCAAGAAACAGACACTCTGGAAGGAATAACTTGCTAGAAAAGAATCTAAATGAACTGCAAATCTAGAATAGGGAATAAGAACATGTCTATAAGCCAATAATATGATCCGCTATGGAAAATAAACAACTATTAGAGAATTCCGGAAGTAGCATAGACACTGCAACATAGAACATGAACAACTGAAAATCAAATATATTTTTGTTTGATGCAAGATTGCTCATCGACCGGGGATGCTCCTGCATCAGACACCCCAACTAGAAAAAGATGTTCCATGAGAGGCAACTCATGAACATCGGAAATGATTCAGGATATAGACCCATGCTCACTTCTAATCCAAATGTCTTCTTTGTATACAAACTTGTTTCTCCTTACCTCTTCCGATAACTCAGCTGAATTCTCCGACTTCATTTCTACTTTTCCTCTTTCCCCATGCTTCACACTAGTACTATTTCTCTTACCACCACTCCTTTCCTTTCACAAATCTGATCTAGTTCTTCCATCAAAATTCATCTTGTCTGCTACCATAACTCTAACCTTACTATCATCTAGTACTACCTTTTTAATAGATCCATCCATAAGATCCTTCTTCAGTTCTGTGCCATCAGTCGGTATAACCTCTGCAACTAGCTTCTCGGCATTGTAACTCTTCACAAGACTCAAATTATTCACTTCCTTCTCGTTCTCCTTCAAAGAAGACAAAGTGAATTTCTGTCCATCCATCTCCCCTATCAAACTACCAAGGTCTACCTAACAAAACAAGACAAGCACTCATAGGCAAAACATCACAAAAGAATTCATCTTTGTAAGGCCCAATATTAAAATTCACTAAGCATTGCTCTCTCACCTCTACCAGGTGATCATCTTGCAACCAACTCATCTTGTAAGGACAAGGGTGTTTATGCTTCCCCAAACTAAGGTTCTCTACAATCTCCTCTGATAACAAATTTTTAGTACTTCCACTATCTACAATAACCTTACAACACTTATCTCCTAATTTGCAAACAGTCTGGAATATATTCTTTCTCTAAGTAGGTCTAGTATCCTCATTGCTTTGCTCCATCAAGACTCTTGTAAACATTAGGATTCTCCTTTTTCTGGTGCTATCATGCTCTCACCTACAACTCTAGTTTCTAGATCTTCACATGCTAATAAATTTCTTGTTTTTCCTTTGTTACCGTGAGGACACTCATAAGCTCTATTTCCGATTTCCCCACACTTGAAATATGTACCCAATAACTCCTTACTGCCACCTCATTTCCTTTGTGTCTTCTATTCCAATTCTTTACTCCATTTAGATTTTGTTTCTTCAATAGTTTGCTTCTCCATATTGCCATTCATCTGCCCTCTATCCATTGTATGTTTCTCTCTTCCCTTAGGGTTATTCTGCTTTCTCCTCTTCATTTTATCTTCTTCCTTCAACACATGTTGATAAGCCTCCTCCACTATAGAAATATTTAGCATACTCATCTCATCCTAGATATTAAATCAGATTCCATTCAGGTATCTAGCCACCTTTTCCCTATCCATCTCCTGATGACTGGATCTGATCATCACCTTGTAGAATTATTCAATATACTCCTTCACACTCATGTCCTTCTGCTTCAATTTTCTACAATATTTTGAACAACTCTAACTCTTAGTCTCTCGGAATGAATTTAGCTTTCAATCTTGCAACCATCTACCTCCACAGGGTGATTTTCATCTCACCATTCTTCACTCTATCTTTTTGCAACTCTTTCCACCATAAAGAAACATGCCCTTTCAACTTAGATTGTGCTAACCAGATTGTCTACGAGTTCCTTAACATCTTCAAACTCGAAGTAGTCCTCCAGCTCTCCAATCTAGTGTATTAGGTCTTCCAGATTCAATGAACCCCAAAAGTTAGAAGCCTCCACTTTATGAACTCTACTTACTTGCTCCATTGCTCTAAGAAATATTTCTTCTCCCTCATCCACTGGTCTTTTAGCTTCTTCAGCCTCAAGCTCTTCTCCTACCTCTTCATGTTCATCCTTTGATTCTGGATTCCTCCGCAAACCAGCCAACATGATTTAGATCTCATTCCTCATCTTATTCTTGAAATCCTCCACCATCTGCTCTACCCTCCTAGGGTTCATCCTCCTCGATGACATCTCCTCCCTTTTCTCTAGTGCAACTACCTCAACTTGACAATCTAACTACAAGGTTTTAATTGCCTCTCCATTAGTGATCTATTGAACACACTTGCAACCTGCCTCAAATTGTTGATCTGTTCACCCAAAGGAATGCCTCAAGGTTCACAACCCACTCTAATACCATCTAACGCAACCATGGTCTGGAGGGCCCTTAAAGAGAACAATATAGATCATGCAACAAGAGTAACACAACAGAAGTAACATCAACACATAGATAAAATGCAATCAGAGACATTCACACTATCATATCTTCACTATAAATCAACCGACAACATTCAAAAATTAAAACATTCTTGTGGGACCAGTTACACCATATTTTTTGGATTACTATCATCCAGATCTCCAAATGAGTTTAAATTACAAATCATAAATCTAATACATTATATTTCTTATCTTTTTTTATCAAAGGATTGAATACAACCAAATATATAGCATCCATAACACATCTGGGTCATCCACAAATGATTACATTCTCCAAGATAGGAAAAATGAAACATGTAAAATAGGTTGGACTTAAAAGCATGAAGACCTCCTCTGCCAAGAACGTAAATGAAGTGTGGACCACCAAAGAAGGTTGGCTAAGGACTGAGGAACAACGTTCAAGGTGCTAATTAGATATGAAAGCCAATAAATCTCTTTGCATGATAAGAAATCTCCAACTAGCCGTTAAGCTCAAAACTGCTCTGGGAATCAAGAAACAAACACTTCAGAAGGAATAACTTGTCAGAAAAGAATCCAAATGAATTGCAAATATGGAATAGGGAATAAGAAAAATTTTGGAAGCCAAGAATCTAATCTACTATGGAAAAAGAATAATTACCGAAGAATTCCAGAAATAGCACAAAGACTGCAACATAGAACAAGAACAACTGAAAAGAAAGTATATTTTTGGTTGATGCAAGATTGCTCATTATTCGGGATGCTCCTGCATCACTTTCTATCTTGAATTTCAGGTGGATAATAAGATGGCCATATATAATTAAAATCTAGCTCTGTGTGAAAAAAATAACAAATCTACGCTAGCCATTCATCAAACTAAACCTATAATCTCAAAGATAAGAAATTATTTTTCTCATTTTTGATATCTAGCAAGCATATACAATATTGATACAAAATTGGAGATATCCTTATAAAGTGAAAGTACTAATTTTAGGAGAATTCAAGATCTAGAACTCATTCATCGTGAATTCGTCATCAAATTTTTATCAACATTCATCAACCATGGAAGCTTCAAGAGATATTGGAGGATAATAGGGAATCACCAATTCATGATTGGCTTGTACCTCTTCCTAAGGATTTGGTATGGTTTCATGTTGTTCTCATATTTTTGCAATCAAGATTTAGATTTGATATTTCAGCATTCAAGTCATTTATGCATTAGTTCATTTACATCAATATCATTTTAGGGTTTTACTCTATAACACATTTGATTAGACTCTATTTTGTATTTAGATACTTTATCTCATCGCAATATTAGAAATGCTTAAGAATTGAGAGTACAAATATCATTACAGTTTCAATGTCAATTATTTGTGGAGGTGGAAACCACCAAAATGAGGAGGGTTGACCAAAGAAAACCCCTATATAGCCACTGTCATACCTCTTTATGTCTTGTAGGTGTAGCTATAGGTTCCCAACAAAGACAAAGATAGAAGAACAATAAGTAGACATATACAAGTAAACACTTAGAATTAGGATAGAAAAGACTTGGACCAGGGTGCTCCGGGTGTCCTTGTCCAAGACTAGGGCATTCTAGGCATCCTAGTCCCTCAAAAATTACATTTGATTTTAGGGGAGCATACTAAAGGTCCTCAAGAAGCCTCCATTTAGTCTGTGTGTGAAAGTTGAAGACTAGTGCACTTTGGGCACCTTGGTCCAATAAATTCAACTCCAGATTGTAGTCACATGTGCACATCTATATTTTTTGTCCAATTCTATACCTACTACTAAGTATTTATTTGTGTATTAGTATGTTACAAAATTTTACGTTTTCATTTGCACTAAACTTAGATATTAGTTTGATATCACCTTATTCTAAGCCCATACACTTTCAAAGTAGCAAAGGAATAGAAGCCCTAAGCCATCATTTGACTCTCTTTGACAAGAGTAGTCAAGTTCAATCACATCCTTTGTGGCTTTGTATTCCAATGTTTATGTGAAAGTGGATCTTGGGCATAATCATACCTTGTTCCATTTTTCATATTAAACAGTACTAATATACTAAATATTACCTTTCTTCCTTCCAAAATTCCTCTTGATTGAAACTAAAAACAAAGTCTTTTCATCCTCTTATTTTTGGAATGTATATTTTATAGGTATAAAATCCACCTTGATTGACAATGGTCATGAGTGTATTGTATGTAGTTCAAACTTTCTAATTAGATTTTTGTTGATAGTTTCAACCTCAATCCTTTAGAGGTTTCCATTAAAGAGTTTGATAGTGCTGGAAAAGACCCATTGGGTACTATCACTTTTCCTATCTCATTAGGCCTTGTTACCCTTGATATTTAAAGAGGAAAAAAATTTAAAAGGAACAAAACAAAAAACAAATGACAACATAACACAAGACCACTTCAAAATCTATTCCTTTTCACTCTTCTTTGATTAAAATAAAGTGATATACCCTTCTCACTTGATTTTCTCTTGGATGTTGTTGGAATGTGGATAACTCTCTAGAAAACATAAACTTAGCAAATGAGATAATTGGATAATAAAATTAGAACAATATATTTAGTGCATATGAATTGATGATAATGAAGTAAATGCTCAATTTATAAATTTTTTAGTAGTGGAATGGATGGTAAATAATTTACTATAAGATGATTGGTTGATATTGAAAGAGAATGAGAATCCTTAGTGTAGACGTATAAAAATGACCACATTCCTAAATGAATATTTTATGTTCATTTCCCTATTTAATTAAATCCAATTTAATTAAATTATCCACATTCTTCTATTTTATTAAGTAAATTACTCAATTTATTAAAATAAAATTCACTATACCATTTAATGAATAAATCATTTTATTCAATTAAATCCTCCTAGCCACTTTTAATTAAATTCAAATTTAATTAATAGTTATCCTAAATTGAATAAATCATATTTATTTAATTTCTCCAAATTGCAACCAAATTGAATGAAAATCATTTAATTCAATTAAATCCTATTATCCCCCCATCCACTTGCAAAATCCGAAACCCCTTCCTAATCCCTTCTAGAATCTTATAATCGATTCTAATTAACATAACCCCCCTCTAAACTTTGTCACATCCCTAAGCAAAGGGAGTTCACTTCTCAAAATGGCCCAAAGTCTTGGATAACCATTGAAGGTTTTCAACCTTCAACCACCAAAACCCTTAAAGTCTTTGAAAACCATTGAAGGCTTCCAACCTTCAACCACTTAATCCCCAAAGTCTCCAATAACCATTAATGGTTAATTCAAACCTTCCCACATGGTTAAAACATTTGTTTTGACTCAACCTCTATCCAACCCAAGGGTCTCATCAGGCCATTAATGCTTTGACCATGATTATCTCTTAATCATTTGCACAAAGGTTTATCCTTGGATTAACTCTTAATCCAGTGGGTAAGCCTAACTTAGACTTGACCCTTAGCCTTTAGATAACCATGAGGTCTTCTCAGGCCTTTAATGCCTCCAACCTCTTCTCTCAACCCAATCCTATATTGACACTTGTCACCATTTCATTGGTACAAATTGTGCACATGGATCCCCAACTTTCAAACCTGGCCCTTGATTAAACCTTTCAATCCTGACCATCCATTGCCCTGTTTGTGCTATAAATAGAGCTCTCATTCCTCCATTCTAAACAATCATCTTTCAAATTTGAAGCATTACACTTATGCTCAAATTCTTTCAAGCTTTCATATCATCTTTATGCTCATCATTTAGCCTCTTTTAGATCATAAATTAGACTAATATGCATGCTTAGATTACTTTCTTTATCATTTTAGTTCAATCATAGACTAAATATAGTATGCTAGGATAGTATTCATACTAATCTTGTCATCTTATCATTTAGTTTATTGCATTTCTAGCATCATACATAGCTTACAACACATCTCATACTAAAATCAATCAAAAGCATCTCTCGTTCTCATATTTGCCATCCCTAAACCATTTTGCTCAGTGATCTGAGAGCAAAAACGTTGGTTTGAGGGACATTGTGAGATAGAGAACCATGGGACCCTCCTTGGGAAGCTGAGTAACACTGCATTACTCCATAGTTTGCATCAAGAAGTCCTGTGTGTGTGTGTGGACTAGTATTAGTAATATTTTCACATATTGAATTCTATCAGCCCACTTTTCCCGCATACACTTAGTCTTGTAAAAAGTGTCACAAGTTGGAAGAATGTGAAAATAACACTTGGTATTGGAAGAAGGTAATGTATGCTCACAGATATGCGAGCAAGCATTTGGAAGACCATAAAGATGAAAATGTTGGAAACTAGAGTTATGTTGATTTGTGTTGCCATTGTTGCCAACATGTCTGGTGTTATCATTGATGTCACTTGAGATTGTAGATTATCCAGAAGTGAGTTTTTTGATGTTGTTGTGTCATCTGGTGCGATGTTGAGTAAGTATGAGGTGTTTCTTTAAGGCTAGTGTAGTGGAAGTTTCAATATGCTGGAAACAACATTTATATACAAGAAAGATTATTTAATGTCCTAGTAGAAGAATGCTTTACATTCCTATGATTTGTGAATATTATAGATTATGGTTTTGGATTTAATGTTTATGATCTATGTATATTACACTATTAGGTTTTCAAGTCCTTTGTTGCTCTAATGGTAGAGTTGGTTGTTGTTTCTAGCAGTGAGACTATCTGTCAGAACTAGTCCAGAGAATGCTTGGCAATTCTGGGATGTGTGGATTCAAGTGTTGTATCTTGGAGGACATGTTCATTTTGTTTGTGTAGTGTTCTAGTGCTAGTTTGATTGGCAAGTGAAGTTATGTTGTTCTATGTTCTCTGTTGGCTGATTGAAATGGTATCTTATTTGGATCATGTTCTTGTTAGATTTGTGTGAATGTTGTCATTGATGTCAAACCTGATAATCTAGTTAGGACCAGATGTGATATTGAGCAATAGAGGAAGATAGTTATGTATGTCATGTTGAGCAACAATGGAAGATAGGTTTGTACGTGATGTTGAGAAACAATAGAAAATAGGTATGTATGGAATATCAAGCAACAAGGCATAAATGGAGCATTTTTTGGAAGATCCTCTTCTTCAGAACCTTGTGTTTTTCTTATCAGAGATTGTATCTAGTTATGGCTATATTGGTTATATTAGTTTGTATTTCTATCTGAATGATTTTATTACATTGTGATTTATATTTTAGAATTTGTGGCATTTGTATCTTGAGGTTAGGAGTCATTGTGCTTGGAATATGTGTTTATGGGTCTGAATCTTTGAGTTCGGAAGACCCTTTTTTTGTTCTAGTAATTGAGGTGTATGTTTCAGTATATGAAGTTTGTGAAGGAAGCATGTAAAAGATACGTGAAGGCCATATCCGTTACCTTTTTGGTCATTGGATAATGTATTGATCTGAATAATATATTATTGTGTAAATAATTTATGGTTGACATATTATCTTGTTGTATGTGCTTACAGGTATATATGCACATATGTGTGGATGAGGCATGAAGCAAATAGTAGGGAAAGATATATATGTGTATGACATTTAAGTAGAGACTAGAGTGTGTGCGGTGAATAATAGAGTAAGAAGTGTGTGGGTGATATAGTTGTGGACAAAAGAGAAGTTGTAGAGTAGTATATAGTGTGAGCATTTGAATATGATATATGAGCGGAGGTGTGTGAAGAAGAGTCAAAGTGCAAAGTGCAAACCGTGTTTCAATAATCTTTTACTAGATTTGTTGTAAGAAGTTGGAATAGTAGAGTGTAGTCACAGTGTTGCAGTAATTCCTTATTGGATTTGTTGCAGGCAGTTTTGAATAGTTTGGAGAGATCCCTTACCAGATCTGTTGTGAGTTTCTGTGAAGTAATATCTGAGCTTATCTTGGAACATTTGGAGATGCAATTTTCCTTAGTTCATTCATTTCTATTGTAGTGAGATTTCTAGCAGTGAGTTGCTTTGTATTTGCTAGTGAGCCATTCGATAATGAGCCACCCAATTTTGTAAACACTATATAACTAGTTATATTATCTTGAGATTTAATCGTCTCTGTGATTTTTCCCATTTGGTTTTTCCACGTATAAAATCTGGTGTTCAATTTGTGGTTGTGTTGTTTTTTTATTTTGCATTTTTTGATTCATGTTGATGAGATTAATTGCTAAGATTAATTTATCAGTAAAAGTTTTATAAGTGTGGGAATGCTGATTCACCCCCCCTCTTAGTATTCCTGTCCATTCAACCATTCAACAATTGGTATCAGAGCTTGGTCCCTTGACATATAGCTTAACCACTTGAGGGAAATTCTTTTTGGTTGAATCATGGCATATATGAGTATGATCGAAGAATATCATCTAGATGAATAATTGTAAACAACTCTTGAAGATGTGGAAAGTGTGGAATTAGAGAATGAGGAATTGAAATAAAATGCGAAGGTAGCAAATTAATGTGTGCTGAAGCTAAGAGAACATATCTAAAAGTTCAAATTGAGACATAAGGAAGTTAACATTTAGTTGAAGCAGGCGAATGAAACCATTAAAGATTTGATGCTAAAGATTGAGGAGAATAATAAGATAGAAGAAACCTTGTAAGACTCAATTAAGTTGAATACTAAAGAATGTGAGAAGCTGGAACAAGAAGTGAAGAAGCTAAAGGCAAAAAGTAAAGCTCTTGAAAGTAGAAAACTTCTAGAAGACCTAATTAACATGTAGAAAGCTCATTTAGTAAGACTAAAATAGGACTTTAGACCGGTGAATGTTCAAATTAGAATAATAAAGACAAAAGTAAGGAGGTTAAGGTAGAAGCAAAAAATAAACCTGGAGATGCAAGCACAATTCAGAATCATAGATCTACTAAAAGAAGACTACCAGTTCGTCAATCGAATGCACAAAGGTACCCATCATTTAATGGTTATTATTTTCAATAAAGTAAATTTGGTCATAAGGCTATAGATTGTAGAAGTATTCAAAGTTACAATTGGAAGAAGTTTGGTCATAAAGAAAATTATGGTAGAGATCATGTTGTAAATCAGAATCATAATCCGATTGGAGTGAATAAGGTGAATAATAACTTTCATGGATATTGTCATCTATGCAATGGCTATGGTCACAAAACTAATCAGTGTAAATCTAGAATGCATTCGACAAATTCAGTACAAAGAAACATCAATCATTACAAGTGAAAGCAATCCAGAAATTATGCTAATCAGTGCAGAAATGAAGTCGGTATGGAGAAGTCTATGCTAGCATTGAGGTTGTCATTGATGTCAACATGTGTGTGTGCATGGATTGATTTGATGAAGTTACAGGTTGCATATATAAACAAGGTTATGTTGCAGGTTGTAGATGAGATGAGGGGTAGTGAATTGTAGAGAAAGTGTAGCCTGACAAAGATTATGCAGAGAGACATACATGACACCCACTGGATGGAGATTCAGTGGGATGCAAAGGCATGCATACATGATTGATGTCAACAGTTGCACTATTGGATAGAGTGTTGGTGCAGAATGATATAACATATGTTAATCCCCCATGAAGATATAGAAGGCAAGCATGGGATGTGCTATTGGGATAGGTTATTGGATGAAGAAGACAAAGGCCAGTGAAGTGGTAAAGGCATTGTACAATCTAGTCTGACTTAGAAAAACTATAGCTACAGTTGTGTATAACACGCCATGTTGGTTACACAAATGTTACAAGTGGTATGCATAACACACAGGTTATCTCAATCCACAAGACTGCATAAGGTGACCAAGATGTTAATAACACGATGGTTATGTGACTACATATATCAATAAAATGATGGTTATGTGACTAGAGATGTCAATAACATGAGGGGATGGTCATGTATGTTATGTGACAGAGGATGTCAATAATGTGATAGGTTTGTCACTCCATTATCTCGCGGCTAGGGAGATTGGATAAGGAAGATCCTGCAGGGTAACTTCAATGCAAAGCAAATAGTGCACCCCGCTATCCAACAACGTTTAGGATTGAAGTGGAGAAGTTGTGTGAGGTAACAATACTAGAGAGGATAGAGGTGCCCCCGCTATCCCATGGAATGCTTGAGTGGAGAGTGATGGTTGTTTGGGGTAACATGAAAAGAAAGGTAAATGGTGTCCCCCATTATCCCGCAGTTAAGAAGCATCTAAGAAGGAAGATTTGTAGAGTAACATGAAGAGCAATGCGAATGCAGTCTCCTGCCATCCCACAACACTAAATGACCAATGCGAATTGGTCTTGTGGGATAAGAAAGATAAGTGAAGGGAGGATGGAGCTCGCTATCCCGTGATAAAAGACCAAAGGCTAGAAGCACTACGGGGAAATAAATAATTGTGACGGGTGAAGCATCCCATTATCCTGCACTGTAGAAAGAGAGAAGTGAAAAGGTCATGTAGAGAACATAAAGGAAAAGTTTGGTTGCACAAGGAGACAAAAGACAAGGTGAAGATGTGGCATCCCACCATCCCGCACCACTGGATGACCAAAGAAAATTAGGTCTTGTGGGATAAGAAATTGAAGGGAGAATAGAGGATCCCGCTATCCTGCACCAATGCAAACATGGATAAGATGTGTCTATGGGGTATGAAAACAAAGTGAAGAATGTGCACTTTGCTAGCCCATAGTGATCAAGATGTGTGCAAAATTGATCTCGTGGGGCAAGATGGGAGGCTTGGCTATTGTTGTGACACATATAACATGCACGTTATGGGTAAGTGCAAGAAGTTGTGTCCACTTTTTGGCCAAAAAGTG
Source organism: Cryptomeria japonica (assembly GCF_030272615.1). Classification (NCBI taxonomy): domain Eukaryota; kingdom Viridiplantae; phylum Streptophyta; class Pinopsida; order Cupressales; family Cupressaceae; genus Cryptomeria; species Cryptomeria japonica. The sequence continues at coordinate 916,784,448 of NC_081414.1, forward strand.
GAAGTTTTTTCCCTTTTTTTTTCGATTTCATCCCGTTTGACCTAAATATTTGAGGCACTTGAAGGATGATTCTTGAAAACATTTAGTAATAGAAAATGTAGTGCTCGAAGTCTACTTTCCAAATATGTAATTTTTTTCAATACCCAGATCTTAAAAAGGAAGTTTGAATAGGCATTAGTAAAACCTATAGTTTAAAAGTCACTTTTTAGGACCATACCATGCCCGTGTATAGAAAGCATAATTTGACCTAAATGAAACTATTTTTCTTTATCCTTTTGGGAAAAGATCTATAACTCACTCATCTTTGATGAGGATATTTTTTTGTAATTTTTTTCCATATATATTTTTTTTGTTATTTTTTAATTGGGCATAATCACTGTTTTGAAAAATCTACATGTACGACAAGCATAATTTGACCTAAACTTAACATTTTTATTTTTATTTTTTTTAAAACTATATAGATTTGTCTGTAGTTTGATACCATATAATTTTCTTTTCAAAAAACTTAAAGACAAAAAAGTTATTAAAATTTTGAAAAACCATGTTATTTCAAGTTTATGGATCTCTTTCATGAGAAATTATTTTAAAATTAAAAATATTGATCCATTCTCTTAAAAAAATATATATTTGGAATCTAGACAGTGTGTACTATGATGGGTTTTTGTTGTTTAAAAAAATTTCGAAAATTAGGTGTTCAGATATATTTTTGAAGTCATTTTTTTGTATGAAGCTTGATTTAGGCTTGAAGTTGCAGGTCAAACCAGTTCCGAGCCTCAGGTTCAGCTTTCTGAACCATTTACCAAGCCTATTTCCGAACCTAAAAGTGGGCCCCAAAAAAATCTTTTTACAAACAGGATCCTGCGTTGAGAACGAGATCCCATGTTGAGAATGGGATCTCGTTCTTTATAGCAAATTATTTAAATAAAAAAAAGCAAACGGGATCCCGTTTCGAATTAAAACGAGATCCCGTTTGCAACATGAGATCCCGTTTGCTTTTACCATTAATTTTTTTTTTTGAATTATATAAATATATGATCATTTAACATAATAAAACATGTCGATTAAAATGTGCGAGTTTTTAAATGATATATTATGATCTAGTTGTCCTTTGGATGCTTTTTGGTTGCAATTTTAGATCCATTTTTTGAAGGTGGCATTTATTGCATAAGATTTTAGTCATGGGGTCTAAACAACGTCAGAAGAAGAAATAAAGGAGGAAATTGACCGTCGAGGAAATTCAAGAAGAACGAGAGAAGGAGGCCAAACCTCAAAGGGATAGAAGAATGACGATTCGACAAATGAATAATCCTAATGCTTCTGGATCCACAACAATGGAAGAGAAAAACATTCAAGATGATGCCTTGGGGGATCAGATGGATGTAGATGATGCAATTATGGATGATGATGATGCGAATGAAATAATTATGAAGAATATTCCAAGTACAACATCCTCAAAGCTAGGTACATCTTCAAATTATCCAGGTACATCTTCAAATCCTTCTCTACAAGACATGGATAATGTGATTATAGGTGATCTTCATATTGCTGATTTAGTAGAAGTTGGATATACCAATGTTGAGATTGATAGAATTGTCCATGAAAATGAAAACCTTCATGTTGGTAGAGATGAAATTCTTTTGAATGTTGAAATTGAAAATCCTTTTGAACATGGTGAAAATGAAAATCCTCCAATTGTTGAAGATCAGGGAAATTTTTTTATAAAAATTGAAAAAAATGTTTTGGATAATCTTCCTGGTAAGATTTGTTGGAGACAGATAAGAACATATGCCAATAGAATATACAAAGAATTTTTTTATCGAAAAAAACTTGCAATTCAATGTCAACTTATGATGCAATTGATGAGAATGTGGAAAATGAGAAAAGTGAAGAAAAAAATAGGCCTCTATGTGAAAGCATAAAAAAAAGATGAATTTGTTAAGCATGTTATGTCTACTGTTGCAAGTGCCATTGAATCTATTGGTACAACGAGTTGATCTAAAGATAAGAATGTGGCACGACGAGCTATAACAACTACCATAGTGAATAAAACAACCTTGAATAAAAGGATGGTAAGCAACATTAGTGGAATTTTAAAGATGCATCTTAAAACATTGGTTAGAGCAGCTAAAAGAAGAGAAAGTATTGAAAGTGATCCAATCAACCAAAGTTGGAGTTTTAGTGGTAGACTTTGCAGGTCAGATATGAAATTGAATATTGAAGTGAAATCTTTGGTTGAAAAGTTTTGGCATGATAATACAAGGGTATCATCTAATGCTAGAGATGTTCTAAAGTTGAGAGTGGGGTGTAAAATTCGTGACCCTCATCCAAAACACCTATTAGACACACCTCAAATTGGATTTTATAGAAAATTTTTGGATGAAGTTTTGTTACCTGGAAATATCACTATAAGTCAAAGATCATTTGAAAAATGCAAGCCCTGGTATGTGAAAATTAACAAGCAAAGAGTCTCTTGTTGTTGTAAAACACACGTGCAATTTCATTACTATTATGATGTTTTTCGATACATATGTTGTGTTTTGCACAGTAACATGCTTATCCAGGAATGTGGTATTGATATGCAACCTGAATCAATCAAATAATTTGAAGCAAGTTTATTTTGTCAAAGAACCAATGGACAATTATTTTATTTACATTCATGTAATTCTAGACAATGTTATAGTTGTGGCAATTTTTCATCACTAGTAGAATGTATGCATGAGAGTAGTGAAACTGATTTTGGACAACAACTAGTGGATGTTAGAAGATTTAAGAATGTTGAGTATCCCTTAAAGGATGGGAAAATAGGAAAGCATGCCGATTTAATCACAAAGAAGGTTAGTGTACATGCATTCATGTCAGAATTTAAAAGTAAGATTGTACCAAAATATGTGACACACTCTCAACATGCTAGATGGCTTGATTCTCAATTTCACAGATGTAGAAATACATTTCCAGTTGGAAGTATACTATCAGTGGTGGACTTTGCAGAAAACTATACTCTTAAGCCACAAGAGGAAATTCAATCTCAATATTACAATTCCACTCAAGTTGCTTTGTTTGTTCATATTGTTTATAGACACGCAGATGATAGCACAGAGGATGATAGAAAAATCCTAAGGGAGTATCATTTCTATGTGAGTGATAATAGGATGCACTCGTAAGAGTTTGTTCAATATTGTTTCAACATATTCTATAGAAATATAAGAGAAAGAGGAATCCAGATGACAAAACATCTTATATGGTCAGATAATTGTACTGGACAATTCAAGAATGCTCGAATGTTTTATTGGTTAAGTAGGGCTCACAAGGAATACAATATCCAACATATATGGAGTTTTTTTGAAGCTCGACATGGCAAAGGAGAACATGATGGAGCTGGTGCATGTGTTAAAAGAATTCTTGCTAGAGAGCAATTAAAATTTGAAGATAATGTAAAATTTAAAGATGCACGTGCAATTGTAGATTGGTGCAACACAACCTTATCTACTAGATCAAGTGTGAACTCTACAATTCAACAATTCTTTTGGTTAGTTGAAGAGGAAAAAATTGTGCCAAAACTTGATTGTGAGACAATTAGCGGATCAGCAAAATGGCATTCATTTAAGAGTTCAAATGCAAGCACATGGACTATATGGATAAGGGAACTTGCATGTTTTTGTCAGTTCTGTATTTCAGGTGATTCTGATGTATGTGAGAATACTGAATGGGTTGAAGATTGGAATCAAAGATCGTTGACTCCTACTCAAGCACAAGATCAGATTAACACAATTGAAGATAATGATGAACTATTTGCATCAGATGATTGTGATCATGTTTCAGACCTTGTACGGAAAGGTAATCATTTTTTATTATTTTGTTGGCCATTTAATAAAATTAGTTTCAAACTTTTTATATTTGGTGTAAATTAAAAATGGCATTTTTTAAATTCTAAATTGTGATAATTTATTAATTTTTTGTTTGTCTAGGACATGTGTATGCCGTTGTTGCACCTGAGGACAATGAAGAGGAAACAAAATATTGGTTGGCTCGATGTGTTGAGACTAAACACAAACTAGTTAATCCTCGAGAAGATGACGATGATTTTCTTTATCCAACTAGTTTAGTGCTAGTTGTTGGAACTTGGCTAAGGAAATATTTGACAAGGAAGAATGGTTTGCCTGCTTTTGAAGATTATGAAACATATAAGAAGATAATACACTACTCGCATTTGATTGTTGCAACAAATATACAACTAGTGAGATATCGCGGCAGACCTAGTAATAAAAAGTTGTGGACAATTTCTATGGAAGATCACGAGACAATTATAGATGCTTTGGAAAAAAGAGAGGATGCAGATGGTACAATGGAATAAGTATTTAAATGAAGAGGTATGTATACATGTTAAATGTATGTATGTATATATTGTGTACACATATAATTTCTTTTTATTACATACCATTTGATCATATAGATGGTTTAAATATTATTGTTTGATATATATAGGTCCATCCCCTTATTGAGAGCTCTTACACAATTGTGTTACATGTAATGGAATAAGTATTTAATATATAGAGGTACGTATACTTGTTTTAAAATTATGTATGTCTTTTGAAATGATTATACTTGCTTTAAAATTATACTTCAAATGATCCTCTTTTAAGGCATATGTCCTATTTCTAGTTTGATACCCTTAAGCCACATGTCCCAATTGTACACCCATGCCCTTAAGCCGAGTCAAGTCCTAATCAATTAATCTCCCCTTGAGTCATGTCCTATAATTTAGTTCAAATGATCCTCTTTTAAGGCACATGTCCTATTTCTAGTTTGATCCCCTTAAGCCACATGTCCCAAATTGTACACCCATCCCCTTAAGCCGAGTCATGTCCTAATCAATTAATCTCCCCTTAAGCCATGTCCTATAATTTAGTTCAAATGATCCTCTTTTAAGGCACATGTCATATTTCTAGTTTGATCCCCTTAAGCCACATGTCCCAAATTGTACACCCATCCCTTTAAGCCGAGTCATGTCCTAATCAATTAATCTCCCCTTAAGCCATGTCCTATAATTTAGTTCAAATGATCCTCTTTTAAGGCACATGTCCTATTTCTAGTTTGATCCCCTTAAGCCACATTTCCCAATTGTACACCCATGCCCTTAAGCCGAGTCATGTCCTAATCAATTAATCTCCCCTTAAGCCATTGCCTATAATTTAGTTCAAATGATCCTCTTTTAATGCACATGTCCTATTTCTAGTTCGATCCCCTTAAGCCACATGTCCCAATTGTACACCCATCCCCTTAAGCCGAGTCATGTCCTATTTTGGTATTTTAAATTAAATTTGACTTACTTAATATACATGCATTTAACAAATTATTTCTAATTAAGTTCTGATTAATTTTTTTTTGTGTGCATGTAGGTACATCTTGTTACCAGGCTTTTAATTGTGGAGATCTAATTTAAAATCTCTAGATTGCTTTTGAAATTGTAGCGATCTAATTTATCTAGATCACTTTTGAACCTGCTTTAAATGTCTTTGATTGGATCAAACTTATATAATACTTCAGATTTCAGAATATTGAGTTAGACTTTAATATATATATAGATTTAAGACGTGTGGATCTTGAAAATTTTAAATTTGAGATACATGGATGAAGCTAAATTATTATATATTCAAGAGATGCACCTGGATTAAACTTTTTTTATATTTAAGCTTTTAGTATGTATATATGTGTGCATGTACATGGTAATTTTAGAAATTATCAATTGCTTTGAATTAAATTTTTAATGTATACAACATTTGTGTGTGTAAACATGTGTTATTTGGAAAAATATCAAAATTGCAAGTGTTTTATTTTTAATACATGATATATATGTACATGTGTACAAGTGTGCTATTTTTATAAATATCAATTCCTCATGTGTGTATATGTGTTCAATTTCACTTGCTATTTTGAGATGTGGATGAAGCTCTAAATTATTTTTTTTAATCTATGTGTTCAAAATTGCACTTGCTCATACTACATATATGTGTTCAAAATTGCACTTGCTTCATTTATTTTTGATCTATTTATTTGGTTTTAGTATCATGTAAGTACACACACACACACACACACACACACAGATATATATATATATATATATATATATATATATATATATATATATCACATGTACAAGCACTGCATATATGTATATCAAGTCTAGATGTGTGATGATCAACAAGTCCATGTGTACGCGCAAAATAAACAAGTCCCAGTGTGTACACATGTACACACATGTATGTATCAAGTTCATGCTCAAAATGAAATATATAATCAAAGTGTGCAAAATAAACAAGTCCCATGGGATGGAATGATCAAATGTCAGTAAACTGCATGAAACATGTAACAAATCGAGCCCCTAAAATGAAGATGGTTGTAAGCCCTAAATATGATCTAGATTCCTCTTCAAGCCACACAGACGAAGAGGAGAAGATCCACTCTACAAGACAAAAATGTTCAAGTTTGTGAGAGTTCTACATAGTTCATGTTCATATATATATATATTAAAACAATTTAAAAATTTCAATTATAAGTTTAGTAGCACATACGTGTACATGAGTAGGCTCATCTCCTCTAGACTCTACTGAGGGCTTTGCATCTTTAGGTGCTATAGGGGCAGTTGATGGCACTAGTATCTCATGCTATATATAGTACATGAACACACACACACACACACATATATAGATCAAGATCAATTGAAGATTTAAAATAGAAATATAGACCTAATTTATATTTAAAATGTTCATTTTGAACTAGAGATAATTTAATGTTCATACGCATACATTCCTGACTCAGATCATCTCCTCTAGGCATTACAGTATCTGGGGCGACATAAAAAAAAACTGAGCCACTATCAACAAGATCCTACAAGGTATTTAAAAAAGAGTTGCATGTGTCAATTATATGTATCAATTAATTTAATTTTTAAATAAAATATGATTCTGAAACTTGTATCAGTTTTTTTAAATTTAAATCAACATTAAATACCTAAAATGATGATGATGTCTATAGAAAACTATCAAGTGGATCAGGATGATCATATGGCCCATCTGGATGTAAACTCATCTTGATGGTCGTGTCCACCTGCACAACAAAATTAATTAAATCTAAATATTAAATCAAATGTACATGATGTTTATTTATTTATTTAAAATATTGAATGTAAGTTTGATGAACAAAATTAATTAAATCTCTCTCTCTCTCTCTCTCTCTCTCTATATATATATATATATATATTAAGATAGAGTGTCAACGTACCGAATCTCTCTGCTCATCCACAACAACCGATCTTGGAGGAGCTGCACTCACCACAATGGCAGATGGGTAATCCGACGTGGAAGTCAGTGTCGTAGTGGCCCCAAACATGGGCTGGAGACATGCAAATGTGTAAATAGTGAAGACATATAGATAGAGAGATCTATATAAATTATGTAAATTTAAATATATATATATATATATATATATATATATATATAAAATTGCAAACTATCATGATCAGTGGATGCTCCCCGTGTAGCTGAAGAGGATGGACCATGATGTGAACTCGAAGCAAGGTGTGGAGCATCACAAGGCCCATAGCATAGTCGATGGCAACTCATACAAAAATGAGGCATCGATGTATGTGGAATGGCTATACTCATGTCAACATCATCCTCACCAGTGTCAATGTTGCCACAGTCCAACAAATCGGCTGTCTGCTGACTAAGGCTACCAGTGAGTGTGGTCAATGAGCCCAATGTGGAGATAACAGAACGCTGATGAACAGTCATAGGTATAACAGGCATAGGAGCCACAATGGCCTGGCGACGGGCAGGTCTATTGGGGTCAATACGTGCCCCCAACCTATGTTGTGGCATGCCACCACCAACACCCTGGAATGCTCTTATATCAAAATAATTGGGCTTTAAACCCAAAACAAACTCTGGATATAATTTTCTCAAGAAGTATAAAGGGTACTCTAAGTTGGCATGTGGTGGAGTATCAAATACCATCTGCCATCAATCCCAAAAATTATCGGCCATGCCTCAATGTGTACACCACCCCATGGATATGCGGGATTTATTTGGTGGAATGGGTTCACCTGTGATGGGGTTTGAAAAATATGGAACAAGGTGAGATTTGTCTATTCTTAGGCTCAAAATATCCTTATAGGAGAGACCATCAGAATAAAACCAGTGTCTCTCCTCTCTCCATGCTCGATGTGAATCGAGCTCTGCATCTATAGACCTAACTGCATCAATAATGTTTTGCATCTTTGATGCAAAATGGTGCATGTGTGGGGATATATGTGGTGCTCTAAGGATCTCATTAACTTTCCCCTGTATGAAAATAACATTCTCATCAATAATGGCTCGAAATCGACCCTCAGCAGAATCAGGAGGTGGAGGATGATGATCGGGTGGGGGTGGGGGTGGAGGAGGGGGTGGGGGTAGGGGTGGAGGTGGAGGAGGAGGTGGGGGTGGAGGTGGTTTACCATGGGAAAGGTCATCTGGGGGGGGTTTCTTAGGCCCTATTTCATTAAGCAAATCTTCTATATCAAACAAACCCATGTGATGATGTGTATGTAATCCGAGCTCTGCATATATATATACACATGTACACATTCAATACATTTAATTAAAAATCAAATAAAAATTTAATTCTAACTTTTGAAACTAAAACATGAATTTAAATTACAAATAATTTTAAAACATGTACAATCTACATATATATACATTGTAAACATATATACATATACAAACTTTACAAATAGATAAATGATAAAAAAATACATGTGTACATATGAAATCAAGAACATGCACGATTTTACATATAATATATATGATCATGTACATAAGAATTTAAAATTTACCATCTACATGAAAATGTTTATAATTAATCATCAAGTGACACACATGACTTAAGGGGATTGGCCTACAGTTAGGACACGTGGCTTAAGGGGATCAAACTAGAAATAGGATAATTTTGGCTTAAGGGGATAGGCCTAAATAGGTCATAATTAAATTTTGTAATTAATCATTTAAGACACACGACTTAAATGGATTGTTCTAACTAGGACAATTGGCTTAAGGGGGTAGGCCTAATTAGGATGTATGTTAATAGATTGGCTTAAGGGGATAGATTGAATGTATGTTAATAGGGGAATTGTCGTAATAGTATGTTACGAATAGTAATTTAATGTAAATATAGTTGATTTAATATACTTAGAATAGGAATTTCAAATTTAGCAACTACAAATTATAGGATGTATGTGGCTTAAGGGGAGGAGCCTAAATTATAGGATGTACGTGCATTTCCTAATTACATGTGTCTTAAGGGGACATGGTCGAAATTAAATTACATTTGATCATAATTAAGTTTAATAAATTGAATATATAGTTAATAGGACCTATTTCATGCTATTTAATATATATGGCATTTAATAATATATATAGTTAATAGGTCCTAGTATGTTAAAAGGGGAATTGTCGTAATAGTATGTTTAGAGGCCCGTATGGTTGTAAATATAGTTAATTTAATGTAGTTAGAATAGGAATTTCAAATTTAGCATCTACAAATTATAGGATGTATGTGGCTTAAGGGGAGGAGCCTAAATTATAGGATGTACATGCATTTCCTAATTACATGTGTCTTAAGGGGACATGGTCGAAATTAAATTGCATTTGATCATAATTAAGTTTAATAAATTGAATATATAGTTAATAGGACCTATTTCAAGCTATTTAATATATATGGCATTTAATAATATATATAGTTAATAGGTCCTAGTATGTTAAAAGGGGAATTGTCGTAATAGTATGTTTAGAGGCCCGTATGGTTGTAAATATAGTTAATTTAATGTACTTAGAATAGGAATTTCAAATTTAGCAACTACAAATTATAGGATGTATGTGGCTTAAGGGGATGAGCCTAAATTATACGATGTACGTGCATTTCCTAATTACACGTGTCTTAAGGGGACATGGTCAAAATTAAATTACATTTGATCATAATTAAGTTTAATAAATTGAATATATAGTTAATAGGACTTATTTCATGTTATTTAATATATATGGCATTTAATAATATATATAGTTAATAGGTCCTAGTATGTTAAAAGGGGAATTGTCATAATAGTATGTTTAGAGGCCTGTATGGTTGTAAATATAGTTAATTTAATGTACTTACAATAGGAATTTCAAATTTAGCAACTACAAATTATAGGATGTATGTGGCTTAAGGGGACAAGCCTAAATTATAGGATGTACATGCGTTTCCTAATTACATGTGTCTTAAGGGGACTGGTTGAAATTAAATTACATTTGTTCATAATTAAGTTTAATAAATTGAATATATAGTTAATAGGACCTATTTCATGCTATTTAATATATATGGCATTTAAAAATATATATAGTTAATAGGTCCTAGTATGTCAAAAGGGGAATTGTCGTAATAGTATGTTAAGAGGCCCGTATGGTTGTAAATATAGTTAATTTAATGTACTTGGAATAGGAATTTCAAATTTAGCAACTACAAATTATAGGATGTATGTGGCTTCAGGGGACGAGCATAAATTCTAGGATGTACGTGCATTTCCTAATTACATGTGTCTTAAGGGGACATGGTCAAAATTAAATGATCATAATTAAGTTTAATAAATTGAATATATAGTTAATAGGACCTATTTCATGCTATTTAATATATATGGCATTTAATAATATATATAGTTAATAGGTTCTAGTATGTTAAAAGGGGAATTGTCATAATAGTATGTTTAGAGGCCCGTATGGTTGTAAATAGTTGATTTAATGTACTTAGAATAGGAATTTCAAATTTAGCATCTACAAATTATAGGATGTATGTGGCTTAAGGGGAGAGGCATAAATTCTAGGATGTATCTGGCTTAAGGGGGCATGCCTAGAAATTATAGGATGTACGTGCAACATTTCCTAATTACATGTGTCTTAAGGGGACATGGTCCTAATTATATTACATTTGATCATAGTTAAGTTTAATAAATTGAATATATAGTTAATAGGACCTATTACATGCTATTTAAGAGGCCCGTATGGTTGTAATTAGTTAATTTCATGTAAGTTTAGAATAGGAATTTTAAATTTAGCATCTACAACTTTTGTAATTAATCATTTAGGACACATGACTTAAATGGATTGGGCTAATTAGGATGTATGTGGCTTAAGATGATAGGCCTAATTAGGATGTATGGGGCTTAATACAATTTGCCTAGATTATAGGATGTATGTGGCAAGTAAAGGAAAGAAGATTTACTTTAAATATAGGACACACATGTGGCTTAAGGGGATCATTTTATCAAGTCTTAGTATATACATATAGTTAATAGGTCCTAGTATACATTTTAAAATGTCCTAGTATACATATAGTTTATAGGTCCTAGTATACATATAGTTAAGGGGATCATTATATACGAAGATTTACTTTAAATATAGTTAATAGGTCCTAGTATACATTAAAACGGGTATGATTGTAATAGTATGTTTTAAGAGGGGTATAGTCATAATTAGTTAATTAGTTAATTTCATGTACTTAAGACACTCGACTTAAGGGGATGGACGTATGTACACAATATAGGAGATCTTATGTGGTCAAATTGGGTCATAAGGGGTACATGTTGTGTACATAAATGTTAAAAAAGTGGCATGTGTGTGACGGGCCTTTAGGACCACATTGTGTTGTAAGGGGTCACGCATGTGTTGTAACGCATGCGTGACCCCTTAGGACCACATATGAGCCCTTTTAACATCCTATACTTAGTGTATGAAATATACCCCAACTACTAGGATGGTAAAAGGGGTCATATGTGGTCCTAAGGACTTAGGACCATATTATGACCCATTAGAATAGAATGTGGTCCTAGTAAAGGCTCGTCATACACATACACGCATTCTAACTCAAGGTATAATATAGACATGGCTCAAACTAAATTATAGGACAAATGTGGCTTAAAAGGGGAATGAATTTGAAAATAGGAGATGGCTTAAGGGGATACATGCATGTGTTCTACAATGTACATGTGCGACCCAATGGGATCATGCATAGTGTCCTAAGGGGTCATGTATGTGGTCCTAAGGGGTCACACATGTACATTAGAATGTGCATGCATGACCCCTTAAGACCACATGACCCCTTTGGACACTATGGCTGATCCTATGGGGTCATATGTGGTCGTAAGGGGTTGGACGTGATGTGATCTATCATAGGGGGTATGTTGTATACAATTTAAAGATGTTTTAAATAGTTTCATTTTTGTTGTAATTTTTTGGTTTTGGTTTTCATTTTTGTTTTTGTTTTGATCTTGTAAACTAAATGTTTTGGTTTTGATTTTTTTTTTGGTTTTTGTTTCGTTTAAAACAAATCCTAATCTAATCAATTCATAAAAAAAATTCAAACTAAATTTAACTAAATTTTAAAATAAGAAAATACTTTTCTAATTAAAATAAAATTATTGAACTAAAACACATTTTTTTCTAACAAAAAAAATAAATTTAAAACTAAAAATTATTAACAAAAAAAAAAATTTTAAACTAAAAATCTAATTTTTCAACTAAAAAATTAATCTAAACATGAATTATTGAATAAAAATGGGTATTGGGCATACCTGGAAGACTAGAAGGCAAGTTGCTAGCAATTCTTGTGAGGGCTCCACACCTTGAATCGGGATCCCGTATGATAAAAATGAACCGCATTACGTTAAAAAAATAAATTATATATTCGAAACGGGATCCCGTGTTGAAATGAAATGGGATCCCGTTTCATTTCTGGTTTCATTTCAACATGGGATCCTGTTTCATTTTCAAAATGGGATCCCGTTTGGAGCTCTAGGCTCGGGATCTCTAGGCCCATGGGATCCAGTTTGATTTTAGGCTCGGGATGCCGACAGCCAACGGGATCTCGATTTGTTTCCTATTCTTTCCACCTGATTTCAACTTTTTAACTAAGTCCAAAACTTCCACATTAAGTGGACACAACTTCTTGCACTTACCCTTATGTGATATGTGGAAAATATCGGTGCAGCCTGTGAGTCCACATGGCAGGTTGAATGCAATTGATTGTATGACATTGAAGGTATATTTTGATGCCATGAATGCCTATTGAGAGACCAGTTAGTCCTTGTGGCTATTAACCAAGTTTGACTGAGTGATTTGGACGATGAATGACGAGAATTCAATGACTCAGTGCATATTGATAGACACAGAGGTCCACGTGGTTGTTTGACCAACTTTGACAAAATATGCTAAACGATAAAATTGATGCCACAGATGCCTGCCAACAGATAAGATAATGCACGTGGCTATTGACCATGCTTGACCAAGTGTTTTGGATGTCAAAAATAAAGATAAGTGGCTTCCAGGTGGTCAAATATGAATGTTGATATGCAGAGGTTGGTGCCTGCAAAGTTGGTGCACATAAATGAAGTTGTTGTTGATCTTTTTAAGGTGGGTCAAGAGAGAAATAATGCATTAATGGTGAACAAAATACATACTATTTGTGTGTCTTGAGGAAGGATATCAAATCCCATCAGGAAGATGAAGTTTACTAAACTTAGTAGCTGGTACACAAAGAATTATCTGAAGTCAGAAGACAGTGCATTTATTTTAGGCTGCTATCTGTTTGAGTGGTTTGTACGGAGAATTCGATCAGTAGGTAGATATGATCTCTTAGAGACTCAAGAAGATTGGATTTTTAATCCATCCTTGGAGGGAAATCTTGTTGGTACAATGTTGATCGAATGAAGAGGCGGTTGATGAGATTTGATAGGTGTAGATGAGGTAGCTAAGTTGGTAGAGCTGTGTGGACAAGTGGTAGAGATAGTAGGGAGATGAAAAGATAAGTGTAAGCCACAAGTTTTGTGTGCAAGTCGGTGAGGAGGAGTTGTAAGTGAAGTAGATAAGTGAGAATAGGTTGCAGAAAAAGTAGCAACATAGACATAGAAGAGCACAAAGGTGCAATACAGAGACCAAAGATCTGAGAGTGCAGATCTGAAGCTGATAACACAATGGGGTTATATACACCATGAGAGGTAGAGAAAGAGGATTGAATCGAGCAGAGGTCAAAGGGCTGGATGCAAAGATAAGAAAAAGATAGAGAGTAGAGAGCATAGAATAAGAGCAGACATAGATATAGAGAAGAGAGATGAGATTGAGGCCTGAGATCAGAGAGCAGAAAAGAGTCAAGTCAATCTCAAGAGTAGAATAATAAGGTGTTACAAAACCTCATTTGTAACAAGGTGCATAAATTATATTTTTAATTTATCTTCATTCTAGTCAACTAAGTGGGTGCTCACATTAGGGGTTTGTGCCCATAAAGCTAGGGGTTGATGCTCATTAGGTTGGTTCCCATAAACTTCAGGGGTTGGTGCTCCTTGGGTTGACGCCCTAAAAATTGTAATTAGTTTTATTTGTGAGGTTGGATTGGAGAAGTAGACTCCAGCTACATTTCTCACTAAGGTTTTTCCCCACCATGGGTTTTCCTCATAAATCTTGTGTCATGTGTTTGTTGTGTGTGTGAGTGTGTTTTTATATCTCTGCTCATGGTTTTATGATTACTATTATTAGAATATTATTTGTTTAGAAAGTTAAATTTTTTGATTACCACTGATTCACCCCCCTCGAGCAATGGTCCATTGTGTTCCTCTAGTCTATAGAGAAGAATATGGTGAAGAATGGTGAATGAAAGAAAAAAGAAGTTATGGTTTGGAGAAAGAAGGAGGTGAATAATGAAATCAAGCCTGATATACTAGAATCCGGTGCAGGTACCTCTTCCTTTGGTAACTGAGATTATTGTTTCGGCTTAGGGGGAGTTATTAAGGAAAGTCATTTGATCCCCTCTTATGAGCTTACTCATGTTGTGAGTTAGACATGATTTGTTTGAGATAATTTTATTGACAAGATAATTTTTGGTGGCAAAACCCTAGGAGGAATTGGTAAGATAAATTTGGGAATTTGAGATCATTTTCTTCATTATGCAAAAATAATTGTTTGAAGAGAAGGAGCATCAGTTAAAGAGAAAAGTAGAGAAAGTGATCATGGAATCAAAGATGATTGTTAGAGAATCGAGCAACAAAAAATTTTAGACTTTGGAAAAGGTACGATTAGATGAATTTAACAAGGAAAAGATTAGAAAGATGGAAAGTAGTTTAAATGAAGTAGATTTGCAAAAGGTTAAGGAGTTAGGGAATAAAGGAATGGATTTGAGGAGTGAGTTCCTTTGGTTTGACAATGAGGATGTGATCATATTAATTCTAAGTCGAGTGCAGAATGATTGTATCATGTTGGACAAACCCTATCCAATTTCCAAGGACAATATTTCAGCTGTTACTGACCCGTGGGATAAAGGGAGTGTTCTAGTTAAGAAGAGTATAAAGAACAAATAAGTTGAAACCCTAAACGGTGTGATGGGAGATCAGAGAGAGAGCTTTTGATTGAAAAAATCATCAATCCCATGATGAGGTATGTTATGTATGGTATAGATTACAAGATTTATTTCAAAAATAAGGAAGGTTCTACTTCGACTATTGCTATGTATCTTTCCTCCATGATTGATATGGAAGATTTTGTGTTTGACTTGTGTGTATTGTTAAACAATCAGTTGTTAGAGAATATGAGAATGACAAAAGATCAAGGTCACCCCTTCCAATTTGGATCATTGCTTGTATGTTTGGAATGTTCTATTTGAGATCTTTTACTAGCAAAGAAAAATGTGTTGTGGGAATCTCGAGTCCCAGTTGTTAGGAAGATCTTTCAGTATCTTAATGGATTGCAAAGAAGTGTTGAAGCTTCTGATGTTTATTTTAGATCATTTCAAGATATGTGGAGTATCAATTCAATATCCCCTACTACCAGTTTGACTAGGGAGGGTCTGGCCTTTGGAAAGAGGAAGCTAAAGGAGACCATGTCTTTTGGTTCTTCAGAACTTGAGAAGAGGTGGAAAAAAATGAAACAGGAAGAAGAAATTGAGTTGGATGATCTGGAATCCCTTGTGATTAAGGAAGAATTGGAGATTGCAAAGCAAGACATAGATGATTCAAAGGAAGAAGCGAATAACATGTAGGATATGTTGGAAAAATGTAAATATGCTAAAAGGACTTTATCATAATGCATAAATGAGATGAGAGACTATATCAATAGTGAAAACAAAGTACATATATTGTCTATAATGGCCGACTGCTATGGTGAAGCATAAAGCAAAAACTGAACTTGTTGAAGAAGAATTGAATTCTATGGGCAAGTCAATTGATTTTCTGAATGACAAGATGGTGAGCAAAGGAAAAAGGTGAATTCCCTGCAGGTTGAGTTGCTGTTCTTACAAAGGCAGAAGGAAGATTATGTGAGTGTTTTTTGGAAAGTTAAGGTGATTTTTGAAGCTAAACTGGAACATTTCTTAGTATTGCTTGGTGATGCAGTTGAGTATGAGAAGAATCCATTTGCTCTTGACAATTTTTCTCATGATATTGATGTGTTGGTGGAGTGCATAAGTTTATCTATTAGCATTAAATTGGTTGTTCATTCATGAAAGATTCTCCTTCTAGAGCTTAAGGAGAAATACACCCTGTTTTTCATAAGAAAAGCAGTTAAGAATCTTTTTTTTGATTGGCATACAATTTTGGCATTTTTTTGTTGGTGTTGAACACATTTATTTATTTATTTCTTTGTCATCAAAGACACCCTTTGTCATTGATGTCAAAGGGGGAGAAAGGTAGATGGAAAAAGGTATGTGGAGAAATAGGGAGAAATGTAGAATAATGGACATATATGAGTAAGGGGGAGTTACATGCAAATATTCATGCAAACATGTTTTCGAGATTATTATTTTTTGAGATGTTTTGCCATCAATGACAAAGGGGGAGATTGTTAAATGTTTGAATGTTGTCATTTATCTCAAACCCGTTAATCTAGTTAGGACTGGATGTGATGTTGAGCAATAGTGGAAGATAGGTATGTATCTGACGTTGAGAAACATTGGAAGATAGGTATGTATTTGCATTGAGAAACAATGGAAAATAGGTATGTATGTGATATCAAGCAATAGGGTATAAATGGATCATTTTCTGGAAGATCCTCTTCTCCAAAATCTTGTGTTTTTCTTATCATGGTTTGTATCTAGTTTCGGTTGTATCAGTTGTATCAATTTTTATTGCTATCAGAATGATTGTATTACATTGTGATTTATGTTTCAGAATCTGTGGCATCTGTATCTTGAGGTTACAAGTCATTGTGCTTGGAATATGTTCTTATGGGTCTAAGTCTTTGGGTTCAATAGACCCTTGTTTTGTTGTGGTAATTGAGGCATATGTTTCAGTAAATGAAGTATGTGAAGGCCCACTTGGTTACCTTTTTGGTCATTGGATAACGTGTTGATCCGATCAATATATTATTGTGTAAATCATTGTACTTGGCTGACATATTATCTTGGTGTATGTGCTTACCAGTATATATATGTGTGTATGTGTGAAACATGCATGAAGCTAGTAGTAGAGTGAAACATATGTGTGTATGACACTGAAGTAGAGAGAAAAGTGTATGCGGTGAATAGCAGAGTGAGAAGTGTGTGAGTGATAGAGTTCTGGACAAAAGAGCAGTTGCAGAGCAATATACAGTGTGAACATTGGAATATGATATATGAGCGGAGGTGTGTGAAGAAGAGTCAGAATGCATACAGTTTTGCAGTAATCCTTTACCAGATCTACTGCAAAAAGTTGGATTAGCAGAGTGCAGTCACAATATTTCAATAATCCCTTACCAGATCTACTGTAGGCAGTTGTGGATAGTTTGGAGAGATGCCTTACTGGATCGACTGTGAGTTTATGTGAAGTGATATTTGAGCTTACCTTAGAATTGATATCACGCATTTGGAGATGCAATTTTCCTTAGTTCATTCATTTCTATTTTGCAGTGAGATTTTTGACAGTGAGCTGCTTTGTATTTGGTAGTGAGCCATCTGACAGTGAGCCACCCATTTTTGTAAACACCATATAACTAGTTATATTATATTAAGTTAACCCTCTCCATGGATTTTCCCATTTGGATTTTCCATGTATAAAATCTGGTGTCCAATTTGTGGTTGTGTTGTTTGTTTATTTTACATTTGCTAATTCATGTTGATGAGATTAATTGCTAAGGTTAATTTATTAGTAAAAGTTTTATGTGTGGGAATACTGATTCATCCCCCCTCTCAATATTCTGGTCCATTCAACCATTCAATAATTCTTTTGGTTTAGATATGCATTGGAGATCGAGTTTAGATGTTGATATGGGTCTCACCATGGTGTGTGTAGATCTACTTGTGTATTTTGCATTGGAGGATATTTTTGGGCTGACTAGTTAATGTGCTTTATTGTTTATCTATAGGTTTCATTTTTTTCCAACTTTAGAGGATGTTATAGCATATGTAGTTCATTGGAATCATTTAAGAAGGATGTGTTGTGATGTGTTTGGGTCCCCTTTATCTCCTAGAGTAGACTGCATTATGTATTATTTGTCTAGATGGCCTAATTTATATAATATTTATATTGTCTTTGCTCAACCTAGTTGATGGTTTTAATGAATGGATTTGTATATATAGATGTGTGGTTGTATGAGTTTATGTATGGAATGTGCATGAATTGATGTGAAGTGGATGTGAATGACATGGAAAGACTTGGTGTGAAAGTTAGTTGGTGAAGAGCTTTGATGATGAAATCTCCAATAGGACTGTGTTTTGAGACATTAGTTGATGTCATATGTATATTCTATGATGTTGGTCAGTTAACATAGTGGTTCAAGGAAAATTTCATGATAAGAATATATTGTTCATTTCAATTCATCTATTCCTTATATCCATCGAAAGATAGTGTGTTCCTTTTTGCAGCTTGTGCAGTCCCTTGCATCTTGCTTTCAACTAGTGAGTTTCAATAATGCAAGTCTCTTGTATCTTGCCCCAAGGTTGTGCACCTTAGTTTTTCACGTCCAATAAAGTGTAGTGAGCTCCTTGGACTTGAGCCTAAAACTTTGTAACTAGTTATTCATATTGTGAGTATTATTCTCACTGTGGTTTTTCCTTGTTTAGGGTTTTCCACATAAATATGGTGTTCATGTGTTTATTGAACTTTGTGCTTTCATGTTTCATTATTAAAATAATAAGTTGATTGTAGTTTGAGGCTTAAAATATTAGAGATAAAGTATCTTGAGGTCCAAACTGATTCACCTTGCCCTATTAGTCACATGGTGTGTTTCAACAATTGGTATAAGAGCAAGGTTCCTCTTACAGAAGCTTAATCGCTTAAGGAATATATAGAATTGTGCAATAAGTCAATTACAAAGCACTAACGCCTGATGATACAAATTACTCCTATTGGAAGGAAAGGATGAAATATCATTTGGAATTTTCACTGACAAGAATATGGGGTATTACTAGGACGAGGTATAGTGCTCTGATAAATGATCCTTAGACTTGAGGTTAAGGCACATGAGAATAATACAAAGGCTAGAGTAGAAATTATTGGTTGCTTAAGTGATCCAATATTTACTAAGGTTATGGGTCAAATTCTGCTAAATATATTTGGGAGAAGCTGATTAGTGTATATGAAGGTGACTTGAAGACAAAGAAAAACAAGTTGAGAAATATAAAGCACAAGTTTAAGAACCCAAGGATGCATGATGATGAGAACATTGGAGGCTATCTACATTGAGTAAATGAGACTGTGAGTGCAATTAGGGGTATTGGTGGAAAATTAGAAGAAAGATGAAATTGTGAGAAAAGTAATGTTAACACTACCTAAATGCTATAAATTAGGGGTATTCCATTGAAGAAAGTCATGATATGGACAAATACACCTTGGATCAACTCTATGGATCACTCTTTGCCTTTGAGATTGTTGAGCTAGATGATTTGCTGAAAGAGAAGAAAGAAGCAACATTCAAAGGCACCAAGAAGATTGAAGACAAACTTGAAGCAAGTAATGACATAGATGAAATAAAATAAAATTTTGTGAGAAGACTAAAGAAAGGATCTAGAAATTTTACATTTAGGTAAGTTAACCTTCAAATATTTCAATTGTGGAAGATTTAGTAATTATGCTTATAGATGTACCTATAAGGAAGATTATGGTAAGAGATATGATGATGATAATAAGGGAAGTGTTAGTTATAGAAGGAATGATAGAAATAAGAGAGTAGAAGACAAAGATAGGCCTAGGAAGAGTTTTTTTTCAATGACAACTTATTCATTTGAAGAATAAGATAGTGATAACTCAAATGAAGAATCATTGTTTTTATCTATAGAGGAGAAGGATAATGAAAGGTTCGATAATCTAAAAGATATGAAGAACAGTGAGAAACCAATGAATGTGAACACTACATTGCATGAAAAAGTAGTGACTAAAGCATGGATAATTGACTTCAGATGTTCAAATCATATGATAGGTGATAAATGAAAGTTCATTGATTTTGACAAGTATGATGGTGGATCTATAAAGTTTGCAGGTGAGGAAGCTACCCCTATTAGTGGTAAATGTACTATTTCTATTGATGGTAAACATAAGACCGATGATGTTCATTATGTTAAGGGTCTGAGAAATAATCTTTTGAATGTGACTTATATGTGTAGTAAGGGTTATAAGCTCATGTTTCATGGGTCTAGATATGGAATTAGAAAAGGATTTTTTAGGAAATTAGTTTTAAAAGGTATAAGAACTAATATCAATTTCTACTACACGAAGGACAAGAAAGGAAGCATCTATATGTTGCCATGTAGAAGTGAATGTTGGTTGTGTCACAAAAGGTAAGACATATCAATTTTGACAATATGGTGAAGATCAGTTCTACTTATGTTGTGAGAGATTTTCCAAGAATTATCAAACCTACTAAAAATTGTGTGCAGGGAATGCCAGCTAGGAAGGAAAACAAAGAGGAGATTCAAGAGCAAGGAGTAGTTAACTTCAAAGCCTTTGGAATTAATTCATGTAGTCACATAAATCTTTCCACTTAATTAAATGAATACTTAGTATTTATTTGATTATTTAACCATCAATTAATAATTAATTAAATTAATATATTTAATTAATTCATCTTAACCCTCTTCTCCTATTAATTAAATAAATTATTCAATTTATTTGATTTAATTCACTTAACCAAATTCAGACCATTAATTAAATAAATAAATCATATTTATTTAATTAAATCTTCTCTCACATTTAAATAAATTAATATTTATTTAAATCCCCCAAAATCCCACCTCTCACATTTAAATAAATTAACATTTATTTAAATCACCTTTATCCTCTACCCACTTGCGTTTTCCTACAAATGCAAGTTGCACAACTATTTTAAATAAATCATTTATTTAAATCACCTTTATCCTCCACCCACTTGTATTTTCCTACAAATGCAAGTTGTCCAACTATTTTAAATAAATTATTTATTTAAAATCCTATTTATCCTCACCCACTTGAAACCTTTAATGGTTTCCCTTAAAGTCTTCAAAACTTGATGGCTTTAAAGTTTTCAAACTTGATGGCTTTAAAGTTTTCAAACTTAATGGCTTCCCTTAAAGTCTTCTTAAAACTTTAATGGTTTTCCTTAAAGTCTTCAAGCCTTTAATGGTTTCCCTCAAAGTCTTCAAGCATTTTAATGCTTTATCTTCATTTTTCTCATTTAAATAAATTAATATTTATTTGAATATTTATCCAAATGCAAATTACACCATTTAATTGAAATAAATGATTTTATTTTAATTGAAAATACCAAAATTTCTCCCACTTGCATTTTCCTACAAAATCCACTTGCATGCCTAAACCCCTTCTAGAATTTTCTAATCACTTCTAAATAACCTAACCCCTTCTTTAAACTTTGTCACATTCCTAAGCAAAAGGGAAGTCACTTCTCAAACCCTCAAAGTCTTTGATAACCATTAAAGGCTTTCAACCTTCAACCACTAAATGGCTCAAAGTCTTTGATAACCATTGAAGGCTTTCAACCTTCAACCACTTAATCCCCAAAGTCTCCAATAACCATTAATGGTTACCTCAAACCCTCCCACATGGTTAAAACATTTGTTTTGACTCAACCTCTAGCCAACCCAAAGGTCTCATCAGGCCATTAATGCTTTGACCATGATTATCTCTTAAACATTTGCACAAAGGTTTATCCTTGGATTAACTCTTAATCCAGTGGGTAATCTTAATTTGGACTTGACCCTTAGCCTTTAGATAACCATGAGGTCTTCTCAGGCCTTTAATGCCTCCAAC
This sequence comes from Cryptomeria japonica, assembly GCF_030272615.1. NCBI lineage: Eukaryota > Viridiplantae > Streptophyta > Pinopsida > Cupressales > Cupressaceae > Cryptomeria > Cryptomeria japonica. The sequence goes on from NC_081414.1 coordinate 916,806,709, forward strand.
CTCTTCTCTCAACCCAATCCTATGTTGACACTTGTCACCATTTTATTGGTGCCAATTGTGCACATGGATCCCCAACTTTCAAACTTGGCCCTTGATTAAACCATTCAATCTTAACCCTTCATTTCCCCATTTCTTCTATAAATAGAACCCTTCTCCTCAAGAAAAAAAGAAGCATTAGAGTATTGTTGTTATACTGGCATTAGCATAGAGCTTTTTCATAGCATCACTATCTACTCTTGCATAGTATTTGCTTATCATATTGAACCATCTTGAATCTCCATATGGCATCCATGGCTAGTGCTAAAAGCTGAGAGCTACACTCATTTGGGACTTGGAGAGGAGAGGAACAAGGGAGGAGCAACTATGAGCATCTTGATTAGCTATTTTATTCTATGTTTATATGCTTTCTAATTCATGCTTAATATCTCTCTTGATATGCCTGTTTAGGATAATCTTTTGTTGCTAACACTAACGTTTGTTTCTTGTGCTCTTGTGTATGTTGCCATCAAACAGATTTTCTAATCCTTTTTGCAGAGCATCAATTCATATAGATCTGTTTGGACTTACAAGAATAAGAGGATTGAATTGTGAAAGGTATTTTATATTTCTTATTCATGATTATTCTAGAATGACATGGGTTACTTTCTTGAGAGAAAAATCTGAAGCATTAAATTTTTTTAAAGTATTCAAGTCTATGGTTGAGAATCAAGTAGATACTAAGATCAAATATTTTAGGTTTGATAGAGGAGGAGAGTTTACATCAAATGAATTTGATAGATTCTATTAAGAACATGGTATTAGAAGAAATTTTTATGCTTTGAGGACCCCTCAATAAAATGGAGTTTTTGAAAGAAAGAATATGATTATTCTTGAAATGGCTAGAACAATGTTGAAGTGTGCTAGCCTACCTAATGTGTATTGGAAAGAAGTTGTGCATATTTTTGTTTACATTCTTGACAAAGTATAAGTGAGAGTGAATCACACAAAGACACCTTATGAGCTATGGAATGGAAGACCTCCTACAATCAAGTATTTTAGAATCTTTGGAAGCAAGTGTTACATAAGGAGAGATGAGGAATATCTAGGGAAGTTTGATGAAGGGTCAAATGAAGGAATATTTTTGGGATATTGTACAAGGAGTAAGGTATATTGGTGTTATAATAAGAGGCCAAATAATATTATGGAGAGTGCAAATGATAATGTTAGTGAAAAATACAATAATTCTAAGATCATACTAGAATTTGAGACTGAAATAGAAGTTATCCCTATTGTTGTAGAAGAAAAGGCTGCTTCAAAAGATAAAGAAGAGACAAGTGTACAAGAAAAAGAATCTAAACAAACACCCAAGGAACCAACAAAGTATCTGCAAATGAATCATTCATAGGAACAAATTATTGTAGGCAAGAATAAAGGAGTTTAGACAAGAAGAAGACTTTTAGAAACTAGAGAACAAGCAAATTACTGTTTCTTATCTCAAGGTATAGCCAAAGACCTATCTGGATGCAAGAAAGGATGAAATTTGGATAAAGGAAATGGAAGAGGAGTTGAATTAGATAGAGAATAATAAAACACGAGAATTGTTACTTAGATCGGTGGATAATAATGTGATGAAATAAGTAGGTATTCAAGAACAAGCTAAATGAAGTGGAAAAGTCACAAGGAACAAGGAAATATCGGTGTGTAAGGGTTATTCACAAGTTGAAGGTATACATTTTGAGGAGAAATATTCTCCATTGTCAAGAATGGAGGCTATAATGATGTTTCTTGCACTTGCTGCATATAAGAACTTTTAGGTATATCAAATGGATGCCAAGTTAGCATTATTGAATGGAGAACTTGAAGAAGACGTATACATTGAATAATTAGATGGGTTCAAACTGTCAGAAGATCTAGATATGTCCCATAGACTCAAGAAGAAACTTTGTGGACTCAAGCAAGATCCTAGAACCTACTATGCAAGGCTAGATAGGTATAAATTATAACATAGTTTTAGAAAAGGTACTACAAATAGCAATCCTTATTTCAAAGTTGAAGGTGATAAATTATTTATTATTGTTGTGTATGTTGATGATATCATAATTTGAAGAGATGATGGTGTATGTAAGTTTGCAGAAGAAATCTAGAAGGAGTTTGAGATGTCTATGATAGGTGAGTTATCATTTTTCCTTGGTCTTCAAGTTACACAATCAGAAGAAGGCATTTTTATTTCTCTAACCAAGTATATCAAGGTGATGTTGAATAAGTTTGAGATGGAGAATTTTAAACCAATTGCAACCCCTATGGCTACTATTTGTAATTTAAGAGAGGATGATGGATCTTTGGATGTTGATTAGAAATAATATAGATCTATTATTGGAGGATTGTTCTATTTGACTATTTTGAGATTGGATATTATGTAGGTTGTCTATTTAGTTGCCAAATATCAAGCTAATCCTAAGCAATCTCATGATCAAGTAGTGAAAACAATATTCAAATATTTGAAAGGGACTCCAGATTATGGATTATAGTATAAGAAGGATGATTATTTTACCTTAAGAGCATATACATAAGTTGATTGAGCTAGATGTGATGATGACATGAGAAGTACAAGTGGTGGTGTATTTTGCTTGGGAGACAAATTGATCTCTTGGTCGAACTTAAGAAACAAGATTCAGTGTCATTATCTATTAAAGAGGTAGAATAAATGCAACAACATCTTGTTGTACTCAAGTCATGTGGATGAAGAAAACTCTTAGAGATATCAAGGAAAAGTATGATGAGGAAATTCCTATTATGTGTGATAATACAAGTGTAATTAACATTTCAAAGAATCCAATGTTTTATTCAAGGACTAAACACGTTTCAATTTGGTATCATTTCTTAAGAGAGAAGGTTGCAAAGAATCAAGTTAGAATAGACTATGTGCCTACTAAGGAACATATTACATATATATTTACTAAGGTTTTGGAAAAGAATACCTTTGCGTATCTTTGACAAAAGTTAGGGGTTATTGCCCATCATTCTTTAAACTAGATGTATTCAAGTGGTACATCTATCCAGGGGGAGATTTAAAGTTCATATTTTGTCTCTTGGATTGATGCAGTTGTTGCTTTTAGGGGGAGCAGTGTTGTGAGTGGTTGTAGATGGAGTCTTGTAGTGATTAGAGTAGTTCCTAAAAGAGGAAAAGTGAGTCAAAATGGAAGGAGAGAATTCAATAAAGTAGTTGTTTTCCATAGTTTTCTCTTTGTCCTTGATGTTAAAGGGAGATAAAGAAATTGTTGGGGGAGAGATAAATAGTGTTGTTTATTGTTGGTGGTATACGTGTTGCCATCAATGATAAAGGAGGAGAATGTTAGAAACTTGAGTTATGCTGAGTTGTGTTGTCATTGATGTCAACCTATCTGGTTTTGTCATTGATGTCACTATGTGATTGTAGGTGGTTTGGAAGTGGGCGTTTTGATGTTTCTATGTGGTCTAGTGGTATGTTGGGTGAGTATGAGGTGTTTTTGGAAGGCTGGTGTAGTGGAAATTTAAATATGCATGAAATAATATTTATATGCAGGACAAAGTATTTAATTTCTTATTGGAATAATACTTTGCATTCCTATGGTTTGTGAAAATTATGGATTACGGTTTTGAATATAATTTGTAAGATTTGTGTACATTTCACTATCAAGTTCATAGGTCGTATGTTGCTCAGATGGTAGAGTTGGTTGTTGTTATTTTTGATAGTGAGACTTGTGTGTGTGAAAAGTGGACCTATATCTGTATCTGGAATACACAACACTTCAATAAACCATTATTTGCATTGGTTAATCAAAAAAGACAAAATGAAATCCATTGCAAGTCGGCTTATTGCCTTCTAGTAGATGCGAGTTTAGATTGCTCTCAGATTGCTAAGCTATCAAGTGACTAGACAACAACTAAATGAAGGATTTTTATCTATATGAGCATAAGATTGAGCTAAATGAATGCACGATTTAAGCTAGATGAATGCAAGATTAATCTAACATGATTTAAGTAATATATGAATATTTAAGCTAAATGATTTAATGAATATGAAATAACTAATATGCAATATCTCAATGCAAATTCTCAATGAACCTAGAGCAAAAATAACATAATAACAATATATTCTTTAGGATGCTTGATTAGGAGATGAGAGCTTGAATTTATAGAAAATTCAGAAAGAAACCAACGACTGAGATCACATGATGATGAGCGGTCAAATTTTCCAAGAGGAAGCACAATCCAGATGAATTGATGTGATTGGATGCTTTTCTCAGTTTTAAAGGAAATTGAACTAAAATTAAGATAAAATCAGAAAAAACTAATTTATTCTCTATTTCATTTAATTTTAATATTTAATTGTTTTAATTGCTTTCTTTGAGATTATTTATCAATTTTTAATTTGTTTTTCAAGATTATCTCCAATTGATTTCTTTCCTCAAATTTTAATTCTTTTTTTCAAATTAATTCCTCTTTTTGATGATTTAATGACAAATTGATTTATTTAATTAAATATGCTAGGATATTCAATAAAATAAATAGGATAATTGTTTAAAAATGATTTACTTAGAATGATCAATTAATTAAATAAATATTTAATTAATATTGGTTGATTAATTTGCCATGTGACATTGATGATTTTAGAAATTAATTGTGTGCTCAAGATTTATTTAATTGCCTTTGATTAGGACCTTGGTGACATTGTCAAGATTAGGGGCTCATTGTTTAGATGACCATTTTTAGGGTATTACATTTGCCCTTCTTTGAATTAATGTGTGAGCAACGTGTTGGTTCAAAGAAAATTTCATGTCTAGGAGATACCAGTTCTGAACTTGATTGATCACAAACCAGATGAAGAGCGATGTATTCAGCTTGTTTTGAAGTGATGAAACTGAACAACGTTGATTAAAGAGAAACCAATCTTGAACTTGATTACTAGGAATGATAGAGAGAAAAGATACCAAACTTGAACTTAATTGATCAAGAAGCAGATCTTACTGATCTAGAACTTGATTGAACTAGACACAGTGAGCAAAGAGAAAAACCGATCTTGAACTTGATTGATCAAGATACAATGAACAAAGATAAACTATCCAACTTGATTCAATGCGATGAAAATGAACACCTGCTGAGATTGAGTGTGTGATCAAAGATACTCTTTAAACCCTTGATTGAGTTTAAATGAATAATCAGCTTGATGAAAAGCTATGAAACTGATTAACGTTAAGAGATTGATTCAGATGAAGACAAATATCAGCTTGATATGAAGCGATGAAATTGGTATGCCCCTAGCGATTGATTCGATTCAGATGATCCAGAGATCTCAACTTGATATGAAGCGATGAAGCTGAGATGCCCCTTAGCAATAAGAATTTGTTTGATTTTCTTTAGTTGAAAATATTTTTGCTTGACTTTTGATTAAGATTTGAAAATTTTTTCGACTTCGAAGATGTGATGTCATGAGGTCATGAGTATGCTCCCTCGGGAGAAAAATCGAAAGATAGTGAGGGTACATGATGATTATAGGCAATTTTTGGCAATGATAATTATTTGTGCACAAAAATTGAGTCAAAGGAATTTTTAAAAATTTGGCGTTGATTGATGTGAAATTGAGCACCAATTGGAGAAAAGAATGAGAATATGATGAAAGTGCTAAGTGGTCAACGTTGTGAAATTTCGATGAGAGAATTGACGTCAGATTTCGATTTCGATCCCAAAAATGTACTTAGGACAACTGATTTATGAGCTCTTGATTTGATTTCATCTTACTTGTGTTGATTGATTATGAGATGTTGTTCTATATGCTTTATTCTATATGTATGCATATCTTTTCAGTATAGATGAATGAATGCAAATGGAATATGGATGTTTATTTTTGTTTCTTTTTTATGCAAATAAATGAGGAGAATGAGTAACTAGTAATGCAAATGTTTATTTTTCTTCATGCAATAATATGAATGTAAATGAGTGATAATGAATGTATGAATCTATATAAAATGCTTATGTATGCAGCTAAACATCTCAATACACAAGTACTCGATCGGAGAAATGATGAAGAAGAGACCACTTAGCTAAGAAATGATGATGCTTCCAACTCTCATTCAAAAGATAAAGAGATCATTGTTACCATACTGAAATCACTCTAAATTCACAAAATGCAGAATGAAATGCAAAATGAGATGCAACCTAAACCTAGTCACTAGATTTGAAATACTTAAGTTTCATCACTGAGCATTAATAAACATAGCAAGTAGATTAGAGTTCCTTTCTTTTCATGTGCAATATTAATTATCTTGTCCGCAATGACCCTTTTTTCATTCATATCCTTGGATAGATTATACATGCATCCGGATTGCACATTTAAGAAATTCCCTCAAACTAACAAAGAAATGATTCCAACCTCCCTGTAGCATACAAATAAGCGGAGTTGAGGTATGTGTGGCGATTTCACCTTGATGTGAAGGCACTTATCACAGACACCTAGCTGATTAGATGTTTCTAGATCATCGGAATCATTCCTACAAGCAGAAAACAAAGAAAATATTATGCCCTCAAGCCTTTCTCCTCTTAGTCAAGATAAACTTCCTTGAGTTACTCAAAGGGATAATAATCGAAAACCAATATAAAAGACAACACACAAAGAAAATTTCATGCATAGATCAAACTGTTTAGTGATTGTTTTTAGTAATGTTGTTTTGCTTGTGTACTCAATGATAAAAACTTTTAGTAGTCAAGAGACAGGTGACTGACTCGGAGTGGATGACTAGGTTTCACTGACGTAGAGATGACTTGGTTGATACTTCTTGGGACATGTAAATTGATTAGTCGATTACCCTAAGACTAGGTCAGTGATCAGTTTCAAGCCATGAGGGTTCTAAAAGAACCAGGATGCCACGAAAGTGACTAAAAGATATGCACAAGTGAAAGAAAAGATGTAGGAAAGTGGGAATGAAAATGGGAAATGCTAACGTTGCTTTGATAGATAGAGCGCTTGAGTACAAGAGGCACCTGTTTACCAAGTTTTCACCTACTTGGAAAAGATCCCCTTATTTTTTTAGACTTTTTCTGATTTTTAGGATTTCTTTAGGACTTTTTTTTATTTTTAGGATTTCTTCAAGACTTTTTTATGATTTTTATGATTTTGTTCAGGACTTTTTATGATTTTTTAATGTTTGCCCCTAGTGTCTAGCAAGGCAAAAGGGATTTTGAGTACATGAATCAATAAGCGAATGATGGTGGATGCTTTCAAGGACTATCTCATAATGTTAATCCAGCACAGGGACCAGATATAGCAATGTACAACAAGGATTTTAGCGATGTAAAGAAAGGATTTTAGCAATGTAAAGCAAGGATTTTAGCGATGTAAAGCAAGGATATAGCGTAACGAAGCCATATGGTCCAAAGAAGTGGCCATGCCAAGAGGTTTGTGGAAAGCATGTTTTTGCATTTTTTCCATAGTGTTGATCAAGATCAAGGAATAAATCTGGATAGGGGACAAATAGGATAATCAAGTATAATAGATAGGACACATGAAGCCTGCAAGGATCCTTAACCTTGTCAAGATCAAAGTTGGAAAAGGGATATGAATATAGATAGAGTGAATGAGGGATAATAGAGGACGAAGGATAATAGATGGATGTACATGGATGGAACTTTCCCCCAGTGTAAAGTGCAAAAGGATAATGGATTACGCATGATGCTTGTTTGCCAGGTTTTCATCATGGTACTTGCCCAAGGCGCCACAAGAAGTGGTTTTCACTCATGGATGAAATTATTTCTCTTTATTTTTTTTTTTGGAAGATAATGGAGGCATGATAGGGGATGGAAGAAGGACCCCATCGTCTCACTTCTTTGGATGGTACCCTTGGAATATGAGTTGCAATAGACCATGGCTATGAAGGTATGCTCAAAGATGTTGGCAGGATAATGAAATGAAACTAAGGCAATGACTTGTGCAAAGGATTGGATAAGAGGGATGGAAGGGTGGAAAAGAGGTGTTAGATAATGGATGGGATGTTGGAAGAATTGTGTATGGCTAGATGGAAATGTTGGAAAGATCAACATTGGCACACACCTTGAGGGATGGTGGACATATGGAAGAGAAGTGAATCTCAGATTTTGAGATTTGGATGGAGGAAAGGTTACAAATTTTGGGGCATAAGAACCCAAAATGGATGAAGGAGGTGATGGAGGAATAGACTCAGAAGATTTGGATGGAGGAACCACAATTTTGGATGCCAATTTTGATTTTTCTTTAGACTGTTGTGCTTCAAGCAGCCGCTTAGGGATCCACATGGTTTTTGTTTTTCCATGCTTTTGTAGTTCCTTAGAGCGCATTGCTTGTACAAGTGCCTTAGGAACCCATATAACTTTTGACTTTTCTTCTTTCTTTATGGGCCTTTGTGGTGTTTTGTATTTTTATTTTTCTTTTTGGATCATATTTTTCTTTGTTTTGACATGTCGATTAGATGGGACATGTTGATCCTTGAATACATGTGGATTGCTTGATTTATGAGTTTTATGCTTGGCATCCAAATTTCTTGGAGGGAGATGCGTGGATAGATAGGATATGATATGAAGGTCTTTTAGAGGGATGGAAGGTACTCGAAGATGTGTGCCTTTATTGATCTCACATAAGGGACGAAGGGATATAGGGACCTAGAATGGATGGAAGGTGCGAAGGAGAAGGCATGTATTTGGATTTAAGTAGAGAAATGTAGGATTTATGAGAGATACCAACATCTTGAGAAATTTCCCTGAGGCCATGACCTTTAACACTTTCTTTAATATGGAGGGGTTCTTGCTTGTGGAGATTTACCCCTTTGCCTTTATAAATATTTTGACTTGTAGGATACACTTTGCTTTGGAAAAAAGACATGAGTCCATTATGAGATGGAGGTGGAATGTAGGGAATGATAGGATCTTGAGAGAGTTTTGTAGGCATGATGGATCGTTGAGGTGAATATGGAGGATTATGACAAGGAGATGAAGGGATACTTTGATCTTGACATGGAAGAGGACCATTGGATAGAGTAGGAAGGGTGTTTGACTCTTCATTTTGAATAGGACCATTTGAAAAGGTGGAAGAGGCATCATGATCTTTCTTAGGAAGTGGATTAGGAATGAGATTTGGAAGGATGCTTTTCTCTTGAGATGGAAAGGGATCATCCTAGAAGAAATGGAAAGGTAAAAGGGGATCATCATGGGATTCTATGGAGGTAGGATCTTTTTCAACCATTGGATGGGATTGAAGAGTTTTGGTGTCTTTATCTTGATCTATGATAGGACTTGTTTCTTCATTTTTTCAGATTATCCTCTTGACATGGAACCACTTCTAAGGAAGGGGTAGGATTGTGCATAGGCATAGGGGATTCTTGGAAGGTCTCCATATTTTGGCATGATGGGGAAGCATTTTGGAAAGGGCCTTCTGGAGTGGGTATGATTGGAATTGGAGTGCATGATGGCATAGGATCTAGGATTTTTAAATCTTTAGAGGAACTTGTATCAATATTGCCATTAACTTGGATTTCCATAAGAGATAGCCCTTGAAGGTAAACATGAGAAGTTTCATTGTTTGAAGGAGATGGTATGGATTGTTTTTGAGAAGTTTGAGGAGATGGAGGCATTATAGAAGAGATGAAGGCTACATGTAAGCCATTGCTAGACATAGGTTCATGATTTTGATCATGCTTAGAAGTAGTTCCTTCTTTTTCTTTAGGCGAGTCATTAGGATCTTGAATTTCAATAACACCATCATCAAGGAGGTCTTGAATTTTATGTTTTAATTCCATACACTTTGAAGTCTTATGTTCATTATGCCTAAGATATGCACAATATTTACTCAAAATTTCACATCCCCATGTGGTCTTTTTAGGCAATATGATAAGATTATGCTCAAGAAGCTGTTTCAAAGTCGACTCAATAGATTGCCCTAAAGGTGTAAATTGTCTATCCAGAGGATATTTGGAGGAAATGTCTTTATGTCTTGGTGAAGGTGTCTTGTGATCTTGTTTGACATTTGACTTTTGATTGTTAATTATTTGTTGGTTTTCGATTGTCAAATCATCTAATCATTTTACGATTCCTTGAAGTTTCTCACTCTTGATATCATGCATTTGTTTTTCAAATGGAGTCATTGATTTATTTTGTTGGATTTTCATGTCATATATTTCTTTCTTGATATCTTGAGTCATTTGAGCCAAGGTAGCCATGGGAATTGGAGCTAAGGTAGCCATTTATAGTTGATAGTGAGAGGTGTTACAGATGTCAAGGTGAGATCAAAGCTAGTTGTTTGTTGAGGCTAGAGGTTGATGTTCAAACTTATGTGGGTGAGATACACTGATTCCAATTTTGAGTCGAGGCTAAGTAGCCTAAGTGATACTCGAGAGTGAAGTTTGGACAATAGATTGGTTGATTGGATTAGGTTGATTGAGCTAGCTAAGAGTTAACCGATAAAATCATGCAACGCAATGACAGGGGTACACTATCAAGATTGTTTAAGCTCATAATTACGATGTCCAGTTTTATGCTCGTTGTAGACTATTCTAGGAAAGTTTGACTGTTGTAGACTGACAAAATTAGAGATTCGTACAATAGGTTTTACAGGACCAGATGACAGTGTAATAGCTTTAGGACAATGATAATAGTATTTCGTATGAGTGGCTGCTTGATTTTGTACTACAAATGGGTATGCCTGAAATGACAAACTGATCAATGCAATGTTTTATCATATGACACAAGAAGCAGGCTCAAATGAAAGTTTCCTAAACAGGATCATAGATAATCAGGTCTCGTACGATATAGAATGTAGGCTCAAACGACAGACTGTTAGGATTAATGGAATTTCATACGACACAGATATGAAGCAGGATGATAAATCAGAAGACTCGTACGAATGTTTACTGGACAGAGGCAAAATTTTGAGTTTTCAATGACTGAGTATGACCAATTTAGAGGCAGACTAAGTTTTTGACAGCTAAGGTATACTAGTTTGTGACACAGACAAAGTTTTCATCACTGAGTTTTTGACGTTTTTGATTTGTTTTCTCCAGTTTCAATATTTTAGTTTTAGTTTCAGTTTCAGGGATGAAAACACAGAAAACATGCAAGATGTATAATAATTCCAATCATAGTATGCAAACCCTATGGAAATTGGTGAGAGAAGAAAACCTTTGCTTGTAGACTCAGGTACACACCCAATAGCTAATTAGAATATGGATGTTGAGTCTCATGCAATGGATTCTCAACGCTGTATTAGCCGACTCCAAATGCTAATGGGGGCACGAAATGACAAGTATCTTGGGAGAGTTACTATCTCTCTTGCACAAAGATTATCCCCCCTTTCGGAGGTGAACCGGGTAGCTTCTAATTTTAATTGGAACTAGTAAGGGATCCGTTTGGCATGTCGAGGTATAAACTCAATTAAGAGGTCTCCCAGCCTTGAAAACCAAGGTTTAATATACCCGAAGGTACATAGGAGAGCTATTCCCGAGCACTACCGTTGACTTAATTTTCATCAAATCACGTTTATTTTATAGTGGGTTGGAGTACTTGGCGTTTAGACGTTCCCACTTGGGTCGTTCCCCTCTCACCGACCGTAATGGCTATAGAGTTATTAGCTCCTCAAGAGGGCAGGCCCGCTAAAGATATACAAATCTCAAACTTAAAGAAAACACCTCAAGGATCTAGATTTCTGATTGTCTATAGAGACAAGAGCATACTCTCCTACCTCTAAGAATTTTCTTAAAACACAAAATATAGATTTGTTCTTTAACCAGATAGAAATTTAAGTGCCTAAAAATGAATTTAAATAATACACGATGTTTGGTCGATTCTGTTTAGGCAACCTGCAAAACCAATGCATCAGTAGTCATGTTGTTTTTGATTATTTGACAGGCGTATGTTTGATTGATAAATTCTTTGATAAGCGTTCTGCAAGAAACTGGTTAGGCTGTGAAAATCTTAGGCAGACAAAAGATAATTCAGGGTTACCATCAGTATCATCAAAATTTAATTCAAGAAGAACCCTAAAAAGTAATTTGTTTTTAAAAAAAAATCCCAATCTAACTCCTCCAACCTGCAAGAAATTGTTAGAAACCTGCAAGAAGAAAAAGTTAGTGAAATATCAAATCTCTTGGTGGGCTTACACAAGCCTAATTTCAAATCTTGGTTACAAATTTTTCACTCCTAATGCTGAAATGCCCTAAAATTTGACTAAGTCTGAAATTTGGAAGATCCTCCAAAAACTAGATTTTGCATTATAACTCCTGGAGGTCTGAAACCCCTCTCAAACATCTTGACAATATATATGGAATATAACTTAAAGTATAAGAAAGAGAAAAGAGAAAAGAGAAAAGAGAAGAGGAAATGTCACTTATACTTAAATGTTATATTCCATATATTCCATATATATATTGACCTTCCACAAGCCTAATTTCAAGCAAACTCCTAAAAAAAAAACTCTTTGTTTTTCATATGACAGAATCGTATGAGTATTCTCACCTAACCATACGAGCATTCTCATGGAACCGAACAAGTAAACACGGAAGCAAATGACAAAACCAGTTACTCATACGACTATTCCCATAGAGCCAAACAACAAAATACAGAATCAAAAATTCAAAGCAGAAATTCGTACGAGCCCCTTTTTTGATTCGTACGATAAAATAGACCTTGATAGAATATCGCACGATGCAGTAATAACACTCATACGATATTTAGCAGCAACTGTACGAACGAGACTTGTAGGATAAAAAAAGTGATTTTGAGGCCAAAGTATTGAATTCCGTGCCCCACGGTGGGTGCCAAAAATGTGTGTGTGAAAAGTGGAGCTGTATCTGTATCTGGAATACACAACACTTCAATAAACCATTATTTGTATGGGTTAGTTAATCAAAAATGACAAAATGAAATTCATTGCAAGTCGGCTTATTGCCTTCTAGTAGATGCGAGTTTAGATTGCTCTCAGATTGCTAAGCTATCCAGTGACTAGACAACAACTAAACGAAGGATTTTTATCTATATGAGCATAAGATTGAGCTAAATGAATGCAAGATTTAAGCTAGATGAATGCAAGATTAATATAACATGATTTAAACAATATATGAATATTTAAGCTAAATGATTTAATGAATATGAAATAACTAATATGCAATATCTCAATGCAAATTCTCAATGAAACCAATGGCTGAGATCAAATGATGATGAGCAGTCAAGATTTTCCAAGAGGAAGTACAATCCAGATGAATTGATGTGATTGGATGCTTTTCTCAGTTTTAAAGGAAATTGAACTAAAATTAAGATAAAATCAGAAAAAACTGATTTATTCTCTATTTCATTCAATTTTAATATTTAATTGTTTTAATTGCTTTCTTTGAGATTATTTATCAAATTTTAATTTGTTTTTCAAGATTATCTCCAATTGATTTCTTTTCTCAATTTTTAAATATTTTTTTCAAATTAATTCCTCTTTTTGATGATTTAATGGCAAATTGATTTATTTAATTAAATATGCTAGGATATTCAATAAAATAAATAGGATAATTGTTTAAAAATGATTTACATGGAATGATCAATTAATTAAATAAATATTTAATTAATATTGGTTGATTAATTTGCCATGTGACATTGATGATTTTAGAAATTAATTGTGTGCTCAAGATTTATTTAATTGCCTTTGGTTAGGACCTTGGTGACATTGTCGAGATTAGGGGCTCATGGTTTAGATGACAATTTTTAGGGTATTACAAGACTATCTATGAGAACTAGTCTGAATAATACTTGGTAGTTATTAGATATATAGTTTCAAGTTTTGTGGCTTGAAGGAAACGTTCATTTGGTTTGTTTAGTGATCTAATTTAGTTTTCTAGTGCTAGTTTGATTGGCAAGTGAAGTTATGTTGTCTTGTGTTCTATGTTGTTAGATGGTTTGGTTTGTAGCTGATTCAGGTGGCGTATCTTATTTGGATCATTCTCTTTTGGTTTTGATAAGAATTGGAGGTTGATTTTGGATGTTGATATGGGTCTCACCATGGCATGTGGATATTTTCATTGTGTATTTTGTATTGGAGGATGTTTTTGGGCTGACTAGTTAACGTGCTTTAATGTTTATCTACATGTTTCATTTGATACTGAATTTGGAGGATATGTTAGTATGTGTGATTCATTGGAATCATTTTATAAGGATGTGTTGTCATGTGTTTGGGTCTCCTTTATCTCCTAAAGTGGACCCCATTATGTGTTATTGGTCCGGATGACCTAATTTATGGAATATTGTATATTCTATTTGTGGAAAACCTAGTCAAGGGTTTTGATGAATGATTTTGTATATATAGATATGTGGTTGTATGGAATTCACATGAATTTATGTGAAGTGGATGTGAATGATATGGAAGTAGATTTGGTGCGAAAGTTAGTTTGTGAAGATATTTGATGATGATATCTTCACTATGACAACATAAAAGAGACAATGGTTGATTTCATATGTGTTTGCCATGATATTGGTCACTTGACACAATGGTTTAAGGAAAATTTTATGATTAGGAGATCTTGTTCATTTCAATTCATCTATTCCCTATACCTACTAGAAGATAGTGTGTTCTTTTTGGCAACCTGTGTAGTTCTTTGTATCTTGCTTTGAGACACTGAATTTTAGTAATGCAAGTCTCTTGTATCTTTCTCCAAGGTTGTGTGCCTTAGTCTTGCAAGTTCAATCAGGTTCAATGAGCTCCTTGGCCTTGAGCCTAAATTTTTTTAATCAAATTTTCATAGTATGAGTGTGATTCTTACCATGGGGTTTGCCTATTTAGGGTTTTGTACGTAAATATGGTGTCCATATGTTCATTATGCTTTGTGATTTAATGTTTCATAATTATAGTAATAAGTTAATTATAGTTTGAGGTTTACAAGATCAAATATTAAGTATCTTGAGGTTTGGACTAATTCCCCACCCCCTCGCTGTTAGTCCTATGGTGTGTTCAATAAACAAGTGGAAACACAAGTGACACTATGTAAAATGAGCAGGCTTGAAAAGATTACAAATTGAGAAAAGAGAAAAGTGTAGAGTGGCTTCATGGGGACGAGGATATCACACATGTGTGGGCACCCAATAGAAGATGGACTCAAAGGGTGTCTTGAAGGGTAAGATTGACATGTGCATGCAAGCATTTGAGAAGGCCTAGAGGACACTTTTCACATGGTCCTACAAGATTGGGGAAAAGGGAGAATTTAAAATTGGAGGAAATATTATTGAGTGATTATGTTAGGTTTAAGTAATTACTTCACCAAGGATTAATTAGATAATTGAGTTTAGGAGTGGTGGCTAAGGTTAGATTAAATAAATTAATTAACTTTTAGAAGAATAAAACAAAAGAAATTAAAGAAAGTTTAATTAATTATGGGGATGTATAATAATTTATTAAATAATAAATTATTTAATTATTTGTATGGATTTGGAATTGCAATATTAATTAATTATACTAAATAAATTATATAGAGAAGTCAAATTGGAGGTGTTTATGTTTTATGCTTCTTTTGTACGATGTCATAGTGAGTAAGATGACATTGTCTCAAAGAAAAGTGAGCATAAAATTAAAAAATAAAAGAATATTTGAGTTATGCTCCCTCAAGGGGTCACTCAAAAAATGGATTTTTGAGGTAAAATATTAAAAATAAATAGATGATGTAGAGGAAGAAGGATAAAAGTGTTGGTAAAAGAGTAGAGGGAATATGTAGAGAAATGGGTAAATGATAGAAAAAATAAGGGAAACATGGAGTTCCTAGTATAGAAAGATAGGTTGTAGTGAATAGGTTGGGGTTGGGACACCTATAAATAGGTCGAGGGAGACAATAAGGGTTATTTTATTTGCTACCTTTAAGAGTTTCAAAGCTTTTTCCTAGAGGAGATCTAATTGAGATGGAAGTATTCTCACAATATACACATCACATAGAGTGTGTTCGAGTGTAACAACGGTTAAAAGGTGCAAGCGTAGTAGTATTTATGAAAAATTCATGTCCTTACAATAAGTTTGGGTAGCATTTAATGCTATTAAAGTGATAGGCTAAGAAGAAAATTGATTTGAGGTTTAGTGCTTTTGTATGCTTGCTTTAGTACTTCTGTCTAGATTAGCACTTTTGTAATCATAGTTTAGTGTTATTTCATGAAGTAACAACTTTTCTTGCTAGGATTAGCACTTAAGTAGGATAAAACTAGTGGTATCATTATGATAACACTTTTAATGTCTAGAAGAAACGCTACCATTATGATAGCACTTTTGTAGATAGAAATCAACACTATCAATTTGATAGTGCTTTTGTAAGAAAGGATTAGTGTTTTTGCTATGTTAGCTAACATTTGAGAACAACGATTATTGCTTTTGTACAAGCTAAGGCTAGGTGACTAAAATTTTAGGTGAAATTGAATTTTTTAAACGTGGATTCATTACAAGAGGCATTATCAATGATACAATCATGAGAGAGTTACAGTCCCCCCATGATGAGGCTAGGTATTTGGTCATTAAAGGTGGATTGTATTTTTTAACTATTGTGGGCCTTTATGGTGTTAATCATTGACCTGAGACTCATGCACATTAGAAATTTATCAATGGGCTTTTATTTATCAACGCCTGATGGTTTCCATTAAATTTTTGGGATGCTTTGACTCAGGTTTCCCAAGGTTCAAAAGGGGTAAACAAAATTGTTGGCCCTAATTTTTCATCTTGAGATGTGCCTTTTGCTTCCTCCTCACCTTTCTCGGGGACTCTTCTTAGCCCACCTCTCTCTATTCAACATAAAGCTTCAATACCTAAGGTATTTCTAGATAAATTTTCTCATGACAAAGAAGGACGTCTTCATGACCATGCCATTATCTGAACATTCATGAAGACCTAGGTAAAGCTTTGCAAACTTCATTCACAGATTAGCAAAAAGTACCCTTGTACAAAAAGCATCATTCTAGATTTTGAATCCTTGGATGCCAAGGAGTTGGTACTCAATATTGGTATGTGGTTCTTTTAAGGAGATTTCTTATGCATCAAGCCTTGGTTTCCTTCTTTTGACTTGCAAACAAAAACCTTTTCCTCCACATTTTTTTGGGTTCAACTTCATTATCTCCCAATATAGTTTTGGGTAATTGGTTGTTTGAAAGCCATAGGTAATTACTTAGTCAATTATCACAATATTTCTAAGGAAAATATTAACTATGAGAATTCAACCTATTCTCACATTTGTATTGAAATGAAAATATCGAATGGACTCTTGGTAGAGATTTTATTAAAGGTTAGAGATAGGTGTTGTCACTAGCCAATTAATTATGAAAGGATTTATTTTAGATGTAGAAAGTGCTTTTCTACTGACCATGCTACCTCTTAGTGTGGTAGGATTTTTATTGTAGAGAGGCCCAATGCTACTTCCAACCACTAGACCATGTGGTGGAATGGGGTGGGATCCCATCATATTATCATCTCCCTGATAGAGAAAGATGCCTTTTGCAACCTCTTCCTCACTTTAGGAGAACCAAGATACTCCATGCCCCCCTCATCCCCTCCTACGGTTGAGAATCCACATTCTCATGAGTTTGGGGTGAATAAAATATAAAATGATAGTTGTAAGGATGCTTTTCCCAGGGAAGTTGTACCCATCATCAGTTACAAATGTTTCTTAAATTCTTGTACTAGGTGAGAGTTCTGGATCAACAATAACTTGGAGAATTCAGATTTACATTCACCAAGGGAATCAATGACTCCAACTAGTGATTCCCTTGGAGGTTGCTCTAAGAAGGAAAGAAGAAATGAACATATTATTTCTCTCAAGACATATCAGGAATGGATGAAGGTAAAAAAAAGAAATCAACTCCTTCTATGCTCAAATACCCAATGGCATTGAGATCAACAAAGTATGGGTGGTAGTTATGGTATTTCTATTTTGATAACCTATTTTTAGGTTCTAGTTGGTTTAGTTGTAACGTAATGATTTATTTTCATGTTCGTTGAATAGGTTTGGACAACACAACTTTGTGTTGCTTTTGTGTTGCACCCTTGGTGGCATCAACTTACATTTTTATTTTAGGAATCTTATATTATGGGAGTTACCCCTTGGCAATGCTTACCTTAAAAAAACAATACATAAATTTCATTTAAACTAATACCTAAACTCCATTTCCCCTTTAATCCTTCTTATATTTATTTTTTATATACACAATTCTCTCTCTCTCTCTCTCTCTCTCTCTCTCTCTCTCTCTCTCTCTCTCTCTCTCTCTCTCTCTCTCTCTCTCTC
Organism: Cryptomeria japonica; assembly: GCF_030272615.1. NCBI lineage: Eukaryota > Viridiplantae > Streptophyta > Pinopsida > Cupressales > Cupressaceae > Cryptomeria > Cryptomeria japonica. Next base: position 916,824,966 of record NC_081414.1, read on the forward strand.
TCTCTCTCTCTCTCTCTCTCTCTCTCTCTCTCTCTCTCTCTCTCTCTCTCTCTCTCTCTCTCTCTCTCTCTCTCTCTCTCTCTCTGATTTCCATTTCTTTGAAAGTTTATTTGCATTTTTAATAAGTTATCAACCTTCCTAAAATATATACATAATAAACCACTTTATTATTGTAATGAAAATATAAAACATAATATTTTAAAAGACCTTTAAATTTCACACTTTAATTCCAAACTTTCATATTAAAATTAAAAGTGCATTTTAAAATTTCACAAGGATAATTAACTTTTTCTAGAGGAAACAATATGCATGTATGTGAGAAAAACAAAGAAAAAGTGATCACAAAACATTATCAAGTTAGTAAAATGAAATTCATAGATGTAAACATCTTATGTCTTATCATCTCCCATGGAGTAAGAAAAGTAACGATAACCAAAAGATTATGTACACATGTCCACTTATTTACCATTGATATTTTACATTTACTTGCACACATGCTTAAAGTTTGACGGTATGTAGACCATTTTATAAATATAGATCATAGTTTACAATTTTAAAATTTACGAGACTGTATAGTTTGACTTTTTGTTTATATTGAATAAAGTGATTAAAAGAATGACATATACCAATAGATAGCTAAAAAGAAGAACACAACAATTAATGACAATTTATCCACTAGGGCTACAAGATAGATACATAAAATTGTATAAACTGCATATAAAATTTGCTTCAGCTATGCTTGTTAATCAAGCCAAAACTTCAAAACTTGTTCCTTAATTTGTTAAGGTTGGTCGATGAGCTTACATTATTCTTATATAAGAGTTGGAGTTGTTAAAGTTATTAAAAAACAACTCAATAAATATGCTACGGTAAAGCCTTAGAGTGTCAATTACCTAAAGACTTGCTATATTTTTATATAGCTTGTATAAATTTTTAACATCAATTTAGAAATTCAATTTTGATTGAAATATAAATTTGAGATTTTTTCTTTTGTATTTAAGGTTTTATAGAAATTATTGTTTTTGATTAAGAAAGCAACAAAACAAGGGTGCTAACCCTTAATACAACAACCCATAGGCAGTTAAGGGAGATTACAAACCAGTGGTGAGAACCCTGAATGAACCAAGGTTAGATAGGCTAAACAAAAAACCTATCCAATCTACAACAACCCAAAACCCATCTCAAGGATGTAGAGAAGCACCCAAGCCTTTACAAAGAGGGATTTGGGGGAGGGGAGAAGACTTCCCCTTTCATTTGTGACAAACCATGATCCAGACAATACTATCATTAGGTCAATCAAAGGAAGGATCGAGCAAGGAGGACCCCACAATGTTTCTGTCAACAACAATAGTAGGCTGCTGTAATGAAACAACATTAGGAGCATATTCAACAGGAGTAGATTGGAGCTACTGAACATGAGCAGCAGGGGTGGGAGCCTTAGGAATAGAGGATTCCACAATAGTAGAAACGAGAGGGTCTATAGAAGCTTCAACAGTAGTGAGAGGCACAACTTCATCTTGGGAGGAGACATAATCCTCCTGAGAGGAGGCATTGACAATCAATTATCTATAGTAGCATCCTTCCACCAAGTAGCATCACCTTTGTGATGTGGAAGAGAACAATTCGAAGCTAGACCGTTGAGAAGCATTTCCAATAGTGAAAGGGGAGGCCCTCATAATCCAACAATTGAGTCCATGGGCTATCCCCAACCATAAGAACCACATCCTTAGGGAGAGGCCCAAAGAAATGTCAATATTGATTAAAATGTGGGCAAAAGTAGAGTGCCCCATAGAAGACATGACATCATCAACCTTCAAGAACCAACCAATGGGGTTACTGATGGCCTCATAAAAAGAATGCTCCCAGAAATGGAGGGGAAGAATAGGAAGGCAAACCCATATTGGATGCATATTAAGTGGTTTAGTAAGGGGATTAAATGAAGTTGTCCAAGGCTTAATAGAGAGAGAGAGTGATCTCCCCAGGCCCACAACTTGCCCAATACCAAGTCTTTATCCAAGGAAGAAGCAAATGAAGCAATAAAAAAGCTTTTAGTACAAGGAAAAAGTTCAATACTATGAGCAACCAAAGGCTTCCAGGAGTCATTCACCCAACGATGGAGGTCTGATAGAGAAGGCCAAAAGCCAACAAATTTGCACACCAATGCACAACATTGGTAGAAACCAATATTATCCATAACATCCTATCCACAAACCACCACATGGGAGGAATTGGCATGGGGAATAAGATGAATCCTTTTAGGAGGATGAGCAACAGATTTGGCCACGTGAGCAAAACTTCACCCACCAGCAAAAGGAGGAGGTCTGGGAGGGACCCTAGCACCAACAACACCAGAAGCATCCACACCCCCAACATCAACACCAACAATAGCAGAGTGACCACCTGAACCAACATCGATGGTGGCCCCAACACCCATGGGAGGGGAGGGGGTGGGTGAACCATCCTCTGTAGAAGCCAACAAGGCAGAACAAGCAGTGGACACAATTTTGTTAGAAGCAACAACAACAATAGATGCTTTCAAAATTTCTTGGGCGAGAGAGCCATTAAGGGTAGAGCGAGCCATTGCATGTTATTCATTGTCTTATAATATAATTAAAAATATAATTTTAAGATTTTTCCTCTATATGTGTATGATTTAAAAGGTGATTAGTGTTTTATAATTTCTTTCATATTTTATATCTCAATACAAATTTGCAATCATAAAGAGAATCAAGAACGTTGTTGTTGAACTATATCTTCTAAGTAATATTATTATTTATTTTTTTATCCATAAAATTAAACTACAACAATTGTACATACAATCTTGTGTGATTCCACAAATGTATGATTTCAAAATCCTATGTTAAATGCTTGCATGACCCTCAAATTCCACTCTTGCTTGCATGGTTCAATAAATTGTGAGATGCATTTATCAAAAATGTAACAACAATAGAAAGAAAAGATAATGATCAATGGAATCATCATAAATTAGTCTTTAATAATAACATCTAAAAATGATTTAAAAATCTTATAGTAAGTACCACTGTGACCCTCAAATTCCAACCCTACTTACATAATTCAATAAATCGTGACATGTATCTATCAAACACGTAACAATACCGAAAACAAAAAGATAATATCAATCAAATCATTGTAAATTATTTTTTAATAATAACATCTAATTATAAACCATCATAATATAAATGATACAATATTTAACCATTTATTAAATAATATAAGACAAGACAAAAATTAACACAAATAAACATTCCAATAACTATACTTTTTCTCTTATATTCAATGATCTAAGCTACTCTACTTTAAGAAATACATCAAATTTAATCTTTAAATCAATTTATACACAACTGTCTTTATTTACTAATTAACCTAAGATTCAGCTATATATTAATCAAAAGCATATTTTATCTTAAAATAAAAACAAATATCTTTTCATGTTTTTTCTTGATATTCTTTATAATCAATATGAATGTCAAAAACTTATTTTAAAAAACTATGGATAATATGGTTTTATTTGTAATTTCCTTCACATGGCTTTCTTTTCAGACACACAATCAGTTATGGAAGATGTTTGATATCCCTCGCTTTCTTGAGTTGGAAGATTCTGTGACAAACTCACGGGCAGAGAAGACGACCTTCATAGTTCATACCAAGTGCTCTGTGACAAACGTATGACTCCATGATTACAATCATCCAATTTTGTGACACACACAATATTTGTCATATAAGAACATTGGACAAATGTAACATGTCATATTGTTTTACAAGTATGTGATATCCAGTCCAAAATGTAATCATAATGGAAAGGTTATGATGGTCTCTATGAATATTCTAGAATACATATGGTAGTCTTATGGCTAGTAAATAAACAAGAATTCTTTATCCCTGTTGGTTGAGTCCACCTTGATAGAACAAGCAAGTCCACCATTAATAAACTGCACTACTTGACAGGCTCTAAATAGAATGGCTCAATTGATACAACCATTAATCATTTTAAAAGCTCAGTGGGGTGTTGGTAGAGGGAGTTGATGTATTTCGCTCTTAGTTTTCTAGTGTTAATATGTCATGTTTCTTTTATAAAGTTCATATTCTTACACTACTAATAATATGTTCTTTGTAGTCATAAAATAGTTATAGTATTAGATTATTTTTATTTCGTCAATCAAACTTTTTTAATATCAAGATGAAAAGTTTGTTTTGTATAGATGTCTTTATTATATAATTATTCTCTAAGTATATGATTTAGTTTGGTTTGGTTTGATTTAATAATGAAATCATATTTTATTTATTATTTTACTTTTGTTAATATCAATCTTAGATTAGTGTTTGTTTTTTCCAATTCATTGCTACTATCATGACTATAGTGTAGTCAATTACAAATTCGATTTTATTGAGTTCTAGCGTGACTCAATTCAATGTTAATGTTTTTGATTAAGGCAAAAAAAGGTTTTGAAGGGACCCAAAACCCTTTACAATCTGATTTTGAATGGATCTGGAAACCTCAATCGAAAAGTTGTTCTAACATAAGGAACACATGACAACACAGACAACCATGGGTAAAAAAGGCACCTAAAGCCAAAAACACATGGTTTTTTTAAAAATAGGCTCCCACAACCTAAAACAAAGTTGCTAAAAGAACATCCTACAACCAGCCTAAAACCTACTCCCAACCAAGAACCATCAAGATTCTCATTTAGAGTTACTCTTGTGGGAGCGGAGAGTCATGTCAAAATAAGGCTTAGAGAACTTAGCTTTCTTTCCCTTAACAGAAATCCTGCCCTCTTCCGCTTGCGCTGCCTTATCATGTCAAGCCAGTGCACCATTATCTTGAGAATGAGTGCCTGCAACCATTGTCTCAGAGATTTCATTAGTATTCCTCCCTGTCAGCTTAACCTTATCAGAAAAGCCACTAGATTTGATAGCCGAAATGCTATCACCAGAAATTACAGCTTGATGCTCTCTCTCTCTCTCTCTCTCTCTCTCTCTCTCTCTCTCTCTCTCTCTCTCTCTCTCTCTCTCTCTCTCTCTCTCTCTTTATGGGTTTCAACATGATAATCTTGCACAACTTTAGCAACCCCACCATTTATGATATTCAGAGGGGATGCCCCTAGACCCTATTCAATTCCATTGCAACCACCTCAAAAAAACTCCTTTGTTGCTCAGATTTCTTCTCAACCATATAATGCTATTGAGAAGCACCTTTCCACCATGTAGCCATCATTGCCTTTTTCTCAAATCCACATTGTGCAGCTACATGACCTATTTTAAAACATCTTCTACATCAGAAGGGAATCCCTTCATAGTCCAAAGATTGAACACAAGAACCCTTAGAAGATTTTAGTAAAATCTCAGTAGGAAGCCCTTTTGAAACATCCATTTCAACCAATATGTAGGCAAAGATGGAGTGAAAAATATCAAAGGATTCATCATCCACCATAAACGTTAATGTTAACATTTAGCATGCATACCAAAATATTAAAATTGTGTGTAAAGACTTGTTGAAAATGACATTACCTATAAGTCACCATCAATCACAATCATTCATCTAAAAATATGATTGAACTAAATTGGTATTGACCATGATGACATTTTCACCTTTAGATCTTGGGAAGCCTGTAATGGAATCCATGGAGACCTTTTCTCAATGTTGGCTAGGAATAACTAAGGGATGCAAGAGACCCAATGTCTTAACTGTCTCCCCTTTATTTCTTTGGCAAACCAAACATTTTGCCACAAATTTTTGAACATCCCTTTTTAGTCCTTCCCAAAAGAAGTCTTGCTTGACTTGATGATATATCTTCAAAAATCCCAAATGACCACCTATTGGAGACTCATGAAGTTATGTAAGAATATTTTGTTTAATATTGGAATTATTGCATAGGTACAATCTCTCTTTATACCACAAAGCATCTCCCTTCTAACAAAACTTATATGAACTACTTGGATCATTTTTTAGCTTTTGAATGAGATTATGTGTAGAAAAATCATTTTTCCACTCTCCTTTAGCTTCTACTACCCAATTTTATTGTAACATTGAAATGACACACAAGAGAGCTTTGTCCTTTTCATCCTTCCTAGATAATGCATCCACCACAATATTTCCCTTCTCTTTCTTGTATATGATTTCAAAATCATGCCCCAACATCTTAGTGACCCATTTTTGTTTCTCTTCAAAAGATAATCATTGTGCCAAAATATATTTCAGGGTATCATGATCTATCTTAACTTTGAAGTGTCTTCCCATTAAATATGTCTTCCATTGTTTGAATGCATGAAGAATAGCTAACATCTCCTTCTCATAAATAGGATTGAGTTTATTATTGCCCAAGTTTAATTTTTGGCTCTCAAAATCAATGAGCCAACCCTCCTACATGAGAAATACTCCAATACTGTAACTTGAAGTGTCACATTTAACAATAAAATCCTTAGTAAACTCAAGAGTACAAAGAACTAGAGTAGTGCATATAGCCTCCTTGAATCCCTAAAATGTTGTATTATCTAACTCATTCCATTAAAAATTATCTTTCTTCAATAAATTTTTGAGTGGTGTTGCTATGCGACTATAGTTCTTCACAAATTGGTGCAGGAGCACCTAGTTGAGTAAAAACTCCCATTTTTGTGTATTCAATGCTTTTATGTTTGTAAAGTCTTTTGTTAGGTTTATTATGTTGTTTTAGGTTGTTTTGAGTCATGTGTAGTGGTTTTGATCTCATTTTGGGCTTAAGAGATCAAATCTTGCACTTCGGGCTTTAAGTTGACAATTTTTGGCAAAAATGTGTGAAATTGCCAAAAAGGACTTCTAATGCCTTCAAAAGAATTGAAACATGTTTTTAAAGTGTTTTTAGGCATGTCTAAGTTGTTTAGACAATTTAATTAGGTTAGATTATAAAAAATGCCTCTTTGACCAAGAAAAGTTGTCATTTTGATTTGAAAGGTTGTCAAAATTGTCATATTCTTGAAAAATGAAGTTATGGAAACCCCATGTCCGTACTAGGGCTTGAAAAAAAACTGGAGAAACTATACAAGGCGTCCATTTGCCTAGAAAAGGGTTAGAAAGTGTATAAGCAAGAGCTTTTGAATAAAAACATGAAATTTTGGCTTTATTGACTGGTTTTTCCCTTCCTTTGCAAAACATTTCGTACTGTAGCTGTACAATCTATACTGTACCTTCTTGAAAATAGAAATGATGTTATTCTAAAGTTTCCCATGTAATTGTTTCACTAGTTTTTCATTTGCAAGGTGCTTGTGTAAAATAGTTTCCTCTCTGTGTAGTTGTTGTCCTGGCAAGGATTTTGGGGTTCTAAAAATGCATTAACTTGGTTGATCCAGGTTTGGGATCCCTCCAATGGATTTTTTCAAGTTTATTTGTTTGTCTATAGTGTACTATTATTTCATTTTGTGCCAGAGAAGTGTTTTGAAGATGCATTTGAGTGAGAACTAGGCAAGTTGGAGTAACTCGGCTAGTTCATGGTTGAAACTCAAAACTTGCACCCAAAAACAACGAGAATGAGCAAAAGAGTGAGGAAAAGGTTTGGAAATGTGACCAAGGAGTCTTAATACCATCTTGGTGTGTTAGAATAAACTTTTTTCATCTAATCATTCTTTTTTGGAAGCAAAACAGTGAGTTCACTATTTTTTTTTGGAAATTGTGTTTGTAAAAGTGTTCAAGGAATGCTCCAAACATAATCCAAGCCTTAAACCATGAAGGCTATGTAATAGGGAACTTTTATAACATCTTTCAAACCTCTTTGAGGTATATTTCCCCTTCTCACTTATCATTGTGCAGGTCCAAAGGTGTAATCACTAATGACTGGTAAAAGAGCAGCCTTTTGACTGTCACGATGGCATTTTTCTGATTTTCCACTTGTTTGCCAAGTGTTTGGAAATATAATTGTGAGGAAAAGGTAGGGGAAACATGTTGAAGACATCTCAGAGGAATAATCAAGATCTGGCCTCTTGAAGAGGTGCTCAAGTATGCAAACCCAGTGTTTACACCTCAAAACCCTCCAAAACCCTACTTTTAGGCCTAAAATGGTGGACAATCCTAATATCGCAATGAAAAAGGCCTAAACCAGGAAATTGTATTAGTAAATACCTTAAAACCATCATCCAAGTCAAGGTTGTGGAAGGGTTTTACCATCATTGAGCATAATAAGCAAAATAGTGCCAATTAGGCCTCCTTGGCTAGTAGCCTTTTTGGTTGCATAACACACAAAATGAATGTTTTTGTCAAAATGCAAGAACCCGATGGCAAGGAGAAGTTTGGGACTTATGAAACTTTGTGAGAACATTATCAAACAATCAAACAAGTGCTATTTGGAACCTTGGACAGTGTGTAGCCTCATTTGGGGGTTTTGACTTTAGTTGGCAAATTTGAGTAAGCTAATGGCTGTGAATGATAAACTAAGTTTGATTGCCAAAACCTTGAACAAAACTTTGCTGCCCCCACATGTCCATGTTGGAGTCTCCTAGATGCACTCTGAAATAGAGGGTTGAATGCCAAAGAGCAGAGTTTGAGGGTGAGTAGAAGGGTGGAGTGAGTAATTTGAGTAGATTTGAGCATGGGTATGAGCCAACACCTTAAGGGGGGTTTGTTAGGAAGGTGATACTGGAAGTGTTTGACACTATAACTGTAGACACCTAAAATTGTCATGTCTAATTAAATAAATATTTTATTTATTTAATTACTAAGCCTAATTCTTCTATTAATTAAATAAATCTTTATTTATTTAATTAATTCATTTATCCTCTTCTAGCCTTATTTCTCATTTAAATAAATACTTTTATTTATTTAAATTATCCCTTTCCCTAAATTAAATAAATATTTTATTTATTTAATTGATCCCACTTCTACTATTAATTGAATAAATCTTTTTTATTTAATTAATTCATTAACCTTTTCTATCTATGACACATGTCATTCATCTCTTAGTTCATACACTACCTACCCTCTTATTATTTTCTTATTTCCTCTACCTACCCTCTAATCATAGCTGACCTCTTTTACACCTCTCAATCTTATCCCTCCATTTTCATATAGTGTCTTCTATATAAGGAGATGCTTCCTTCATTATCAAACCCTCACTATGCATTTAGCCCCGACTACACTTTCAAACTTGCATATGCAATCAAGCCCACTTGCAACCACATTTCCGTTCTTTGTTGAGCTCTTGTGCACATATAAAAGCTGAGAGCAAATATATCAAGCAAGATCAATGGAGATAGGAAGAATGGAGATCCAAACCCTATTGGACATGTAATGGTATAATCTTTGTGATTTCGTTTGATTTACATTGTCTTAGGTAATCTTCATATGTTATGGTGGATCTTTGTTGTTATTAGGCTAGGGTTTTGTGGTTGAATCTATTTAGTCTTTCAATATTATTGATGTATCCATTTTCACTGAATACATTTTGGCACGCCCAGTGGGACTCTTGCCCCTTTTGCATTTAATAACTTTTGTTGCAGATTTTGTGTTTTGAAGTTGCAGATCTAACATTTCTAACAATATTTTGATATTTTCGCATCTGCATAATTTCTGATCGCTTTTTTTATTTTCTACCATGTCTGCATCCTTGACAGTATTTTATTTTTCTACAGATTTTGAAATTGCGTTTGTGTTCCCTAGTCACGTCTGTGGAGTTCTCAGGCGCGTTTGCATGCAGAAGCCGCATCTTTGTTCTAAAACCGTGTCTATGTCGGCTTTAGGCGCATCTGTGTGCAGAAGCCGCATCTATGTTCTGAAACCACATCTGTGTCGACTTTAGGCACGTCTGCAAAATTTTATATCATTTGTATTTTTGATAATCGCGTCTGTGTGAATTCGTTACATTTTGAGTATTTCTCTGATTTGGTTTTGCGTCATTCAGGTTTATGATTTGGTTATATTGAGCTAACATCTTCATATCTAGCTAATGAAATTGGTGCAGCTTGTCTTGAAAGCAAAATCATTTTGTCGAGGGCCCCTATTTCACAAAGTCTTTTGGATCTAAAATTTACCTAACTTGTGTGCTTGCAGGAAGGGGTGATTATTTGAAACAATCCAAACTACTAATAGATCTTTGTTGCAGGACCTTGGCAAGGGTTTTTGATCTTTATTGTGTGCCTTGTTTTCATAGATTAGCAAACACTTCAATTGGTGCACTAAAATTGAACCATTGTCTTTTGTGTCTTGAGCAATAGGCTCTTTTTGTTTAATCTTTAGAGGGCCTGTCTCCCCATGTGGTCATTAGGACTACTAGTGAGGAGAGAACGACCCAAGTGGTAGCAAAAGAAAAGCCTTCTTCCAAACCACTATAAATAACTATATTCATGGTGAAAACTATGGATAACGTGTGCTGATTAGTTCATACTGACACTATGTCGCCCCATAAACCCGTTTGATCAAATTTATTTGATCAATTGTAGGGCGTAACCCCTACCAACTGGGAGCCTTTTGTATTTACAGAGCTAAAAGTGCCACATGTATGGCCACACGAGTGGATGCCCTTACTAGCATCTTTTGTTTTAGAAACCAAAATCCTTCTAGTTGTTGGAGCAGGAGGTTGGACCTCTGGTAGCGGCCCACACACATACAGTTCTTAGTACAGATACAAAGTTCACCACGAGGAGTTTTTGTGGGGGCTGATACTTGGCTGCCCCAAGAAGTGAGTGCCGAGGGTGGAGCCAGTGGGGTCAAGCATCTAAGTATCCGCTCTGAATAGCGTAGCCTCAGAGGAAACTCCATGTGGGATCAACAACTATTGTCTTGGCCAGCCATAAGAATTGTGCTTGACTTATTTTGAACAATCAAATATTCAAGACCAAACATTAAAACATTGTGTCTTTTGTGTCTTCAAGTGTATGCAAAACATTTTTACATCAAACAACACACTTTTCTTTGAGTCATTTTGAGTCTAAACACTTGAAAACATTGAGTCTTCATCAACATTGTGTCCTCTTGTCATGAAAAACAAGTCAAACAGTCGGATTTGGTCATAAAAAGAAACTTCACAGATTGGAAAAATTACACAAAATTTGCAGAAACGTGTCTATGTCTGACAGAATAGTGTCTGTGTTGTCTAACCACGTCTATGAAGGGCAGAAACACGTCTATGTCTTTTGAGAAACTTTGCATTTCCAACATCTCAAAAATGTGTCTGTGTCTGACAAAATAGCGTTTGTGTCATTTAAGCGCGTCTGTGAAGTATACAGGCACATCTGTGTTCAGGATTGAAAACTTTCATAATTCAGCAAACAAGAATAGTCATTTCAGACTTATTGAGCTTCCTAGGTTATCTCTCTGGGTTTTTCATCTAGCATTCAACCTATCTTTGGGTCTCACAAAGTCCATCATTTCTTTATACCTTACATTACATTCACATTTGTCTAAAGTTGAGTCAAAAGGTCACTTGCTTGTCCTAATCATATTTTGTCAACACACAACATACAACAACATTTTGCTAAGTGGTCCCTCATCATGGTCTATCACCTTTGGGTCTCATTTGGTCTTACTTAGAGTCAAGGTCAACTTACCTCATCAAGAGAAACTATCATCACTTTGGAAGCCACACCTACTCTACTACATACATACTTGGTCTTACACTTTGGACATTGCAAGTACACTTCAGATTCATTTACATTCCATTCAACTCTTAGTCTTCCATACTCTTTCCATTTTCATCTAGTCTCTCACATCTTGGTCAATACCTAGTTCATGGTTGAAACCCATTCCCAAAAATCTAGGAGAGAAACTAAAGAGGCTCAAGAGTATGCAAACATGAATGCCTATGAGTATGACAATGATGTCTTTTTCAATTCTGATCATAACACATTACCTGACATGGATGCCTATAGAAACATTCCAAATGTTGACAACACGGACACTGCAAACAACAATGGTACACACAATGACAATATGCACAATATTTCACTACATTCGGAAGAAGTGGAAGACACCATTATGAATCCCCATTTCAATCGATTGGTTGAGGAAATAATGAGGAGGGATAGACAATATTTCTTACAAATGATGGCACAAAGTGGAGCCAAGATCCCTCATGATTTTGACATGTCTCAAATAATGGAAAATCGACCTTTGCAACAACCTCACCTCAACATGGATCAAAGGAGGCATAATAGTGGAGGCAATAGAGGACCACATATGGTGCCTGAATCACCATCATCTTTGTTTCAAAAACTAGAGGTCCCATACACACATGGTCAAGCATATGATACTCACCTTCATAGACCATTATGGAAGTCTTATGCAGAAAAATATACTCAATCACATACCAATGCTAAGGATCAACCACCCAGGCAATTGGATATTCAAAGGCATGCTCAAAATTTGGACACAAGGAAACCCCATGTCAAATTTGGGGGCAACAGACTAGAACAAACTCATGATTTGCCTATAAAGTATGGTATACATGGACAAAGCATATATTCCATTCCTCAACATGACTCTATACCAAGTGGTCCATATACGCAACATCATTATAGACCTCCTCCATATGAGCATGTGTATGATCTATATCATCCATATATGCAACATACTCCTCCACACACTAGTTTAGGTATGGGGTATGGTCCAAGAAGCTGATATCCACCTAAGAACAATTTGGAGTAGCAAATTAATGACTTACAAAAGAAAATGGAGGACATAAATACACCAAAGCCAACTTACACAATGAGAGACATATGTCCCTATCCATTTGACAAAAGCATTCCAATGCCTCCATTTCCTACACACTTTGTAACACCAAAGTTTGATAAGTATAGAGGAAAAGGGGATCCTAAGGTACATATAAGATAGTTTTTCACAACTTTCATTGAGGTAGCAGCAGAAGAGACATATTTGATGAGATTATTCCCACAAAGCTCAGGTGATCAAGCTATGGAATGGTTCTCTCAACTTCCACCTGGTATTAAGTCATGGGGTGACTTAGTAGAGGCATTTATCCAACATTTCTCATACAACATAAAGATAGACATATCATTCACTACTTTGTGCAACACCAAACAAAAGGATGGAGAATCTTTTTCATCATTTTTGTAAAGATGGAGAAATCTAGCCAGTAGATGCTCTTGCGAAATTCCACAAAAACAAATGGTAGAAATGTTCACCCAAAATGTTAACAAAGACATTTGTTATGACTTGAGAAAAGCTTGTTTGTCCACCTTCAAAGACGTCATTGAAAAAGGCTTAGCAATAGAGAAGGTCCTAATTGAGCAAGGAGTCATTAAGATATTCAAGGAAAACAAAGATGACTTTAAAGGAAAAGATAAGCCAAGATTTTGGAACAAGAACAAGAACACGGCCAATGATGGTGTTGTTGATGCCAATATAGTATGACCCAAAATTGTTTTTTCTAGATCAAGCTCTACAAGCAATCAAGTGAATACTCAAACAACTTCCAAATCACAAAGGAAGTACACTCCATTGGGAGAACCACTTGAGTCTATTTTCAAAAAGTTGGTGGCAAACAAGATAATCAGAATTCCATATTTTCCTCCACATGAACCAAAGGTCAAACCAAATTGGTGGAATGACGATGAGTATTGTGAATTCCATAAGAGCAAGGGTCATAAAATAGGAAATTGCCATTGACTGAAAAACATCATAAAAGATCTTATTGATAGAGGTGACATTGAGATTGAAGGACACTCATCCAATCAAGAACATGAGATGTTTAAGGAACCATTCCCAAAGCATGACAAGGGAAAAGCTATAGCCATAGATGACCAAACCAACTATACCAGAGCATTCTATAACTATGATTCAACTATCAATCATATTTCGATGGACAATTATGTCTCTACCATTATCATCAAAGACAAAACACCAGAGAATTATACCCAAAGACCCAAGATTGTCCTAAAAGGCATTGGATCTTCTTCCGAACCTACCTCTGAATGTAATGTTACAACTCGTCGAGGTAAATTCACTTTGCAAGGTGCTCTAGCTAAAAACACTGCTTCCTCATCAACCAAGCCTAAGTACGATCTTGTAGAACAGTTAGGGAAGACACCTGCACTTATCTCAATCCTTGAGCTCTTACGCATATCCCCTGCACATAAAGCCATTCTTGACAAAATCTTGAGAGACACTTTTGTTCCTACTAATCTAAATGTAGACCAGTTTCAAGCCATGGTGGGATACTTTTCTGTTCCACACTCCCTTACATTCACAGAAGCCGATGATGCCTCCATAAGTCAGCCACATAATGCACCATTACACATTGGAGCCTTCATACACAAACATCAAATAAAACGAGTCCTGATAGATGGAGGAGTGGGTCTAAACATTTGTACATTGAGAACTATTAAACAATTGGGATATTCTGATAAAGCTGTGAATTCTACATACAAAATTACTATTAAGGCATATGATGATGAAGAGTGTTCATCCAAGGGCACAGTCATCTTACCTCTTAGAGTTGGGCTAGTTACAAAGGATGTGGTTTGTCAAGTCCTAGACCTGGATCTCACATACAACATATTACTAGGATGTCCTTGGATTCATGAAATGAGGGTAGTTCCATCTACGTACCACCAATGCATTAAATTTCCTCACAATGGAGTTGAAATAACAGTTAATGGAGATCCTAATCCATTCATATACTGCAATAACTTGAGACCAAAAATTGAGATGATCATTCCAAGTAATCATAAAGTTGTTCCTTCTTCTGCATACATTGATCCTGAATCATTAGAACCTTTGACATCAAAACAAGGTGAGCTTAAAGGCAAATTCCAGGACAAGGGCATTGGTGAATACACTTTGAATCAAACCATGTACTTACGACAAGTCATGAGTTCACCAAAAGAATATGGAAGACCACATCCTAATAAGCAGGTATCTATCATTATACTCAAATGGGACCCTACTATCTTTTAAAGATGGGGTGAACTAGAAGAGGAAGACTTATACAAAATGCTTTACAAAGACCCTAAAAATTATACATGAGATCATATCAGCATACCACGTGGAAAGTATGGCAAAGGGTTCAAGATCCTACAAAAATTTGGGTATGATGGCAAAATTCCTCTTGGCCTAAGAAAGGAAGGCATCATTGAACCTTTACAACCTAAATTGACATTCAAAAAGGAGTGCTCGAAAGGACTTGGTTTCATGAGTTCCAAGGTAAATGCTCAAAAGACAGAATAAGCATTACAAATCAAAGCTGCCAAAATTCATCAAGAGAATCGCTATTCCACAGACTCCAATGAATGGGAATGGGGTTTAGATGAATCCTCTAGTGACTATGAACTCAATGAGACATTTAGAGAATAGGGTGAGCCCATAGAAGAAGAGGAATTTTATAGAAAATTCAAAGTTGGTCAAGAAACAACCTCGGAGGATCCCATATAGTCCTTGCCTCTAGGTCCTAGGTTGAAATCACATAGAATGAGAACACGTGTCCCAAAATGCACTACTAGGGATGACAATTTGGATCCGTTCATGATTGAGACTGATGAGGAGAGTGCCAACGATGACCTCGATAACTACCTTGACATACCTGAATATAAGTGCATCTTCACTCTTAACTCCACTGACTTCGAAGACAACAAAGGTCTTCCCCTTGTTCACCACCAACTTATTGACTGGGACCATGAAGGACCTGCATAGTTTGACACATTCCAAAATGATGAAGCTTTTATTGACTATCTAGGCATACGAGATGATCTTACCCCTAGGGACCATAAAGTGGGATACACTATAGAACTCAACGATGTGACATATTTTGGTGATTGTGTCGGGCCTTCCAGTCGCAAAAATATAAAAATATAAAGGAATCAAGGGCTTTATGGCGAAAACCACATTGTGGCGCTGTCTGACCCCAAGAAAATAAAAAGAAAGGATGTATCTGAGGGCAAAAAACCTCTCTAAGGCACCCGAAGATGGAAGGCTCGACATTCTCCCAACATCATATGAAGAAAAGTCATCCATTATGGTAGAGGAAACTATCAAAATAAACATTAGCACATAAGAAGTTCCACACAACATATTCCTGGCTCAATCTTTGACAGAGTTAGAAAGGTTAAAGTTCATAAGCTTCTTCACAGAATGACAAATCAACTTTGCATGGTCATACACTGATATGCCTGGATTGGATCCGGAATTGGTAATGCATCATTTGACAGTTAAACCAGGGGCAAAACTAGTGAAATTGAAATTGAGAAAGATGCGTCCACAAGTGGCATTATTAGTCAAAGCAAAGCTTGAGAAATTATTGGATGTCAGATTGATACGCCCAATTAATTATCCTGAATGGATATCCAACTTAGTACCTATCAGTAAACTAGATCGTAGTATCAGAATATGTACAGATTTCAGAGACATCAATAAAGCTTGTCCTAAGGACGATTTTTCATTACCAAATCTTGACTTGATTGTTGATCTCATAGCAGGTCATGCGATGTTATCTTTGATGGATGGATTCTTTGGTTACAGTCAAATAAAAATCGCATCCGAGGATCAGCACAAAATGGCATTTACTTGTCCTTGGGGAACCTTTTGCTGGAATGTCATGCCCTTTGGGCTAAAAAATGCAGGCGCTACATATCAAAGTGCCATGACTACTATCTTTCATGATCTCATGCACGTTACTGTGGAAGATTATGTTGACGACCTCTTGGGCAAATCAAAATACAAAGATACACATTTGGACATACTTTTAGTTGTCTTTGATCGGTTGGAAAATTATAAAGTAAGATTAAACCCCAAGAAATGTGTCTTTGGAGTAACCTCCGGGAAGCTCCTGGGATTCATTGTCTCAAAAAGAGGAATCGAAACCAATCCAACAAAATTCAAGGCCATCCTAGAGATGCAACCACCAAGAAATATCAGTCAACTTTGATCTTTGCAAGGGAGACTCCAGTCCATACGAAGATTCATAGCACAACTTGCAGATAAGTGTAATCCTTTTCAGCACTTGCTACATAAAAACATCAAATTCAAATGGGATGATAATTGTCAACAAGCTTTCCAGACACTCAAAGATTATCTTCTGAATCCACCAGTTTTGATGCCACCAGTTCCAGATCAACCCCTATTACTATACATATCAGCTACTTCAACCACACTGGGGGCACTTTTAGCACAACAAGTTACTGAGGGCAAAGAAAAGGTAGTATACTATATCAGTCACACATTGGTGGGATATGAGCTAAACTACACACCAATTGAGCATGCATGTCTCGCCATGATCTTTGCTTCACAAAAATTATGACATTACATGCTAACTCATAAGACTAAGTTGGTTGTAAGGATCCATCCATTAAAATACCTTCTCAATAAAGCAACACTTATTGTGCGACTAGCCAAATGGGTGATGCTCCTAAGTGAATTCGACATCGAGTATGTGGATAGAAAAGCAATAAAAGGACAATCTATTGTAGATAAGTTAGTAGATGCTCCCATGTTAGATGATGTTCCTCTAGTTTTAGAATTTCTAGATGAATCCATTTTAATAGTGTCACATGCAAAGCCTTGGCAACTATACTTTGATGGCTCATACACACAGCATGGGGTAGGCACTGGCATCCTATTCATAACTCCTCAAGGGGATTCTATACCAAAATCATATCGATTATCATTTCCCTGCACTAGTAACATAGCGGAATATGAGGCATTAACAATTGAATTACGGATTGCAGTTCAGTGGAAGATCTAGGAATTTCGTGTTTTTAGGGACTCTCAACTTGTAATTCATCAAGAAACTAGTGACTACCAAACAAAGGGTGAGAAATTAATGCCCTATAAAAGAATGGTGGATGACTTGAAACAACAGTTCACAAAGATAGACTTTGAGCAGATATCAAGATAGCAGAATCGAGTCGCGGATGCCATGGCTACAATTGCTTCACTAATTGATCTACCACCGAATGAGACCCGCTATGAGTTCTTGGTGGATAACCTTTTGGTTCCCTCATATGAGATCACTCCTACTGAGATGATATGTATTGTTGGTCCTGAGTCCCAGTTATATGGTGCCATTTTTGCCTACCTTCGTGACACTATACTACCTCCTGACCTATCCAATAACCAATGTCACACTTTCATTCGCCAATCTTCTCGATACATCATTTTAGCCGATATCCTATACTGTCAAGGTCTAGATGGCACTCTTCTTAGATGTTTAGAAAGTGATGAAACTTATATTGCGTTATGTGAAGTACATGAAGGGATATGTGGTTCACATTGTAGTGGTCCTACCTTAGCCAAGAAACTCATCAGGACTAGATATTACTGGCCCAATATGGAAAAAGATTCATATCAGTTTGTCAAGAAATGTAAGCAGTGTCAACTTCATGTAGATCTCATTCATGCGCTAGCACAAGAACTTCAACCAATTGCGACTCCTTGGCCCTTTTGTTAGTGGAGACTCAATCTCATAGGCAAGATTCACCCTTCATCTTCGAAGGGTCATAAATTCATCATCACTACCACAGAGTATTTCACAAAATGGATCGAAGCGGTGCCTCTTACACAAGTCACTAGAAAACAAATTGCTACATTCATTCTCAACTATATCATTTGTCAATATGGTATTCCTGTTTCCATCATCACTGATAATGGGCATCGCTTCAAAAATCATGATGTTCGTGAACTCTGTGACCGCTTCTATATTACCCATCATTTTTCCACACCTTATTATCCCCAAGGGAATGGTCAAGCCGAGGCATCTAATAAAACAATCCTTAAAATCTTGAAAAAGACAGTCGATGATGCTGGCCGTAATTGGCATATCCAACTTAATCTCGCACTTTGGGCTCACCGCACAAGCGTCTACACACCTACAAGAGCTACACCCTATTCACTTGTCTACAACATTGAAGCTATCTTTCCTATTGAGGTTGAGTTACCCTCTTTATGAGTCTCTTTGCAAACATTATCAGTGATGAAGACTACAGGGTCTCTCACTTACAAGAACTTGAACTATTAGATGAACAAAGACAAACTGATTTTAATCATCTCAAGGCTTATCAACAATGAATGAGTCGCAGCTACAATCATAAAGTCAAGCCTCACACATTTGAGGTAGGCGATTTGGTTCTCAGAGAAAATCCTAAAAATTAGCAAGACAGAGAGAAGAATGGCAAGTTCAAACCAAATTGGCTTGGTCCTTACATCATCACAATAGCATATGGATCTAGTGTATATCAACTCTCAACCACAGAGGGAGAACCTTTGGAGGATCCTATCAATAGCATGCACCTTCATAGGTTTTACACATAGCTCTTCAGAGTATCCTAATTCAAAAATACAAAAAAATCATAAAACAAACAAAAAAATAGTTACTTGGTGAAAACTTGGCAAACAAGTGCCTCGTGACACAAAACAAAATTGAAAAATAAAAAAAGTAAAGAAAAACATTTTCGTCCAATGGTGAAAACCACTTTGGTGGTGCTTTGGGCAAGTACCATGGTGAAAAATGGGTCACTAGTGCCATGTGTAGAGACAATACTCATTCCTCCTCCGGGATTCATCTTCATCCTTTCACTTTGCACACACTCATAGCCTTTTCATCCACAATAAAACTTTCACATTCCCATCATGGCTTGTTATTGATCTACCCAAGATTGGTTCGCCATTCATAACAAACCTTCCTTTCCACTCCTTTCCATTCATAATAAATCAGCTCCTATCTGTGGCTAAGGCAAATCCTACGTCTCGTAATGGGTGTGGAATTGAGAGCATCACATGTTTCCTGAGGAGTATAGTTTCTTCCAGTTTTCTTCAATCTATCCACACACAATCCGCAATAAAGTTCCATCTTCTCCACAATAAAGTATCAGTTTCATGGATTCATCCAGTTTCAGATGAGACATAGCAGCAACAATGGACTTCAACAAAATCAAATCTTTCAACAGACTTAGACAACATTATGGTTCAGTGCTATCTATCCTTTTGTGAAAGTAAACATTGTGACCACAATCAAATAAGACATATACAAGTGACAAGAGACACTAAACTTGAGGACTACAGTGGATGTTGGTGTCGAGTCTTGGTTTTCTTTTGATTTTATCTTTCTGGTGACATGTCTTTTAGCTTTTTTGGGATGTCTTTGACTAGAGATTCTATCTCCAGGATGTCTTTGACTAGAAAGGGGAGGATGGGGTATCATCACCTATTTTTCTTTGATGTTTGTAGATTGCCTCTTAGTAATGCTATGACTTTTCCAAGGATATGAGGACACCATGAGTCTAGTGTGAACTGGGGCATTCCTTGTTTGTGACTGTCTTATCTCCATGCAAATAGGTACAATGACTTTCTAGGTCAAACATATGCCTAGATTGTCATAACCTATTTTGCCATAATAAAGCTCAATGATGATAACGCACAAGAAGCTCTTTCACTTTCATATCTTCTATCTTCCATCCTCCTTTCTGGATTGACTTCCATCACCCTTCTTGAGTCCGTGTAGCCTGCTATCACATGACTAAGTATAATGACACACCAGAAACATTTGCATTTCATGTAGTTGCACTTGCATTACCACATATTAAGCATTTCATACATACATATATGTATCACAATTGCATCACATCCTGCACACAACACATGTTAACATATTTTACATTCTCATCATGTAAATAGTTATTTGCATCGTCATATCCATTTGCATTTCATACATTCACATTTGCATTTTCATAACATAAAAAACATAAAAGAACAAAAATATTGCATTTTCGTCATGTACATATTTGCATCCATATCATAATCATCATCATAAAACATATCATAAGCATCACATAGCAACATACATCATAAAACATACATTACATAGGTACACATGCATATAGCTACCACAAAGATGAATCATCTCATATATATATAATCATAAGTGTCATGATACAATGATGTCAAAATCATATGGCTACAAATCACCCGAAGGTGTCTACATCATCATACAAATGGTACAAAACTGATACATAGGGAGCCATCTAAGGCTATGATGAACTCCTTCCCTCAGAGCCACTTGGCCTTGATGGAGTCTGAGCCCTAGAAGGACCCACCCCATGATCATCCCTCCTATCCCCTCTATCTGGTGGTGGTGGAGGACCCATAACCCCACCATTGGATCCCTGTCTCCTCTGACTCCCTCCGGTAGCCATCACTGTTCGCGATGGTCTATGAAAGCTTCTCGCCCACTTCTCTAGTGGCATTGCCCCATAGTATAGGTCTCTCCAATAACCTATCTCTTCCCCTGCCAGCAAAACATAGGCATATCTAGCCCCTGTGTCCTCTGCCGCCTACCTCCCAACCCTCAGTGTTGTCTCAACCTTAGTGTAGCACTGGATAGCCTAATCTTGCTCCTGCTCAGTATCCTGTAGCTGTCTCCTAAGCCTAGTTGTCTCCCTCTCCAGATCTTGGATCTCATCTTCCTGTCCCTTGCAGATCTCCCTCAGCTCAAATAGCTCATCCTCCTCCTCCTTGGCCCCCTATGCCTATGGCTCCCCCTGTACTGGTGGCTGTGCCTGTGCCTTGGCCTGTACCTACCTCTGTCCTTATCTCTGTACCTATCTAGGACCTTGTAATACTGGCACCTATAATGGAAATCCACCACGACCCCTCACCACTCGAGCTTGTCTCTCCTCCCCACCCTCTCTTTTTGGAGCCACTCTTCTCTCTCCTACTGCACCATGCCTCCTTCGTCGGTGTCTACCCCCACCATCTCCATTATCATCCTCATCCCCTCTACCATCTCCATCTATCTGCTCACCTGGATCTACCAAGCATGGAAATGGATGCTCTGGCCAATATGCAGTATACTCTGCATCCATCCCTGCATCCTCAATCTCAGGCCACATATCCCATGGAAAGGGAACCATCTCTACCAGCTGCATCATGGCCTGATCATAGGATAACAGTGGCCCGAAGTTTGCCTGGTCTCGCACTGTCCACGCATACATACCGGAACCCTGTGGCATCCGCTGGATCTTGCCAAATTGCTTGCACACCCTGTCTACCAATTGCCTCTCAAGTACATAGGGCATCCACCCAATCAGATATCTACTCCTAAAGATATAAGGTAGCTCTACTGTGTCATCCTCCCACTGCTCACACTCGTGGTACGGTGCACTCAACGCCAGTACTCCAACCTGCCAATCCGTGGCTGTGAGGTAATCATATCATATAGATGAACAAAACTACGTCAATGACCCCGGCCTCTGAATGTTGGCAATATTGCATTATAACAGACAATGAAAGATTGTTGGCATTTCTTAAGGATATTGAGAAGGTTGTTGATGACTATGGATATAATTGATTAAAGATGTTTTACTATCTTGATATTATTATTTTGTCATTCGTGTCAAGAAATTGATTTTCTAATTCAGTATGATGTTGCCATATTTTAAGAAGTATGATTTGATGAGTATAAAGTTGTCGATAAAAGACACAGAAAGAATATGATGAATAAGGGGATAAGTTATTCAATGGGAAACTATTACCGAGTTAGACAATGATGAGATCATGATGTTTAGATTGTTTTGATATCCTACATATGCTATTGTTTGAAAGGTTAATACTATACTATGTTACCGAGCAAAGAACCTAGTTGGTAAACCCTAAGGTTATCGCTATCGGTTAATGAAGGCAAAATGTCTATTGAGTGAAGTTTAGTATTTACTGAGTTACAACCGAGCTATAACAAAATGCATTAAATGTTTACATGTGATATTTAATGAAGGAAGCTAATGAGCTGGAGTGAATTAAATGATTGGTAAGTTGTGTATGAAGATTGTTAAAGAATCTATGGTAAAGAAAGATCGGCAGGAAGATCTACAGCTCAGATTGAACTACAATACCCTAACACAAGTTCCAAGGTGAAAATGCAAGTTCCAAGGCGGGGTAAAACATTTTCAGATCAAAGGATACATTTAACCTAGACAAGATTGAAGATCTGATGGCTATGATTGATCATGGGAAATGTGATCAAGGAGATTAAGCGGTTGGAAGATTGTTTATAAATAGGAAACTATTGATAAACAATGCATGTGGGCAAGTGTATGCACAAGGATGCTACATAGTGATTACTGAGCACAGAAGCTTGAAGACCTATTTTGATAATAGAGTATAGAGCCCAGTAGAGGTTCAAGATAAGTCCTATGAATTGATTGTATTGAGCAAATAAGAATTTTCTTCAGCATTTTTAGATGTGAAGTTGCAGACATATTTTTATTACTGTTATTTTGAGAAGTAGCAGAAAATCTTTTAACCGAGTGGACTTAATAGTCTTATTTGTAAATCCTCTAGCAAGGTGACATTCTTATTGAGTTTTTGAAATCCTTTAACAAGGTCACTTCTAACAAGGTGAAGATCCTAACAGATCTGAGGGAAATCCCTTAACCGGGTCACATCTAGCAATGTGTTTGTAATCTTTAACAGTTTTTTCTTTTAACCGAGCATACTCTAGAAGAGTATATTTCTTAGTGGGTCCGAAATCCCACAGTGGTTTTTCCCTATTTGGGTTTCCACGTTAAATCTAGTGTTATGAGGCTTATATTGTTCATATGCTTTTGAGTTTGCATGTTTGACAGTTTTGGTTATATGACTGATATATATGTTACCGAGGTTGAATCTGATGTTTTTATTGTAGATTAAGTTTGAATGATTCACCCCCCCCCTCTCATATTGTTAGCTTGGTATTTGTACTACTTATATTAAGTATCAGAACTATCAATTGGTATCAAAGCTTTGGACTCCAAAAGGAAAGTTTAAAGGAACTTGAGTTAAAGATCCAAAGATGTATAAGAGGGATGCACCGAAGCTAAACAAGTCAAGTTTCTCTACATGGCAGAAAAGGATGAAGCTGCATCTATCAGGAATTGGAGAATATGTTGTCTATTATCTGGAGAATGATTTCATCACACTGAGCACCTATCCATTGACAATGGAAGAGATAAAGGCAAAGCAAGAACATATTCAAGCAATGATTGAAATAACATCTACATTGACCGACTCGGAGTTTAAAGATCTAGAAGGATGTATTGATGCAAAGGCAATGTGGACTAAGCTCATATCTGTGTATGGTGGAGATGAACATTTTCAAAGAGCAAAATTGGATAGTCTAAGAGGACAACTTGAATCTATGAGGATGAATGAAGGTGAGAACATAACCCAGTATAGTACAAGACTAAAGGAGATTGTAAATCAAATCAAAGGAGCAGGAGGAACTATTGAAGAAAAGGATGTAACAAGTAAGTTGTTAAGAACCCTTCTACCAGCCTATGCAATCCGAGTCTTTGCAATCAATGAATTGAGGTTTGTACCCAATATGCTAGTTTCTTTAGATGCTACTATTGGTAAGCTACATGCATTTGAGTTAAGTAACTTTGATAACAGTGGGTCATCGGTAAATAAAGTTGAATCTGCATTAAGTTCTTTTCATATTGATGAAACTGATGATTACAATGATAGAAAGTATAAGTACTCTGAAGGGAATCATAGTGGAGCAAGTGAAAGATTTCACAAAAACATGGAGGAGGTACACAAACTGTATGAGGAAATCAAAAAGCAAGAAGAGTTTGAAGCACTATTAGCCAGAAGGCTACCGAGAGGAAAAGGTAAGTATAAAGGAAAGCTACCTTTAAAATGTTTCAATTGTGATAAGATTGGACATATGGCCTCTAACTATCCTGACAAAGAATCTAGTGAAAAGAGAGATTACCGAGGTGTCAAATAGAAAGATAATCATTACAGAGGACACTGAGAGTTCAGGAGAAGAGATAAAAAGACATGCCTAATAGCTGATGAGGAATCTAATGATGATAAATCAGATGAAACTGATACAAAGCAAGTTGTTTATGTGGCTATCAAAGATGGATCAGATGAAGAAAGGTATGAAGAAAAATCTTTAATATCTCATATAAGTACTAATGATCCTTGGATCATAGATAGTGGTTGCTCACATCACATGACAAGTGATAAACACAAGTTTATTAAATTAGATTATTATGATGGAGGCTATGTAAGATTTGGTAATGATGCACCATGTCCGGTAAGAGGTAAAGGATCCATAACACTTCTTGACAATGCTAAATGTAATGATGTTTATTGGGTTGAAGGTTTGAAATACAATTTGTTGAGTGTAGCACAACTAAACAACACAGGTTACCAAATATAATTTTAGAAAAGAATTGTCAAAGTTCATGACAAGCATGGAAAGTTAGCTGCTACCGGGACACAAACAAGAGGTAATGCATTTCATCTCAACTCAACTTGGAATAAATGTCTATATGCAAGGATATATGATACCTGGTTATGGCATAAAAGGTTTTGTCATGCTAATTTTGATAATCTGATCAAAACAAGTAAGAAGCACCAAGTAAGAGGTCTATCGAGTCTTGAAAAACTTGAGAATGCTATGTGTCTAGGATGCCAGATGGGTAAGATGACAAGATCAAGCTTTACAAGTAAGTCCTACACTTCTAAGGGAATTTTAGATCTTGTGCATGATGATCTTTGTGGTCCTATGAAAGTTCAGAGTTATTATGGTGATAAATATTTCATATTATTTGTGGATGATTACTCAAGGATGATGTCAGTAATGTTTTTAAAACAAAAATTAGAAGCTTTTCAAATGTTTAAATGGTACAAGGCTAGAGTTGAAAATGAAACAGGAAGACAACTGAAATGTCTCAGATCAAATAGAGCAGGAGAGTTTACTTCTGATGAGTTCAACTTATTTTGCAATGATCATGGTATAAAAAGACAAGTCTTTGCACCGAGAAATCCACAGCAGAATGGGATAGCTGAGAGAAGGAACAAATCTATTGTGGATTGTGCTAGAACCTTGATGATTGAAAAGAAAGTTCCACAAACATTTTGGAGAGAAGAAATAAGCACAACAGTTTACACCCTGAACCGAGTACAACTGAAGAAAGGAACTTTGAAGACACCTTATGAAATCTGGTATGACAAGAAACCTAATGTAAGTTATTTTAAAATCTTTGGGAGTAGATGCTATGTTCACAAAGATGATAGAAATGGAAAGTTTGATCAGAAAAGTGAAGAAGGACCATTTCTAGGTTATTCTTCTAGAAGCAAAGCATTTAAATGTCTGATCAAATCATCTAACAAAATAGTAGAAAGTGAAAATGTGAAAATTGATGAATTTACAGAAAGAAATGATGAAGGAAACTCCAAAGATCCAGAAGATTATGAAGGATTTGTCTATGTTCAACCGAGAAGTCCTACCGAGAAGACTATTGAAGAAAATGAAGAGAATATCTAGTTACCGAGTGATGAAGAAGATCATACAGAGCCTACCAAGCCTGTATTAGCCAAGTATGTTAGAAGGAATCATGCACCAAGTCAAATTATAGGAGACAAGAATGATCCAGTGATGACAAGGAACAAACTGAGACAGAACACATGTCTAATATCTGAATTTGAACTGAGAATAGTGAAAGAGGCAATTAATAGTGAAGATTAGATAAATGCTATGACAGAAGAGATTGATCAAATCAAGAAGAATGACACATGGACACTGGTCCCAAGATCGAAGGACAAAAATGTAATCGATACAAAGTGGATCTTTAGAAACAAGCTAAATGAAAAAGGTGAGGTCATTCGGAATAAAGCAAGACTAGTTTGCAAAGGTTATGCCCAAGAAGAAGGAATTGATTATGGTGAGACTTTTGCACTTGTGGCAAGACTTGAAGGAGTAAGAAAATTGTTGGCATATGCTACTTACAAATATTTCAAGGTATATCAAATGGATGTCAAATCTGCATTTCTGAATGGTATATTAGAAGAAGAAGTTTTCATTGAACAACCTGAAGGATTTGTTGAAGGAGAAAATCATGATTAGGTATGTAAATTGAACAAAGCTTTATATGGTCTGAAACAAGGACCTAGAGCATGGTATGAGAGATTGCACTCATATTTGATCAAAATTGGTTTTATAAGAACAAGTGAAAACAACAATATATACATGAAGAATGATGAAAATGGAATATTGATCTCAGCCATATTTGTTGATGATATTATCTTTAGTGGAAATGACTCTCTATGCAAGAACTTTGGAAATGAAATAAGTAAAGAATTTGAGATGTCATTAATCGATGAGATAAAATATTTTATAGGTTTGTAGATACTACAAATGAAAGATGAGATTTTCATTACCCAATCCAAGCACATAAAGGAAATCTTGAAGAAATTTGGAATGGAGGATTCAAAACCAGTAAGTACTCCTATGACTAACAACTGTAAACTATCAAAGAATGATGAATCTACGTATGTTGATGAGACACTTTACCGATCTATGATTGGAAAGTTGCAATATGTTGTTCACAGTAGGCCAAATATAGCACATGCAGTAGGTATTGTTGCAAGATTTTCTGCAGATCCTAAGGAAACACACATGACGACAATCAAAAGAATTTTCAGATACTTAAAAGGCACTGAAGATTATGGCTTAGTATATCAGAAAGGAAATGTTTTTGATTTAAAAGTTTATACTGATGTTGATTGGGCAGGCAACATTGATGACAGGAAAAGCACAAGTGGAGGAGCTTTCTTTTTAGGAGAAAGACTAGTGAGTTGGCTTAGCAAGAAACAAGGATGTGTTTCTCAGTCAACAACAGAAGCTGAATATGTTGCTGCAACACTGAATTGCACCAATATAGCATGGATGAAACAACTGTTGGAAGGTATAAATGAGCAAGTTACTGAGCCAGTAACTATATTCTGTGATAGCACTAGTGCCATTAACATTTCAAAGAATCCTGTTATGCACTCTAAGACAAAGCACTTCTCTATCAAATATCATTATCATAGAGAAGAAGTTCAAGAGAAGAAAGTGGTTTTGGAGTGTGTTAGCACAAAGGAACAAATTGCAGACATCTTCACAAAGCCACTGCTAAAGGACACTTTTGAGTATCTCAGAAGTCAGTTAGGGGTCCTACCCCTATCTTCCATTCATTGACTAAGTTCGGTGAAAGCATCAATTCGATAACTCTACAGAATATCTTTTTGGGAGTTGATGCTGATTTACACACTTTAGGAGGTTTTCTAAAGGTGTGTAGGAAACAATAAACAAGGAATAGGAATTGCAGACAAATGCTCTAACCAAGACTCAGTTGATACACAATAGCAGGAAATAACTTTGTACAGAAACAAATTATGTTTTAGTTCTTTTTTTTGGCATTGTTGTCAAAGGGGGAGAATACCTATGAAAGGGGAGAAGAGAAGACTACAGATTGGAAAGAAGACTGAGAAAACAGGAGAAGACTAATGTATGGGGGAGAGCATTTCAGCATTTCAGAATCACAACAATCCGAATCTATTAAGGTCAAATCAATTGGTTTTGCCATCAATGCCAAAGGGGGAGATTGTTGGCAATATTGCATTATAACAGACAATGAAAGATTGTTGGCATTTCTTAAGGATATTGAGAAGGTTGTTGATGACTATGGATATAACTAATTAAAGATGTTTTACTATCTTGATATTAGTATTTTGTCATTGATGTCAAGAAATTGATTTTCTAATTTAGTATGACATTGCCATATCGTAAGAAGTATGATTTGATGAGTATAAAGATGTCGGTAAAAGACACAAAAAGAATATGATGAATAAGGGGATAAGTTATTCAATGGGCAACTATTACCGAGTTAGACAATGATGAGATCATGATGTTTAGATTGTTTCGATATCCTACATATGCTATTGTTTGAAAGGTTAATACTATACTATGTTACCGAGAAAAGAACCTAGTTGGTAAACCCTAATGATCCTAGTTGGTAAACCTTAAGGTTATCGCTATTGGTTAATGAAGGTAGAATGTCTACCGAGTGAAGTTTAGTATTTACCGAGTTACAACCGAGCTATAATAGAATGCATTAAATGTTTACATGTGATATTTAATGAAGGAAGCTGATGAGCTGGAGTGAATTAAATGATTGGTAAGCCGTGTATGAAGATTGTTAAAGAATCTATGGTAAAGAAAGGTCGACAGGAAGATCTACAGCTCAGATTGAACTGCAATACCCTAACACAAGTTCCAAGGTGAAAATGCAAGTTCCAAGGTGGGGTAAAACATTTTCAGATCGAAGGATACATTGAACCTGGACAAGATTGAAGATCTGATGGCTATGATTAATCACGGGAAATGTGATCAAGGAGATTAAGCAGTTGGAAGATTGTTTATAAATAGGAAACTGTTGATAAACAATGCATGCTTGCAAGTGTATGCATAGGGATGCTACATAGTGATTATCGAGCACAAAAGCTTGAAGACCTATTTTGATAACAGAGTATAGAGCCTAGCAGAGGGACAAGATAAGTCCTATGAATTGATTGTATTGAGAAAATAAGAATCTGCTTCAGCATTTTTAGATGTGAAGTTGCAGACATATTTTATTACTGTTATTCTGAGAAGTAGTAGAAAATATCTTAGCCGAGTGGACTTAATAGTCTTATTCGTAAATCCTCTAGCAAGGTGACATTCTTATTGAGTGTTTGAAATCCTTTAACAAGGTCACTTCTAACAAGGTGAAGATCCTAACAGATCTGAGGGAAATCCCTTAACTGGGTCACATCTAGCAATGTGTTTGTAATCTTTAATATGATTTGCTTTTAACTGAGCATACTCTAGAAGAGTATATTTCTTAGTGGGTCCAAAATCCAATAGTGGTTTTTCCCTATTTGGGTTTCCATGTTAAATCTGGTGTTATGAGGTTTATATTGTTCATATGCTTTTGAGTTTGCATGTTCGACAATTTTGGTTATATGACTGATATATATGTTACTGAGGTTGAATCTGATGTTTTTATTGTAGATTAAGTTTGGATGATTCACCCCCCCTCTCATATTGTTAGCTTGGCATCTGTACTACTTATATTAAGTATCAGAACTATCACTGAAATGTATCAGTCGTGTGACTGGTAGATGCTCATATGCCCATACCTGCAACAATGTAACTCCACAACCAAATCCTATGGAGCCATGATAAACAAACTAATGCAGCTCATAGTACAAGTGTGCCAGCACACATGATCCCCAAGCATATCTGGTATGCTGTGTAACCAATGTCTCCAAAGTGCTCCCCCAGCCCACAACCAACCCTCGTGTCACCCTGTCTAGACATAGGAACCCACTAATCACTCCTCCTAGCACTGCTGGTAGTGCTAGTCTTGTCATTGTCATCGTGTCCCAGGCCACGTGTCCAGACCTCATCTCCAATCTCAGATCCCAGAACACTCATCTCAGGGCCTCCCTGTCTCCATATCGATCATAGGGTATCAGATCCCCATAGATTGGTATCCTCAGTATCCTGTATACATCCTCTAAGGTGACTATCATCTCACCCATAGGCAAATGAAAAGTGCATGTCTTAGAATGCCATCTCTCAACAAGTGCAGTCAGTAAACCCATGTTCGCCCGAAACTCAGGCACATACAGAATGAATCTCAAGCCCATAACCTCAATGGCAACTCGGTCCTCAAATGTCAGCTCTGGTCGTAACTTCTGAGTCGATGGGAATCTCTCCCATGACTCTAGCATAGGTAAGTACTTCCTTCATTATCAAACCCTCACTATGCATTCAGCCCTGACTACGCTTTTGAACATGCATATGCACTCAAGCCCACTTGCAACCACATTTCCATTCTTTGTTGAGCTCTTGTACACATATAAAATCTGAGAGAAAATATATCAAGCAAGATCATTGGAGATAGGAAGAATGGAGATCCAAACCCTATTGGACATGTGATGGTATAATCTTTGTGATTTCGTTTGATTTACATTGTCTTAGGTAATCTTCATATGTTATGGTGGATCTTTGTTGTTGTTAGGCTAGGGTTTTGTGGTTGAATCTATTTAGTCTTTCAATATTATTGTTGTATCCATTTTTGCTGAATACAATAACCATCAAGATTGATTTTGTAAACACATATAGCATACTAAACAAGTGTTTGGGTAACAAATTGAACTACTTGAACAAATTGGCCTTTTGAGCACTTTCCCCAGCAGTCTCCCTATCATAGTGGTATTAGAGCCAACAAAAGGTTCAAGAGGAAAAGGAACACTAGGAAAACATGGTGACTAATGCAAAATTAGCTAAGAAGGTTGAAGATCAAGAAGAGGAAAATAGGGCACTTAGAGAGAGGTTAGATCAACTAGTAATGAAACTAGCTGAGGTAGAAGTCAAAATTGAAGAAATCCATGATAAGGTTGGAGATCAGGGTAAAATGATGGCAATAGAGGATGAAGTCCCCATGCTCGACCCTGTCATTTAGAAAGAACCATTCTTGAAATCCTTGAGAGCTATGAGTGGTAAAACCTTAGAGGGAGTGGCTCTTTTAAGTGGGAAGATGGATCTAGCTACTCTTATTGAGTGGATCGAAGGACTAGAAAACCTTTTTGAGTGTGATGGAGTAACTGAAGCACAAAAGGTGAAGGTGGCAAAATCAAGGTTGAGAGGGGTAGCCTTAAATTCGTGGAAATTCATCCAAGAGGAAAAGGTGAAAGATGGAAAGAAACCATTAGCCACTTGGAAAGCAATGGTAGCCAAAATCAAAGAGACCTACCTTCCTAAAGACTATGAGATACAACTTCACAAGAAAAGACAAAATTTGAGACAAAAAGACCTAGATGTCAGTAGCTACACTAAAGACTTTCAAAAACTGTGCATAAGATCTAGAGTAGTGGAGGATGGGAGCATAAAAGTGGCAAGGTACTTGAATGGGTTAAGATGGAACATCCAAGAAGAGATGAGCTTGTTATGCCCACAAACAATACACAAGTGCTATCAATTAGCACTTAAGGTGGAAGAGAAAGGTAGGAGAAAGCAAGAACAAAACAATAGAGGAAGAGGTAGGGGAAGAGATGGTAGAGGCCATAGAGGTAGTTTTGGGGGAAGAAACATAGATCAACTATCCCAAGGAGAGTCTAAACTTATAGAGCAAAGTGGGGATTCTCAGAGAAAACCCAACTATAGGGGTAGGGAATCAAGCAACCCGAGTAGGGGTAGATCTAATGGACCAGGGAGAGAGTCCTACTTCTCAACCATGAAGTGCTATAACTGCCAAAAGTTAGGCCACCTTGCCTATAGATGCCCAGAGAAGCCTAGTTCATCTTATGAAAGTGAAAAGAGGGTAAACTATGTTCAAGAAGATGTAGGTAATACCAGAACTTCAGCATTGAACAACCTAGCTTCAGAAGATGGTGAGAGCTTGATGATCAAGAGAGTGTTGATGAAGAAGCCAAATAGTATAGAGGCCTCATAGAGAAGAGAATTGTTCAGGATTAAGTGTAAAATCATGGGAAAAGTGTGTAAGGTGATCATAGATTTAGGATCCATAGATAACATCATATCACAGGAAGCAGTAAGCAAACTGAAACTACGTAGGATACAACACAAGGAGCCATACAAGTTCACATGGTTAAACAATGGACAACACGTGTTGGTAAATGAGAAAGCTTGGGTAGACTTACACATTGGGGTATATGTAGATAGGATCCTATGTGGCATCCTTCCTATGGATGTTTGCTACCTATTGTTGGGTAGACCATGGCAGTTTGACTGCAAAGCACAACATGGTGGGGAAAGAAACTCCTATTCATTTCAGAAAGATGGAGCAACCTATCATATTCAATCCCTCATTGAAGAAGGAGAGAGCAGAAACAAAGTACCTAACATCTTGTTAGTGAATGAGAAAGAGTTCATAAAAACACTAGAAGAGGGTGAAGGAGTAGGATTTGTACTCATAGTGAAACCCAAGGAAGAAAAGGTAGAAAAGAAAGTTGAGGTACCATATGAGGTGTAGAAAATCCTTGATAACTTCATGCAAATAATCAGTGATGGTATACATGCAACCTTACCACCTCCTAGAGCCATGAGCCATCAGATTAACTTCACACCTGGAGCCTCTTTTCCCAATAAGGCAGCCTACAAGATGACCTCTGAACAAAACAAGGAGGTAGCAAGACAAATACAAGAACTCTTAGACCAAGGGCTGATTAAGAAAAGCATTAGTCCTTGTGGAATTCCTACAAAGTTGGCACCTAAGAAGGGTGGTACATGGAGACTTTGCACAAATTCCAGAGCCATAAACAAGATCACCATCAGGTACAAATTTCTCATACCTAGGATAGAGGACTTGATGGATTGTTTGGGGGGTGCAAAGTATTTCAGTAAGATTGATTTGAAGAGTGGTTACCATCATATAAGAATCAAGGAGGGTGATGAGTGGAAGACAACTTTCAAAACAAATGAGGGTCTTTATGAGTGGCTTGTCATGCCATTTGGACTCTCTAATGCTCCCAGCACATTCATGAGACTCATGAATGAAGTTTTACATGATTTCATTGGCAAGTTTGTTGTTGTGTATTTAGATGATATTCTCATTTTTAGTAAGACTAAGGAAGAGCATTTGAAGCATTTAGCTATTGTTTTGAGACAATTATCTGATGACCAGCTAACCATTAATCTAGAAAAATGTGATTTCTTGAAGCAGGAATTGGTCTATCTTGGTTTTGTTGTATCAGGAGGCAATCTGAAAATGGATCACTCAAAAGTGGCAGCAATAACTAGTTGGCCAACTCCTAAGACAACCAGTGATGTCAGAAGCTTCCATGGTTTGGCACAGTTTTATAGGAAATTCATCAGGGGATTTAGTGAGATTTGTGCTCCAATGTTAGACACCATCAAAAGGGGTGTAAAGGTAAAATTTCAGTGGACAAGTGCAGCCAATAAGGGGTTTGAAATATTGAAAACTAAAGTAGCTACTCAACCAGTTCTCATTTTACCTAGTTTTGATAAGCTTTTTACTATTGAATGTGACGCTAGTAATATTGTTGTAGGAGCTATTTTTAGTCAAGAAAATAGACCAGTTGTATTCTTTAGTTAGAAGTTGAATGATGCAAAGTTAAAGTACTCTTCTTATGATTTAGAACTTTATGCATTAGTACAAGCAGTTAGAAATTGGAGATACTATCTTCTTCCTAAAGAGTTTGTTGTGTACACAAACAATCAGGCACTAAGTTTCTTGAACTCACAAGATAAACTGAATCATAGGCGTGTTAAGTGGGTAGAATATTTGCAAGCTTACACTTTTACTCTTAAGCATAAGAAAGGTGAGTTGAATAAAGTAGTAGATGCTTTGAGTAGAAGATTGTTAACTATTCAGGAGATTCAAGTTGAGAGCATTAGTATTGATGGTTTCAAGGACATGTATCCTACTGCTTATGATTTTGCTAAAGCTTATAAAGTTTGTCAAGATTTTGAGAATACTTTCCATGGTGCATATGCTGACTTCAATTTGCAAGATGGTTTGTTATTCAGGGATGGACAGTTGCATGTTCCAAAGGGTTCTATGAGAGAGAACCTCATTCAAGCCAAGCACAATGGGTACTTAATTGGACATTTCGGTCTCAATAAGACCTTAGAGCTGGTTCAAAGGTTCTATTATTGGCCTAAGATGTAGAGACACATCAGGAGGTATGTTGAGCAATGCTTGGTATGTCAAAAAGCCAAAGGTAATTCTTCTAATGTTGGTTTGTATCAGACTCTTCCTATCCCACATAGACCTTAGGATTGCATTAGTATGGATTTTGTGGTAGGATTACCTAGGACTCAAGCAGGATTTGATAGCATTTTTGTAGTGGTTGACAGATTTAGTAAAATGGGTCATTTTATTCCTTGTAAAAAAACACATGATGCAAGTCATATTTCTTATTTATTTTTCAAGGAAGTTGTTAGAATACATGGATTGCCTACTATCATTGTTTTAGATAGGGATGTTAAGTTTCTTGGACATTTCTAGAAAACATTATGGAAGAGATTGGATACTAATCTCTCTTTTGGTTAAGCTTATCATCCACAAATTGATGGCCAAACCGAAGTTGTGAATAGGTCTCTTGGAAACATGCTTAGGTGCTTGACAAATGAATATGGGCTGAGTTGGGATCAACTCATTCATCAAGCAGAGTATGCCTACAATGACAGTGTTAATCGGTCTATAGGTAAAAGTCCATTTGAAGTTGTTTATGGTATGCATCCAAGGGGTATAATGGAGTTGAGGGATATCACTAACTTGCAGCATAAGAGTGTAACAACAGATGACATGGCTCAGTCCATGAAGGAGGTTCATGAGCAAGTGAGACAAGCTCTCCAAGATACCTCTTAAAAAGTCAAGGCAAGAGTGGATGCTACAAAGAGAGATGTTCAGTTTTCCATAGGTGATTATGTAATAGTTCATTTGAACAAGGCAAGGCTACAAAAGGGAGTTCCAAGAAAACTTCAGATGAGGAGGATAAGCCCTTGCAAGATCTTGGCTAAGTATGGGTCTAATGCTTACAAAGTTGATTTGCCTACTAATGTTTCTTTGTCCCCCATTTTTAATGTTGCAGATCTGATTGTTTTCAAAGGGCAGCCACCAGAGGAGATTCAAAGAGTTTCAAATGTTTCCAAATCCCTTTCTAATCTATCTCTCCCTTCTATTTCTTTTCCCCAAGCAGAACAGGTTCTAGACTCCAGAATTCTCAAAAAGACAAGGAATCACACCTACATGGAGCATCTCATCAAGTGGAAGGATCAGCCTATCTTAGAGGCCACATGGATACCTAAAGTTGACATTCAAAAATTTGGCCTACCTTCTTCTTTTCTACCTCAAGGAGTCACATGACTTCTTTGTTTTTGGGGGAGTATGGCGCAGGAGCACCTAGTTGAGTAAAAACTCCCATTTTTGTGTATTTAATGCTTTTATGTTTGTAAAGTCTTGTGTTAGGTTGATTATGTTGTTTTAGGTTGTTTTGAGTCATGTGTAGTGGTTTTGATCTCATTTTAGGCTTAAGAGATCAAATCTTGCACTTCAGGCTTTAAGTTGACAATTTTTGGCAAAAATGTGCAAAATTGCCAAAAAGGACTTTTAATGCCTTCAAGAGCATCGAAATGTGTTTTTTAAGTGTTTTAAGGCATTTCTAAGTTTTTTATACAAGTTTAGTAGGATAGATTATCAAAAATGCCTCTTTGACCAAGAAAAGTTGTCATTTTGACTTGAAAAGTTGTCAAAATTATCAATTTCTTGAAAAATGAAGTTATGGAAGCCCCATGGCCATACTAGGGCTTGAAAACCAAGTGGAGAAAATATATAAGGCCTCCATTTTCCTTGAAAATGGTTAGAAAGTGTATAAACAAGAGCTTTTGAATAAAAGCATGAAATTTTGGCTTTATTGATTGGTTTTTCCCTTCCTTTGCAAAACAGTTCGTACTGTAGCTATACAATCCATACTGTACCTTCTTGAAAATAGAAATGGTGTTATTCTAAAGTTTCCCATGTATTTTTTCACTGGTTTTTCATTTGCAAGGTGGTTGTGTAAAATATTTTCCTCTTTGTGTAGTCGTTGTCTTGACAAAGATTTTGGGGTTCTAAAAATGCATTAACTTGGTTGATCCAGGTTTGGGATCCCTCCAATGGATTTTTCCAAGTTTATTTGTTTGTATATAGTGTACTATTATTTCATTTTGTGCTAGAGAAGTGTTTTGAAGGTGCATTTGAGTGAGAACTAGGCAAGTTGGAGTAACTTGGCTAGTTCATGGTTGAAACTCAAAACTTGCACCCAAAAACAATGGGAATGAGAAAAAGAGTGAGGCAGAGGTCTGGACATGTGACCAAGGAGTCTTAATACCATGATGGTGTGTTAGAATAAACTTTTTTCATCTAATCATTCTTTTTTGGAAGCAAAACAGTGAGTTCACTATTTTTTTTTTGGAAATTGTGTTTGTAAAAGTGTTCAAGGAATGCTCCAAGCATAATCCAAGCCTTAAAACATGAAGGCTATGTAATAGGGAACTTATATAACATCTTTTAGACCTCTTTGAGGTATATTTCCCCTTCTCACTTATCATTGTGCAGGTCTAAAGGTGTAATCACTAATGACTAGTAAAAGAGCAACGTTTTGACTGTCACAATGGCATTTTTCTGATTTTCCACTTGTTTGCCAAGTGTTTGGAAAAATAATTGTAAGGAAAAGGTAGGGGAAACATTTTGAATACATCTCAGAAGAATAATCAAGATCTATTCTCTTAAAGAGGTGCTCAAGTATGCAAACCCAGTGTTTACACCTCAAAACCCTCCAAAACCCTACTTTTAGGCCTAAAATGGTGGACAGTCCTAATATCGCAATGACAAAGGCCTAAACCAAGAAAATGTGTTAGTAAATACCTTAAAAACATCATCCAAGTCAAGGTTGTGGAAGGGTTTTAACATTGTTGAGCATAATAAGAGAAATAGTGCCAATTAGGCCTCCTTGGCTAGTTGCCTTTTTGGTTGCATAACACACAAAATGAATGTTTTTGTCAAAATGCAAGAAACCGATGGCAAGGAGAAGTTTGGGACTTATGAAAATTTGTGAGAAAATTATCAAACAATCAAACAAGTGCTATTTGGAACCTTGGATAGTGTGTAGCCTCATTTGGGGGTTTTGACTTTAGTTGGCAAATTTGAGTAAGCTAAGGGTTGTGAACCATAAACTAAGTTTGATTGCCAAAACCTTGAACAAAATTTTTTTACCCCCACATGTCTATGTTGGAGTCTCCTTGATGCACTCTGAAACAGAAGGTTGAATTCCAAAGAGCAAAGATTGAGGGTGAGTAGAAGGGTGGAGTGAGTAATTTGAGTAGATTTGAGCATGGGTATGAGCCAACACCTTAAGGCGAGTTTGTTAGGAAGGTGATACTGGAAGTGTTTGACACTATAACCATCAGGACTGATTTTGTAAACACATATAGCAGACTAAAAAAGTGTGTGGGTAACAAATTGAACTACTTGAGCAAATTGGCCTTTTGAGCACTTTCCTAGCAGTCCCCCTATCACAAATCTTCTATGGTACCTAGTCAAATGCAAAAAAATTCTTAATTTCTTATAGTTTTGGGAATAGTCCATTCCACAATAGCCCTAATTTTGTTAGGATCCACCTTCATGTGAAACTATGTGTCCCAAGGAGTCCACCTCCTTGAGTCCAAAAGCACACTCAGAAGATGTTGCATATAGTTGGTGATCTTGAAGAACTTTCAATGCTATAACAACATGTTGTGAATATTCCTAAGCCCATGTCTTGCTATAAATAAATATATTATGAAAATACACTAAGGCATACTTCCTCAAAATTTTCTTAAAAAGGGAGTTCATTGAAATTTGAAGTGTAGATGTCGCACTAGTAAGACCAAAAGGCATCATCAAAAACTCATAATGACCCTCCCATGTCCTAAATATTGTCCTAGGAATGTCTTCTTCCTTGATTCAAAGTTGGTGGTAAATCGATCTAAGGTCTACCTTTGTAAAAATTATAGTTCCATTCAATTCATCTAATAAATCATCAATCACTGGAATAGGAAACTTGTATTTGATAGTGTACATATTGAGCACTCTATAGTTCAGGCACATACACCATGTATCATTCTTCTTACACACCATTACCATTACTGAGGAGTAATCAATTTGGCTATGCTTCATGATTCCCACTTTTAACATCTCTTGAACAATCATTTCAATATCATGTTTTTGTATATATGGGTACTTGTAAGGCCTAACATTAGGTGGTTGAATTCTCTGAACTAGTTGTATGGCATGATTGTTATCCTTGTTAAGAGGAAGTCCTTTAGGCATCCCTCCCAAAACTACTAAGCACAACACTGTGTCACATTTCAGGCTAACTTATCAACACAAGTGAGTAATTCTAACTAAAAATTAATTTTAGTAAAACATATGGTTGATATGGATTCATTATAGCTAAGTTATATATGGACCACAACTTTTCCAATTGGAAGTGTCTATTAAATGTATATTTTATACCACTTTGGGTCTAATTACCAAAAAAAATAATTAAAAAAAAACTTGATGTTTCAACAACTCTTACTCTTATAAATAATTTTTTTTTTTGAAATTTAAAAATACCCTTTTATAGATCTATAAGTAAATTTTCCAAAATATATATCTTTTAATATTTAAATTAGTTTTTTATATTTTATATTTTATTTTTATTGAAAGTAGGTCATCAACACTAAAATATAAGGTTGATTATCTTGTTAAGGAAAAATACTAAAATTTATTTAAATTTTCTTTTTAAAAATATGATGCAGTAGAGAAAGGAATCTATGTCAAGATGATATAATTATATTCTAATTTGGATAAATAATTAAGAAAAAAGATGATGGGAATTGGAAAGAGTTATATTTCAGCACACGTAACTTTTCAAATTTATTGAAAAATATATATTTAAAAAAAATTGTAAAAAATATATCCATGCACTAAAGTTTCAAGTTATCAATATACACAAAAAAATTGATGAAAAAAATACAAAAAATTACTAATTAAAGTGTGGTGGCTTGTATAACTTCAATTTCAACATTTTATCAACAGCTAAATTATAGTGTTTACTTTATGTAGCGTCATAAATTGTACGCACTTGCTAGGGTGGTACAATTTCACACCTAGTTTAGCACCCGCCTTAGTGCATTTTACATGCTGCATTGCATTTCTCCTTAAGCACTTAATTAATCAAATTAATTAGGTCTAAGGTCCTATTTCATCATTCCCTACATCATAAAATTGGGCCCTTTTCACTAAAGCGCACCCTTCGCATTTTATTCCTCCAATGCACCACTTAATCAAAATTCCTAATTAAGTCCTATTTCGAACTTGGGGGCTTGGTTTCGGGGTCAAAACATCTCGAAATCACCTGTAACTTCGGGATTCTCTCTAAAATCATCATATCCGACGGCCCTGAAAATTTGGTGAAAAGTTGTCGGGACCGTGGCACCCGGAGTGCAACATGGTCCCGGACATTTTTCCCAAAATTTTAGGAGCGCGATCCAATCATAAAATAAAGCTTAACCCCAAGAAATTGGCGGGATATTCAATCTCTAGGTCGGCCAAAATACGAATTTACGACCTAGGGTTTCATACATAAAAGCTCTCTTTCCTCATTTGAAGGGATTTGATTTTTGTTTCCAGGAACTTCATATGCAGCGAAAGGGCAGATCTTTGAAGACTTCAACATCTTGCAACATCTTTCTATCAAGCATCTGTCAAATTCATTCATCCACTTAGGGCTTGGAAGACATTGAAGAACAATAGGAGATTACTGACTGAAGATTGGCTTGTACTCCTCCCTTGAGGGTTGGGTATGATTTCATGTTGTTTTCATGTCTTTACATAAGCTTCAATACATCATTTATTCATGCTTTAGATCACTTTGCATCTTGATTTAGAGCATTTACGTTATCATTTACAAGCAATTAGGGTTTACTTTCTAGGTTGCTCTAGTTTGCTTTCTTGCATTTTAGGACCTTGCACACACACTAGGTTTGCACACACAATACATTTTACAAAACAACTTGGCTATTCGTGGAGGTGGAAATCACCGAAGTGGGGGTTTGACTAAGGAAAAACCCTATATAGCCACCCATACACCCTTTTCCAGATATCACTGCAGGTTTCGGGATTCAGACGACGCCGCGGGATATAGATCCGGAGAAAGAAGGTTGAGACAGCACTCTGTATCAAATTGCAAAGCAGAAGACTGGGACAGGGGCGCTGGGTGCCCTGGTCCTACCAAGACAGGGGCGCTGGGCACCCTGGTCCCTGGGACAGAGGCGCTGGGCGCCCTGGTCCTCCGGACAGACAGTTTGCAGACAGCTTTCCGACAGTGTTCCAGAGTGCAGAACAACAGTTTCCGGTGCAGTTTTCAGGATAGTGGTGCCCGCGCTCCCGTCCTGAACATTTTCAGTCCGATTTTAACTCCGGGTACACATCTGCATTCTTATTTCATCCTTGTATTTACAGCTGTTCATTGTTTAATCTCAATTCTGCAATCTTGTTATTAGTTCATACTTGCATTTTGCGATTAGGGTTTGAACTTGCATTACTTGATCTTACAATTTCAACAAGGGAATAGAAATCCTAATAGATATCCCGTGGCTCTCTCTTTCACCAAAAGAAGTAGCCAGTTGTGCGATATCTCTAGGCTCTTTCGTATTCCGTAATGTGTGTCAAAAGGTAGGATTAGGGCATGATTAACCTA
The DNA here is from genome assembly GCF_030272615.1 of Cryptomeria japonica. NCBI lineage: Eukaryota > Viridiplantae > Streptophyta > Pinopsida > Cupressales > Cupressaceae > Cryptomeria > Cryptomeria japonica. Next base: position 916,866,004 of record NC_081414.1, read on the forward strand.
GTCTCGCTTTTTCCCCTACACATTTTGGTGAACCCGACGTGAATCTATCATTGCTTCCTCTTGCATTACATTTGTTAGATCTAGATCTAGATTTAGTGTGTTTTCATTTCATTTTCATTAAAGAAAAAAAAAAGTGTGTTTCTTTGCATTGTGCGTTTAAATTTTATGCAATCTTTTCAAAATGTCAGATTTTTATTTGCAAAATGTTCATGCTTTTGATGATTATTATGAGTATAGCCAAGATGAATTAGATGAAGCTTTAGATGAGTTTTTAAACCCTAAAGATGCCAAACCTTCATTTTACCAAAAACTCATAAACCTTGTTACTATGCCATTTAGGTGTGATGAGAAAGATAAGTCGAATGATTCCTCTCAAGGATACATTCCTATCAACTCTTCCCCTGAATCTAGTAACATGGTTGTTTTCAATAATCCCCTCTATGGGGAGATGTCTCCTTTTGAATCAAAAGACAAAACTTTTAACCGATATGATCATGCTTTGTTGGATGATGCTCTTGATGACTTTGTGGCTTTATTGAAATCTTTAAACAAGAACAAGGCCTCTAAATTGGTTAACATGATAAACTTGAATGAACATAATAAGCCTCTCTTTGAAGTCCAAGGTGCTTATCCTTCTCCCACCTTTCAAGTTCTTAAATCACCTCTCCTTACTATCCAAGGAAGGTATGATCATGATTCCTTTCGTACCCCGAATAAACCAATCATCACCGTGCAAGGAAGAAAACCTGTAAGTCCTTAAAGTTATGCTAAACAAATAACTAGAGAGAGTTATCATGCGGTTGCCCATACTTATCATACTAGAAATAATAGGCAACCTAATCCTCCTCCTGTTATTCCAGTTTCCCTTCCTAATCCTCAACCAATTCTTCCTCAAGCTCCCCGTATTTCGCAAGTTATGGGTAAGGAGTATGATCTCATAGAACAACTTAAAGCTACCCCTGCTAAGATATCCCTTTGGGATTTGATTCAAACTTCTTCTGCTTATCATGGAATGTTACAAGATGCCTTGAAAGATTTGAATGTTCCTCCACCGAATACATCTAGTAATATAGCATCTTTTGTTAACTCTGTGATGAATCCTAAAGCTCAAATTGTGTTTACCCAAGATGAGTTGCCTACTAGTGAAATTCAACAACAATATGATCCCTTGATGATTGTGGTTATCATGAAAGACACTGCTATAAGATGAACACTAGTAGATAATGGCTCTGGCCTTAATGTGTGTAGCATTAATTTATTGCATAAGATGAATGTGGATACGTCTCTTATTGAGCCTGACTCTCGTCCCATTTGTGGCTTTGACAATGTGGCTAAGACTTCATTAGGTATCATCACCTTACCTCTCATAGTAGGACCTGTTACTTTGCCTACTCCTATCCATGTTATGCCGGGAAATTTAACATATAACTTGTTATTAGGGAGGCCTTGGATTCACAGCATGCAAGCTGTCCCCTCTACATTGCATAGACAAGTTAAATTCGTTTATAACAATAAGACATACACCTTGATGGGTGATACTAATTTTCAAGCTTGTCTACAAACATCTACTTCCAAAGGGAGTTCTTCTAAGCCATCCTCGTCTAGTGATGACTCTTTAAACAAGAAACCTATCGATGAATCCTCGCTCTCCGATGATCGGAATTCTTTGGATGAGTCTAGAGCTCCTGAAGAGGATCCTTCTCGACTTGAAACTACACATAAAAAGGATTTTGATCCTGAGAAGGTTCTCGTAGAGGATGATTGGGGATCTCTTGATTTTAACCCTACCTTTGTAGGTGAATATAAGGTTCCTTCTAGAGAAATTAAAATTGAAAAGAAGGAAGAAGCTGAAAATCATAAAGTTGAAAAGAAAGAAGAAGCTAAAAATCAATCAACCTTACCTGAATCTATGAGTAATAATTTTGTGGCCGCTTCTCAAACTTCTTCTCCTCACATCTATAATTATGAAGAGTTTGATTCTTTGTCTTATGAAAAACCACCTTCTCTTCCTGAAATGGCTGATCGTTATGGTCGTGGTTTTTGCATTTTTGCTAAACATGGGTATCATGGAAAAGGTTGTGGTGCTCATGAACAAGGGATAAGAGTTCCTTTAGAGACTAATTTTCACAATTATGCCTTTGGACTTGGCTATAATCCCTGTAGACGTACTAAAGCTTCTAAAAGACCATGCATTAGTGTTAATGCTATTTCTACATCTCTATCAATGCAGCACCCTGAGTATATTGATGGGGATCCTTCGGGTGACTGTGCTTTGGATATCTTCCCTACCGATGATGCTTTAGCTGAGTTCTTGGGAGCCTATGACACTCTTCCTCGTTATCATCACAATAGGGGACTCCCTTATTGTTTGAACACCAAAGCCTATTTTGGAAAAGAGATTGATAATGATGAGATTGTGAAAGAATTCCCTCAGTTAAAGGACACTCCTCAAAAAAGTAATCTTCTCATAAGTGATACCACTGATGTTAAGATAGACCTTTGCAATAAAGAGAAAGTTATTAAAATTGGAAAATGTTTGGATGAAGAGGAACAGAAACAATATGAAGAACTATTGCATGAATTCCCTGAGATCTTTGCTTGGACATATTCTGACATGCCTGGTATAGATCCTAAGATTGTTACTCATAATATTGTCTTAGTTCCTGATGCTAAGCCCGTGAAACAAAAGATTCAAAAAATGAATCCTAAGGTGGCTCTGCTTGTTAAGGCTGAGATTGAAAAATTATTGGAGGCTGGATTTATCCACCCTATTGACTATTCCCCATGGATTTCAAATATTGTCGCTGTGGCTAAACCAGACAACAAAATAAGAATGTGTACTAACTTTCAGGATCTAAATAAGGCTTCTTTAAAAGATGATTTCCCTCTTCCAAACATTGACATGATAGTTGATTCTACGGCAGGACATGCCTTGTTATCCTTCATGGATGGTTTTTCGGGCTACAATCAAATTTTTATTAACCCTCAAGATCAATTCAAAACTGCTTTCACCACTCCTTGGGGTACGTTTTGTTGGATAATGATGCCTTTTGGACTTAAAAATGCCAGTGCGACTTATCAACGAGCGATGACCCTTATCTTTCATGATTATATGCATAAGATTTTAGAGGATTATGTTGATGATATTTTGGCCAAATCCTTTCTTCGCATGGATCATGTTAAAGTCCTTCGTCAAATCTTTGAAAGAATTCGTAAATATCACATGCGCTTGAATCCCCGAAAATGCGTTTTTGGTGTGGATAGTGGAAAACTATTAGGGTTCATAGTTTCGCATCGTGGGATTGAGGTGGATACTAAGAAAATAGATGCTATTGTCAACATGCCACCTCCTAGAAATGTGTCTCAACTTAAAAGCTTACAAGGAAAGATTCAAGCTATTCGTAGGTTCGTGTCTCAGCTTGCGGATCGTACCTTTCCTTTTACTCAAATTCTTAAAAAGGATATCACTTTTCAATGGAATGAGGATTGTCAGCAAGCATTTGAAGATTTAAAAGTGTATTTGGCTATTCCTCCTATTCTTCAACCTGCCGAACCTTCTAAACCCTTCCTTCTATATACAGCTGCTTCCTCTCATGCTCTCGCAGCATTGTTGGCAGAACATGATAAAGATGGTAAGGAATGTCCGGTTTATTACATAAGTCGTACCTTACTCGATTATGAGACCCGATATTCTACGATAGAAAGACAATGCTTGGCCTTGGTATTTGCGACTCAGAAATTGAGACATTATCTTTTGAATTCAGAAGTCCATGTCATGGTAAAGTTTGATCCTTTGAAGCATCTTTTCTCTAAAACTGATTTATCAGGACGTCTAGCTAAGTGGGTTATGATGTGAACTGAATTTGACCTTAAATTTGTTTCACAAAGAGAAATTAAAGGACAAGCATTGACCGATCACTTAGTTGAGGCCCCTTCACCTTTCTCCTTCCCTAACCCTGAGTCCTTTCCTGACGACTTCATTCTTTCTATAGAGAAAGATGAAACTTGGGAGTTATACTTTGATGGCTCTAAGTGTCGTACGGGATCGGGGGCAGGTGTTGTTCTGATTTCTCCTACAAAGAAGTCCATTCCTTTATCATATCGTCTAAATTTCCTGTGTACCAATAACATTGCTGAGTATGAGGCTCTTATAGAGGGGATAAAAGCAGCCTTAGCTCTAAATATAAAACACATACATATCTATGGAGATTCGCAATTGATTATAAGACAAGTAACAGGAATATATCAAGCCAAACAAGACAAATTATCGCAATATAAAGACCTTGCTATCTCTTTATTACAAAATTTCGATTCTTATACTATGGAACCCGTTCCTCGAAAAGATAATCGACATGCGAATGCAATGGCATGTGTGGCTTCTCTAGTATCTTTAGAGGACCCTGTGGTCGATCTTAAATTCGTTATTCACAACCTTATTTCTCCAACTATTGTAGATGATTCTAGCCTGGTAACATGTTGTGACTTTGTAGACTCAGACGAATGGTACTCGCATATCGTAAGATATTTGACTGATGGTACCTTTCCTGATTCCTCTAATAGGAACACTAGGGCTAGAATCCGCAAGTTGTCTGCTAGGTATATCATTCTTTCTAATGTCCTATACCGAAGGGGTTATGATGGTCTTCTCCTTCGTTGTCTTAACAAGTTGGAAATCCCTGTTGCTCTTGAAGAGGCACATTCAGGTGCCTGTGGGGGGCATTTTGGGGGCAAATCCTTGGTTCATAGATTGCTTCGTATGGGATACTATTGGCAAACTATGCAGAAGGATTCCTTTTCATTTGTTAAAAAATGTCATCAATGTCAACAACACAATAATCTGATTCATGCTCCCACCCAAGAACTCCGTTCTCAAGTAGCTTCTTGGCCTTTCTCCGCATGGGGTTTGGATCTTATTGGAAAAATCTCTCCTCCTTCATCTCAAGGACACACCTTCATTATAACCGCAACATATTACTTTACAAAGTGGGTAGAAGCTACTCCCCTTCGCTCTACTACTGCTGAAGTGATTTGTCAATTTCTGCTAGAAAACATTATTTCTCGATTCAGGATACCTTCCACTATAATCTCAGATAATGGGACATCATTTAAGAACAAGGACGTGAAGAAATTCCTTGAGAAGTATCATATCAAACATCGATTTTCTACACCTTACTATCCTCAATCAAATGGCCAAGCCGAATCATCCAATAAGATAATTGAACAAATTCTTCGCAAAACCGTGAATAAGCATGGTAAGGATTGGAGTAACCAGCTGATCTATGCTCTTTGGGCCTACCAAACGAGTGTACGAATTGCTACGGGAACTACTCCTTATAATCTTGTTTATGGTGTTGATGCTATTATGCCCTTAGAATTAGAGATTCCATCACTTAGGGTTTCTCTCAAAGGTATAGTAGATGATGACTCTTATAGAGAACAATGACTTCAACAGCTTGAGATGCTTGATGAATAGCGCATAAACGCTCTTGAACATATTCAAGCGTATCACAAAACTCTACAACGAAGCTATAATGATAAGGTCATTCAACGTTCCTTCTCAGTAGGTGACTTAGTCCTTTATGAGAATCAGCGCAATGTGAATGCCTTACCTACAGAAAAGGGAAAATTTAGTCCTAATTGGCTTGGACCATATATCGTTATTGAGGATTATGGATCAGGTGCTTACAAAATAGTGGATGTAGACGGTACGCCTCTTAAAGAACCTATTAATGCTATGCACTTGCGTAGATATTATGCTTAATTCTTCATTCTTCATCTATCTTCTTTTTCAATTCTTCAACATTGGATAATATGTTAGTATCTCTTAATTAAAGCAAAATAGAATTAAATGTTATGTTGTTTAATCTATATTGCTTCGTTCCTGACAAGCGTGTCTTCTTACTTTATAGTTTGTTTTGAATTCATTTATGTAAATTGTAAAAGATTTACATTCCTATTATGCTAGCATATTATATAGTGTCTTTATGTGTTAAGTAGAATCGTATCATGTTGTGTTTAAATTCAGAATTAAATCACATTAGTTATATGATTCTTAGACTTAATGCATATTTCTTCCTTATCATCAATGTAGTACTTGATTAAATATTTAATTAAGTCACACATGTATCAATTTAATCATGGAGCATTGAGAAATCAATCACATGGAAATTAAATTTGGAACATACATGTACATTTACCAAATGAATTAGATTTAATCAAAACAAAATATACATTGTTTTAAGCATTAAAGATAACACATTTGAGACAAAGAGAAGCATGTATATATACATATATATATATGTGGATCGTATACAAAAATAGGTCACTGTATATCCAAAATGTGACCTCTCTTTTACATCATAAAATCATCTCCTATCCCTAGGGCTAGTGGCTGGAGAGTGTCAACTGGACGCTCCCTCCTGATCTGGCCGTGAAGGTGGACCCATGGGTGTGTAGCGCAATACAGATCGTGAGTGACTCTGAGAGGAACTCCTATGATCCCTATCCATAAGGATCGCGTGATAGGTGGTAGCCTCGGCCTGAGCTGCTGCTAGATCTCGCTGCGCCTGCTAGAGGTCCTCTGATAGGACTCTCTCTCTCTGTTGCACCCGCTGGACGTCCTCTGATAAGACTCTCTCTCTCTCCCTCCATATATCTACCTGTACTCGGAATGGGGAAAACAAGTCCTCATGCCGACCTGCATTCCCCTGAGGCCTATAGGCAATCTGTGAGGAACTGGGGATCTGTGCTATCATGGAAATGTCTGTCATTGCCTGCTGAATCAGGGAATGCCACTCCTGCACATTAGCTGTGGCAGTAGAACAGATTTTTTGTTAGTACCATTCTATATCATCAAAACATTAATCAATCAATATAAAACTACTATACCTGGATCTCCCTCACGCCAGTAGGGATCATGATATGGTACCATCTGTTCCTGGGCACCGCTAGGCTCCCCTCGCTCGAATAATCTGTGCACGATGGGTGTAGGCTGGATGGTACTAGGAACAGGTCTCCGTATCGCCTCATGTTCCCCCTGTTGGGGAATAAGAGGTGGATCCAGAGCTATGGTATCCTCTCCTGAATGGTGGGGAGCTGCATCCGATTCCTCCTCATCATCTCTATCCTCCTCCTTGTCATCCTCATCCTCATCCGCATCATCACCTGCATCTCCCTCATCCTCCTCTCTATCTGTATCCTCCTCCTCCTCCTCGGCACTGGACTGATCGCCTGTAGGTGGATCAGGATCTCTCGCCTCCTCATGATCCTCTCCCTCCTTTGGCTCCTCTTACCTAGATCCCTGGTCCTCGTCTTGGTCTCCATGTCTCCATGGGCCTGGATAGCCAGTCGGATGATCTGGTGAAAAGATAGGACCTGGATATGATCTCATAAACCATGAGACGTACCTGCACTATGCTCCAGGCTCTGCAGAGTAGTCAGTGACTACATCCTAATCAGATCCCTCTAAGTCTGTAGTCTCAATGTCATCTACCGTTGGTCTCGCTACTGCTCTAGGTCTGGGAAGGACCTGTGAGTGTCGAGTATAGATGGGCACATCGGCTGGAACACACTGCTCTAGCCCGAATTGCCTCCGTACTCGGTCGAAGTAGAAAGGGACTATGATGTGTGCATATCATCCTCGCAGTAGGCGGTTCCTCTGTAGGCATGCTAACTATCTCTCCATACCATCCCATCTGTGCATCTGTAGGTAAGGTCTCCATGCTATCACCTCGGCTGTCAGTCTGTCAAAAATCACTCTCCAATATAGAAAATCTCCAAATCTCCACTCGCTGGTAAGTGGATAAGCGAACACCCTAGGTCGCTCGCTCACTGTACTCAGCAGAAAGCCGACGGGCCTGGTGCATGTGAAGTGCTCTAAAATCCACACCTGCAGAAGTGTGCATGTCATCAAACTGAACCCCTGTCCGAATACATACTCCTCAAGGTCGTGATAGAGATGCGCAAGCATACTCCGACCCCAAGCATACACTCTCCTGTGTCTCTCCATCGCTCTGATACACCATGTGAGACCCCCATGCATGTGCATGCCTCGCCCATTAGGGCAGATGGCTAGTTCTATGATGGCTATCATAAGGCGTCTCAGAAGGGGTACCTCCCCTGTAGGATGTAAGAGCCAACTGACCATGACGCGACCTCTCGTCTCGCTCGGCATGACTCTCCCTATGCAATACATTTGCTCTCTCTGATGATCCTCCGCTGATTGATCGGTCACGTATGTAACTGTCACTCCTCTGATAGGAAGACGAAGTATACGGTATACATCCTCGAGTGTGACCGTCAGCTCTCCTACTGGAAGGTGAAAAGTGCATGTGTCAGGATCCCATCGCTCCATCAAGGCCATCAGCATCGCAGGATGAAATCGAATGGCTGACATGAGAATCACAGACCACAATCCCACAATCGACAGTTTGTCTCTCTCTAACTGAGTCAACCGCGGAATCTGATCTCACAAAGTGCGAAGAATATGTCCCGCTGTATGCTCTCTCATGTACGGGAGACCCTGCAACATCAAAACATGACTGTAATCAGTACTCGATCATCAAGAACGCTAATGCAAACTGTTGTACATTGTATGCTAGCCTTGTAACCCCTCGCCAGGCCCTGATTGGGGACCATGGCACCCTGTCAGGGACCATGGCGCCCTGAGGGGACCATGGCGCCCTGTCAGGGACCATGGCGCCCTGAAGGGACCATGGCGCCCCTGAAGGGACCACGGTGCCCCTGTCAGGGACCATGGTGCCCTGGGGGGACCAGGGCGCCCCACAGGGACCATGGCGCCCTGTGTGGGCCCCAGTCAGCCTTCAAGGCCCGCATACGATCACAAAAAAGTCAAAATGCGAAAGAATCAAAAGTCAAACGTTCAGTCAACTCACCTCGTCCAGTGGCTCGTCGTCGATCATGGCCTGGCACAGGATCTCGATCCTCGTGGGACGCTCCGATCGTCGTGAATGCATGATGATGGCTATGTGGGCTCCGCTGCACTGAATAGTATTCTGAAATCAACAAAGTGACGAATACAAGTGTCACTTTCGAGGTATATACTCTCGTTTGCTTATTCTTACTTTTTGAAACCCTAATTCTCCTCTGTCATTCATTTTATCATAACTTGAGTTTGGGAGATGCGATTTTCAAACCATTTATTGCGTTGGAATCGTATTTTCCTTCCCCTACTCTCGGGATGTTCCAAAAAGTCCTCTAATGAAGCCTATTTAGTGAACACCCCTCATCAATACTCTCTTACACAATTTGTCGCAAGTAAACATGCTACCTTGTTTCACCTCCCTAATAAGCAAGTCGAAACAGGGGGGGGCATATAGCTACTCACAGATTTCATCACTTTCCCTAGTAAGCATTAGGTGATTTTGTGATCTAACGTGTGTTTTGTAGGGTGCGGTTCCTAACTGTGTACTGTAGATACCGCTGGGGGCTTTGTCGGACAACTTATGGATATATCCTTTTTCAAATAATGTTTACTTTTTTGTACTTTAGCTTGCATATGCACGTAGTACTCATATGACCGCTAAAGTGGGGGCTAAATGTAGCGTCGTAAATTGTACGCATTTGCTAGGGTGGTACAATTTCACACCTAGTTTAGCACCCGCATTAGTGCATTTTACATTCTGCATTGCATTTCTCCTTAAGCACTTAATTAATCAAATTAATTAGGTCTAAGGTCCTATTTCATCATTCCCTACATCATAAAATTGGGCCCTTTTCACTAAAGCGCGCCCTTCGCATTTTATTCCTCCAATGCACCACTTAATCAAAAACCCTAATTAAGTCCTATTTCGAACTTGGGGGCTTGGTTTCGAGGTCAAAACATCTCGAAATCACCTGTAACTTCGAGATTCTCTCTAAAATCATCATATCCGATGGCCCTGAAAATTTGGTGAAAAGTTGTCGGGACCGTGGCGCCCGGAGTGCAACATGGTCCCGGACATTTTTCCCAAAATTTTAGGAGCGTGATCCAATCATAAAATAAAGCTTAACCCCAAGAAATTGGCGGGATATTCAATCTCTAGGTCGGCCAAAATACGAATTTACAACCTAGGGTTTCATACATAAAAGCTCTCTTTCCTCATTTGAAGGGATCCGATTTTTGTTTCCAGGAACTTCATATGCAGCGAAAGGGCAGATCTTTGAAGACTTCAACATCTTGCAACATCTTTCTATCAAGCATCTATCAAATTCATTCATCCACTTAGGGCTTGGAAGACATTGAAGAACAATAGGAGATTACCGACTGAAGATTGGCTTGTACTCCTCCCTTGAGGGTTGGGTATGATTTCATGTTGTTTTCATGTCTTTACATAAGCTTCAATACATCATTTATTCATGCTTTAGATCACTTTGCATCTTGATTTAGAGCATTTACGTTATCATTTACAAGCAATTAGGGTTTACTTTCTAGGTTGCTCTAGTTTGCTTTCTTGCATTTTAGGACCTTGCACACACACTAGGTCTGCACACACAATACATTTTACAAAACAACTTGGCTATTCGTGGAGGTGGAAATCACTGAAGCGGGGGTTTGACTAAGGCAAAACCCTATATAGCCGCCCATACACCCTTTTCCAGATATCACTGCAAGTTTCGGGATTCAGACGACGCCGCGGGATACAGATCCGGAGAAAGAAGGTCGAGATAGCACTCTGTATCAAATTGCAGAGCAGAAGACTGGGACAGGGGCGCTGGGCACCCTGGTCCCTGGGACAGAGGCACTGGGCACCCTGGTCCTCCGGACAGACAGTTTGCAGACAGCTTTCCGACAGTGTTCCAGAGTGCAGAACAGCAGTTTCCGGTGCAGTTTTCAGGACAGTGGCGCCCGTGCTCCCATCCTGAACATTTTCAGTCCGATTTTAACTCTGGGTACACATCTGCATTCTTATTTCATCCTTGTATTTACAGCTGTTCATTGTTTAATCTCAATTCTGCAATCTTGTTATTAGTTCATACTTGCATTTTGAGATTAGGGTTTGAACTTGCATTACTTGATCTTACAATTTCAACAAGGGAATAGAAATCCTAATAGATATCCCGTGGCTCTCTCTTTCACCAAAAGAAGTAGCCAATTGTGCGATATCTCTAGGCTCTTTCGTATTCCGTAATGTGTGTCAAAAGGTAGGATTAGGGCATGATTAACCTAGTCTCGCTTTTTCCCCTACACACTTTATAAAAAACTACATTCAAATAATTTTTTTAAATTTTGTTAAAATTACAAACATAAAATAGAAAAAAGAATATAGATTTAATTAGTTTACATCATTTCAAAATTCAAAACATATATTTTAGTTTCTATTGATTTACTTTAAAAATTTGTATCAACATTGACCATTTCCTTTATAAAAGTGTGACACAACTTTGTACTTTTACCCAGTGATGATCTATAATTGCTTTAAATTTGGATCATTAGGGGCACACAATTGATAAGCTTCAAATGAACATAAATGGGCCACAAATCCATTAGCTCCTTTCTGAAAAAACTTTTTCATTTGATGAGATGTTGGTGCAGGAGCACCCTGGGGACTTAGGTTTGGCCAATAGGGTCAAAATTTGTGTTTCTTGTTTATTTTGTGTTCTTTTATACAAATAAGGACATCTGAGGCCATTTTGATGTATTGGGACCTAATTGTGCAAGTTTGAGGTTCATTGGGCAAAACATGTCAAAGTTACAAAAAGTTGTCATTTTGTCATGACAACTTTTGCATTTTTTGTACCAACTTTTCAAACATATGGTTGGGAAACTGGTTAAAGGTTTTGGTAGTTTGATAGTGTAATCCACTTGGATTGGCATAAATAGGCCTTTGGCATGCCATCCAAGCTTGGTTGGTTGAATTTTGAAGAATTTTCTTAATAAGATTGAAGTTTCTTGTGCATTTTTGGACGTTGCAGTCTGATTTTTTATATTTTTCATTGTGAAATATTTCTTATTATTATTGGAAGCTTTTTTTATATGATAGGTGAGTGAATCCTCTCAATTATTCCTTTGGTTTCATTTAAATCCATGGAGTTTTGATCTAGTTACACACATTTTTGTAAAATCTGCCAAAACCCTAGATAAGGGTAACCAATGGCATCAAAATAATATATTTTTGGTTATTCCCACATTAGAAACTCTCAAAAATGAGTGGGATGACCATTGAAAATATGTAGTTTTGAACATGTTCCATGTTTTACAGGTCTCCAAAATCATGTGTGGTACATGCTTATATGGATGTTAGTATGATATTGTTGATGTATTAGACTTGTGTGGCAGTGAGAAGAGGTCTTGAAGGTGTAAATGCAAGCTAAAACCCTTGGGGTTTGGAAGAAGGTAGTGAGGGAAATGTAAGGGGTTGGTGTAGATCCTTCCTAAGGTATTGTGGCCCTTGGGTAGGCCAAAACATCCAACTAAGAATGATTGTCCCTAGATAGTGTTTGACTGCTCCAAATTAACTAGTGAACTGGAAGGAGTTTGATTTCTAAAGTCAAGAGAGATATTTCTCTATGGCTGGAGCTTGAGAAGGGAGTAGGGAAATCCTACATAACCCTAGGAATGTTTGGAATCCTTAAGAAAAGGAAGTTCCTAATATGCATGTGATTGTCCCCACTATCTTTTTGGTCATAGTCCTAATAACCAGTCAACTAATGTTGCAAATAGTGACTTGTGGAAGCCTTAAAATTGTTGTTGAAAAAAAGTAAGAGTGTAACCATCTTGTGTAGGGTTCTCCTTGGCTTGAACTAAAGAGTCTAAGTGATAATAACATAACATTGTGTTTCCTATCCTTCTTATAGACAATATTACTTAATTATAAGGACTACTTTGTCCAAAGATGAAGTATAGGTAGTAACTTGGAGACCACAAGTTTGGTTGTATTGCAATGTCTCAATTATAAAACAATGTGTCCATTCTATTTATGTTGATGTCCAAGGCCCAATGAATTCGAATCCCCATTTGTCACAAGGGTTCAATTTTTGTGAGGTCCAATGGTGGAGTTTTAGCCTATGTGCCAAGAGTGAGTTGAGTTTGAATGTTGTGTTGTAAGGTAGAAACCCTATATGTTGATAGTGTTATTGTGTGTCTAACTCCCCTTGTACTGCATCAAGTGGTATGAGAGCATAGGTTCTTATTGGGAAGAAGAAAAGAAGATTTAAAGTTGAGAGAACAAAGTTGTCAAGATGCCTCCAAAGAGCAATCCAACAACTAGAGCGGACACACAATTGAAAGAACAACATGATAGGGAGATGAGACAAGCCCTTGCTAGAATTGAAGCACTAAAAAAGAGCCAAAGGAGAGTTGTGGTCACTGGAGACCAAAGTGATAAGAGGATGAGCAAGAGGGTGAGAGTGCAAACCCTCAGAATGAAGGATTCCAAGATGACGAGGAAAGGTTGAACCCTAAGGAAGCAAGAATGACTAGGTTGTTGAAGGTTGTGAAAGGGGATCATATTCCTAATGTGATCATGGAACTACCCACATATGGTGAAAAGAGGGATAGTGAAGAGGTAATGAGTTGGGTTGATGCCTTAGATAACTATTTTGAATATGAGGAGATTGTAGATGACAAGAAGGTGAAGTTTGCTAAGACCAAGTTGAAAGGACCTACCCTAACATAGTGGAACTATGTACAAGAGGCTAGAGTGAAGAGAGCAAAGGATAAGATAATTTCATGGGATAGGATGGTGGAAAAGATAAAGGAACAATTCCTCCCTAATTATTATTAATTAGATCTCACCATTTGTGGATATTTTCGATGCAACCCTCTTAGATATACCATCTTTCCTTCTAATTTAAATACCATGAATATTTCTTTAATTTCATCTCAATTGTTCCCAAGGTATTAAACCATTGTACTCTCAAAATAATATCTAATACACCCATGGAGATATCATACATTGGCCAATCAATATGATAGTCTCCCATGGATATCTTGACGCTATGGTGTTTTCTAGAATAACTAGGTGTACCATTATCTCCAATCAAAACTTGCAAATGTGGTTCTAGATATATAAAAAATCTCAGATGTGTAGCCAACTTTTTGTTGATGAAGTTATGAGTACTATTTGAGTCTATCGAAATTGTTATTATCCTCCTATTTAAGAATCTCACTACTATGAGTGTTTGTGGGGCAGTAAAACTAGCAAGTAGATGACAAGAAATGATTACTTGAGTGGTGCAGTCAAAAAAAGAGTATGTCCTCAAAGAGAATAGTCTAGACCGTGCAACAAATAAAACACAACACAACCAACTCAATACAATGGAGGCAATGCAGAATCAAACTTTCTTTATATCAAGAATTCAAATACAACTAGTCGACAACATGCAGACTTACAAGATTCGACACACAGGCTTAATTATAATATAGTATCCAGGCTCAAGCAAGAATGTGAGTCAACTCTGGACCTCCTAACCTTCAGATTGATCTCCTATATTTTTCTTGCCAAAAACTATGTCTACTTGCTTGTTTACATAGATTTATATGATATTCATAGCTCAAGGATGATCTACATCAGCCCAAGATGGAACAATCATCGATGAAGAAGATGTAATGTGTAAAACAAAGCTGACCTCTGCCAAAGGAATTCCTTTGGAAAATACATAGAATGAGGTGTGGACTGAAAGGAAGGTCAACCACAAGCCAAGGAATGTCAAAAGAAATAAAATTAGGCTTTGCAAGCTACAAAAATGATCTGTAAGGTTCTTCATTTAGCAAAATAGGTCCAATTGGTTCTGGTGCTCTGAGCTAGAAAACTATCCTAGATTCTGGAAGTGATAACTTGTTGGAAATAGATCCAAACATCCCGCAGACCGAGTATAAGGTAGATGAACATATCCAAAAATAAAATCTATCTCCACAAGATTCAATGTGAAAATGAAGTAATACACTGAAAGAAAGATTGAAACTACAAAATACAAAGGAAAACAGAAAGAATCTATTTTTGGTTGATGTAAGATTTCCAGGTGTAGACACCTAAAAATGTCATGTCTAATTAAATAAATATTTTATTTATTTAATTACTTTAGCCTAATTCTTCTATTAATTAAATAAATCTTTATTTATTTAATTAATTCATTTATCCTCTTCTAGCCTTATTTCTCATTTAAATAAATACATTTATTTATTTATTTAAATTATCCTTTTCCTAAATTAAATAAATATTTTATTTATTTAATTATCCCATTTCTTCTATTAATTAAATAAATCTTTATTTATTTAATTAATTCATTATCTTTTTCTACACATGACACATGTCATTCATCTCTTAATTCCTACACTACCTACCTCTTTCATTATTTTATTATTTCTTCTACCTACCCTCTAATCCTAGCCGACCTCCTTTTTTACACCTCTCAATCTTATCCCTCCATTTCTTATTGTGTCTTCTATTTAAGGAGATGCTTTCTTCATTATCAAACCCTAATGCCCTAATGATCATTTTGGCTACACTACGATCCTACTTGCAACCACATTCCGTTCTTTGTTGAGCTCTTGTGCACATAAAATCTGAGAGCACATATATCAAGCAAGATCAATGGAGATAGGAAGAATGGAGATCAAAACCCTATTGGACATATGATGGTATAATCTTTGTGATTTTGTTTTATTTACATTGTCTTAGGTAATCTTCATATGTTATGGTGGATCTTTGTTGTTGTTAGGCTAGGGTTTTTGTGGTTGGATTCATTTAGCCTTTCAATCTTGTTATTATTGTATCCATTTTCACCATGAACATTTTGGCACGCCCGGTGGGACCCTTGTCCCTTTGCATTTAACCTCCTTGTGGCAGATTTTGCGTTTTTGAAGTTGCAGATCGGATATTTTTCGACGGCATTTTAGGTTTTTCCGTGTCTACAAACTTTCGGATCGCGTCTTTGATTTTCTGGCGCGTCTGAGGAATCTGGAATCGCATCTGTGTTTTTGAAAAATTTTATTTTGCAGGTTTTAGAAAGAAGCGTCTGTGTTTTCGAAACGCGTCTGCGTTATTTCTACCCGCGTCTGTGTTGGGAAAGGGCGTCTATGATTTTTAGGTGCGTCTGTGCATCACAAAACCGCGTCTGTGTTATCCAGACACGTCTGTGTTGAGGGTAATAGCGTCTATGTATATGCTGTTTCAAAATTTTGAAATTTTCATTAATTCAATTTTCGGATTTCGCACTTAGGGTTTCAGATCTGGTTTATTTTTGGACTAACACTTTCAGATCTAGCTAACTAAGTTGGTGCAGCTTGTCTTGGAAGCAAAAACATTTTTGTTGAAGGCCCCTATGTCACAAAGTCTTTTGGGTTTTTAAAATGTACCTAACTTGTGTGTTTGCAGGAAGGGGTGATTATGTCAAACAACCCAAACTACTAACAACTTTTGTTGCAGGTCCTTGGCTAGGATTTTGAATTTTGTTATGTGCCTTGTTTTCATAGATTAGCAAACACTTCCATTGGTGCACTAAAATTGAATCATTGTCTTTTGTGTTTTGAGAAATAGGCTCTTTTTGTTTAATCTTTAGAGGGCCTATCTTCCCGTGTGGTCATTAGGACTACTAGTGAGAAGAGAATGACCCAAGTGGTAGCGAGGAAAACCCACCTCTTCCGAACCACTATAATCAAATGTATTCATGGTGAAAAATATGAATAACATGTGCTGATTAGTTCATACCGACACTATGTCTCCCCATAAACCCGTTTGATCAAATTTATTTGATCATTTGTAGGGTGTAACCCCTACCGGCTGGGAACCTTCTATATTTACAGAGCTGAAAGTGCCACATGTATGGCCACATGAGTGGATGCCCTTACTAGCACCTTTTTGTTTTAGAAGCCCAAATCCTTCTAGTTGTTGAGGCAGGAGGTCGGACCTCTGGTAGCGGCCCACACACATTCAGTTCTTAGTAGAGATACAAAGTTTGCCATGGGGAGTTTTCATGGGGACTAATACTTGGCTGACCCGAGAAGTGAGTGTCGAGGGTGGAGCCAGTGAGGTCAAGCATCTAAGTATCCACTCTGAATAGCGTAGCCTCGGGGGTAAAACCCTATGTGGGATCAACAACTATTGTCTTGGCCAGCCATAAGAATTGTGCTTGTCTTATGTTAACATTCAAACAATCAAGACCAAACAAAAAAACATTGTGTCTTTTGTGTCTTCAAGTGTATGCAAAACATTTTACATCAAACAACACACTTTTCTTGGAGTCATTTTGAGTTTAGACACTTGCAAACATTGAGTCCTCATCAACATTGTGTCCTCTTGTCATGAAAAATAGTCAAACAGTCATATTTGGTCACAACAAAATGATTTCACAGATTGGAAAAATTGCACAAAGTTTACAGAAACGTGTCTGTGTCTGTTTTAACTGTGTCTGAGTCATATAAATGCATCTGTGAAGGGCATAATAGCATCTCTGTGTCTAGCAGCGTCTGTGCAGAACAGAGACACGTATGTGTCTGGGAATCGCGTCTGTGAAGTATACAGAAGCGTCTGTGTCCAGAATTGAAAAATTTCATAGTCCAGCAAACAAAAGAAATTAGTTTCAGAATTCTTGAGCTTCCTAGGTTGTTTCTTCAGGTTTCATCTAGTATTCAACCTGTCTTTGGGTCTCACACAGTCCATCATTGCTTCACATCTCATTTTACATTCATACTTATCTAAACTTGAGTCAAAAGGTCACTTGCTTGTCCTCATCATACTTTGTCAACATACTACATACAACAACACTTTGCTAAGTGGTCCCTCATCAAAGTTTCTTACCTTTGGGTCTCATTTGGTCTTACTTAGAGTCAAGGTCAGCTTACCTCATCAAGAGAAACTATCATCTCTTTGGAAGTCACACCTACTCTACTACATACATACTTGGTCTTACACTTTGGACATTGCAAGTACACCTTAGATTCATTTACACTCCATACAACTCTTGGTCTTCCGTACTTTTCCACTTTCATCTAGTCTCTCACATCTTGGTCAATACCTAGTTCATGGTTGAAACTCGTCTTCAAAAATCTAGGAGAGAAGCTAAAGAGGCTCAAGAGTCCGCAAACATGAGTTCTTATGAGTATGACAATGATTTATTTTTCAATCCTGAGCACACTACATTGCCTGACATGGATGTTTATAGAAACATTCCAAATGTGGAAAACACAGACACTACAAACAACAATGCTACACACAATGACAATGTGGACAACTTTTCAATACATTCAGCAGATGTAGAAGAATCCATTATGAATCCCCATTTCAATCGATTGGTTGAAGAAATAATGAGGAGGGATAGACAATACTTTTTACACATGATGGCACAAAGCGGAGCCAAGATACCTCATGATTTTGACATGTCTCAAATAATGGAAAACCGACCCTTGCAACAAACTCACTCCAACATGGATCAAAGGAGACCTAATAGTGGAGGAAATAGAGGACCGCATATGGTGCCTGAATCACCATCAGCTTTGCTTCAAAAACTAGAAGTCCCACATACACACGATCAAGCATATGATACTTACCTTCGAAGACCATCATGGAAATCTTATGCAGATAGATATGCTCAAGCTATGGATCAATCAAAACATTTGGACATTCAAAGGCATGCTCAAAATTTGGACACAAGGAAACCCCGTGTCAAATTTGGGGGCAACACAATAGAACATGACATGCCTGTAGAATATGGTATACATGCGCAAAATAGATATGGGGTTCCTAGACATGAAGCTATACCAAGTGCTCCCTATATGCCGCATCAATATAGACCTCCTCCATATGAACATGTGTATGATCAATATCATCCATATATGCAATATGCTCCTCCTCCAATGGGTGCCTCAAACATGGGATATGGTTCAAGAGGTCGATCTCCACCTAAGAGCAATTTGGAGCAACAAATCAGAGATTTACAAAAGAAAATGGAGGACATAAATACACCAAAACCAACATACACAATGAGAGACATATGTCCTTATCCATTTGACAAGAGCATTCCAATGCCTCCATTTCCTGCACACTTTGTGATGCCTAAATTTGATAAGTATAGAGGAAAAGGGGACCCCAAGGCACACATAAGACAATTTTTCACAGCTTGCATTGAGGTAGCGGCAGAGGAGACATATTTGATGAGATTATTCCCACAAATCTTATGTGATCAAGCTATGGAATGGTTCTCCCAACTACCACCTGGTATTAAGTCATGGGGTGACTTAGCAGAGGCATTTATTCAACATTTCTCCGACAACATAGAGACAGACATATCAATCACTACTTTGTGCAATACTAAGAAAAAAGGAGAATCTTTTGCATCATTTTTGCAAAGATGGAGAAATATAGCTAGCAGATGCTCTTGTGAAATTCCACAGAAACAAATGGTAGAAATGTTCACTCAAAACATTAACAAGGATATTGGCTATGATCTAAGGAAAGCTTGTTTGTCCACCTTCAAGGATGTCATTGAAAAAGGCTTAGCAATAGAAAAGGTCCTAATTGAACAAGGAGTTATTAAGATATTCAAGGAAAACAAAGATGACTTTAAAGGAAAAGACAAGCCAAGATTTTGGAATAAAAACAAGAACACAGTCAATGATGGTGTTGTTGATGCCAACACAGTGCGACCCAAATTCATCTTTTCAGGATCGAGTTCTACAAACAATCAAGTGAATACTCAAACAACTTCTAGACCACGAAGGAAGTACACCCCATTGGGAGAACCACTTGAATCAGTCTTCAAAAAGCTTGTGGCAAACAAAGTGATCACAGTTCCAGATTTTCCTCCATATGAACCAAAGGTCAAACCAAATTGGTGGAATGATGATGAATATTGTGAATTTCATAAAAGCAAGGGTCATAAGACAGGAAATTGTCATTGACTAAAGAACATTGTGCAAGATCTCATTGATAGAGGTGACATTGAGATTGAGGGACACTCATCCAATCAAGAACATGAGATGTTTAAGGAACCATTCCCAAAGCATGACAAGGGAAAAGCCAAAGTCACAGATGATCAGGCCAACTATACTAGAGCACCTTATAACTATGATTCAACTATCAATCATATCTTGATGGACAATCATATCTCTACTATTACCATCAAGAACAAAAACCCTGAGAATCCTCCTCAGAGACCCAGGATTGCCCTAAGAGGTGTTGGATCTTCTTCCGAACCTACCTCTGAATGTCATGTTACAACTCGTCGAGGTAAAATTACATTGCCAGGTGCCTCCACTAAAAATACCGCTTCTTCATCAACCAAGCCTGAGTATGACCTTGTAGAATAGTTAGGGAAGACACCCGTGCTCATTTCCATCCTTGAGCTTTTACGCATATCCCCTGCTCATAAAGCTATTCTTGACAAAATCTTGAGAGACACTGCCATTCCTACTGATCTGAACGTGGACCAGTTTCAAGCCATGGTGGGATACCTTTCCATTCCACATTCCCTTACATTCACAGAAGCCGATGACGCCTCCGTAAATCAGCCACATAATGCACCATTACATGTTGAAGCCTTCATACACAAACATCGAATAAAGCGAGTCCTGATAGATGGAGGAGGTAGTCTAAATATTTGTACATTGAGCACCATTAAACAATTGGGATATTCTGATAAAGCTATGAATTCAACAAATCAAATCACCATCAAGGCATATGATGATGAAGAGCACTCATCCAAGGGTACAGTCACCTTACCTCTTAGAATTGGGCCAGTCACAAAGGATGCGGTTTGTCAGGTCCTAGATCTAGATCTCACTTATAATATATTGCTAGGATGTCCTTGGATTCATGAAATGAGGGCGGTCCCATCAACATATCATCAATGCATTAAGTTTCCTCACAACGGAGTCGAGGTAACAGTTAACGGTGATCCTAATCTGTTCATATATTGCAATAACCTGAGATCACACACTGAGACCATCATTCCCAGTAATCGTGAAGCTATTCCTTCTTCAGCATACATTGACCTTGAGTCATTGAAACCTTTGACATCAAAACAAGGTGAACTTAAAGGCAAATTTCAGAACAAAGGCATGGGAGAATACACTTTAAATCAGACCATGTATTTACGACAAGTCATGAGCTCTCCAAAAGAATATGGAAGGCCACATCCTAACAAGAAAATATCCATCATTATACTCAAATGGGATCCTACTACCTTTCAAAGATGGGGCGAACTAGAAGAGGAAGATTTATACAAAATGCTCTACAAAGACATTGAAGATGACACACAAGATTAGATCAATATACCCTGTGAGAAATATGGCAAAGGCTTCAAGGTTTTACAAAAATTTGGTTATGATGGAAAAATCCCTCTTGGGTTACGCAAAGAAGGTGTTATGGAGCCCTTACAACCTGAATTGACTGTAAAAAGGGAACGCTCGAAGGGACTTGGTTTTCTGACTTCCAAGATCCATACTAAAAGGACAGAAAAGGCATCACAAATTAAAATTGCCAAAGTTCAACAAGAGGATTGCTATTCCACAGATTCCAATGAATGGGAATGGGGTTCAAACAAATCCTCTAGTGACTATGAGCTCACCGAGACATTCAGAGAGCCAGATGAACCCACAGAGGAAGAGGAATTTTATAAAAAAGTTTAGAGTTGGTCAAGAAACAAACCATAAGGATTCCGCACAGTCTTCGTCTCAAGGTTCTAGGTCGAAATCACATAGGATGAGAACACCTATCCCAGAATGCACTACTAGTGATGACAATTTGGATTCGCTTGCAATCGAAACTGATGAGGAGAGTGCCATCGATGACCTCGACGATTGCCTTGATATACCCGAATATAACCACATCTTCACTCTTAGCCCCGCAAACTCCGAAAACATTAAAAGCCTTCCCCTTGTTCACCACCAACTCATTGACTGGGATTATGAAGGACCAGCACAATTTGACACATTCCAAAATGACGAAGCTATTATTGACTATCTTGGCATTCGAGATGATCTTCCCCTTGGGGACCACAAAGAAGGATACACCATAGAAC
Source organism: Cryptomeria japonica (assembly GCF_030272615.1). Classification (NCBI taxonomy): domain Eukaryota; kingdom Viridiplantae; phylum Streptophyta; class Pinopsida; order Cupressales; family Cupressaceae; genus Cryptomeria; species Cryptomeria japonica. The sequence continues at coordinate 916,887,961 of NC_081414.1, forward strand.
TCAACAACATGGCATATTTTGGTGAGGGTGTCGGGCCTTCCAGTCGCAAAAATGTAAAAAATAAGAGCAAATCAAGGGTCTTATGGTGAAAACCACACTGTGGCGCTATCTGATCCCAAAAAAGTAAAAAGAAAGGATGTATCTGAGGGCAAAAACCTCTTTGAGGCACCCGAAGATGGAAGGCTCGACATTCTCCCAGCCTCGTATGAGGAAAAGTCATGCATGTTGGTAGAGGATACTATCAAAACAAACATTGGTATAGAAGAGGCTCCACACAATATATTCTTGGCTCAATCATTGACAGAGTCCGAAAGGTCAACATTCATAAGCTTCTTCAAGGAATGACAAATCAACTTTGCATGGTCATACGCTGATATGCCTGGACTAGATCCGGATTTGGTAATGCATCATTTGACAGTCAAACCGGGGGCAAAGCCAGTGAAACAGAAATTAAGAAAAATGCATCCACAAGTGGCATTATTAGTCAAAGCAAAGCTGGAGAAGTTATTGGATGTCGGATTCATACGCCCAATTGATTATCTCGAATGGATCTCCAATTTAGTACCTGTCAGTAAACCAGATTGCAGCATCAGAATATGTATAGATTTCAGAGACATCAACAAAGCTTGTCCGAAAGATGACTTCCCATTACTAAATATTGACTTGATCGTTGATCTCACAGCAGGTCACAAAATGTTATCATTAATGGATGGATTTTCTGGTTATAATCAAATCAGGATTGCACCCGAGGATCAACACAAAACATCATTCACTTGTCCTTGGGGAACTTTCTGTTGGAATGTCATGCCCTTTGGGCTAAAAAATGCAGGTGCTACATATCAAAGAGCAATGACCACTATCTTTCATGATCTCATGCACATAACTGTGGAAGATTACGTTGATGATCTCTTGGGTAAATCAATAAATAGAGATACACATTTGGACATACTTTTAGTCATCTTTGATCGGTTGGAAAAATACAAAGTAAGATTAAACCCCAAGAAATGTGTCTTTGGAGTAACCTCCGGGAAGCTCCTAGGATTCATTGTGTCCAAAAGAGGAATCGAAGCCGATCCAGCAAAAGTCAAGGCTATCTTGGACATGCCGCCACCTAGAAATATCAGTCAACTTCGATCCTTACAAGGGAGACTCCAGTCTATATGAAGATTCATAGCACAGCTTGCAGATAAGTGTAATCCTTTCCAACACCTGTTACATAAAAATATCAAGTTCAAATGGGATGATAACTGTCAACAAGCTTTTCAGACACTCAAAGATAATCTTTTGAATCTGCTAGTTCTGATGCCACCAGTTACAGATCAACCTTTGCTACTATACATATCAACTACTCCAACAACACTAGGGGCACTCCTAGCACAAGAAATTGCTGACAGCAAGGAAAAAGCAGTATACTATATCAGTCGCACATTGGAGGGATATGAGCTAAACTACACATCAATTGAGCGTGCATGTCTCACTGTGGTCTTTGCTTTGCAGAAATTACGACATTATATGCTCACTCATAAGACTAAGTTGATTGCAAGAATTGATCCATTAAAATATCTTCTCAATAAAGCAACACTTACTGGGCGACTGGCCAAATGGGTAATGATCCTTAGTGAATTCGACATCGAGTATGTGGATAGAAAAGCAATAAAAGGACAAGAAATCGTGGATCAATTAGAAGATGCCCCCATGATTGATGATGCTCCTCTAAATTCAGAATTTCCAGATGAATCCATTTTAACAATATCACATGCAAGGCCATGGCAACTATACTTTGATGGCTCATACACACAGCATGGGGCAGGAGCTGGTATCCTCTTCATAAATCCTCAAGGCGATTCTATACCAAAATCATACTGCTTATCATTTCCTTGCACTAACAATATAGTGGAATATGAGACATTAACAACTGGATTACGAATTGCAGTTCAGTGGAAGATCCAGGAACTTCGTGTTTTTGGGGATTCCCAACTTGTCATCCGTTAAGCAACTGATGATTACCAAACAAAAGATGAAAAATTAATGCCTTACAAACAAATGGTGGATGAGTTGAAACAACATTTCACAAAGATAGATTTTGAGCAGATACCAAGAGAGCAAAATCGTGCTGTAGATGCCATGGCTACAATTGCTTCACTAATTGATCTACCTCAAAATGAGACCTGCTATGAGTTCTTGGTGGACAACTTGTTGGTTCCTTCATATGAGATCACTTCTACTGAAATGATATGCGTTGTTGGTCCTGAATCCCAGTTATATGGTTCCATCTTCACATACCTTCGCGACAATACCTTACCTCCTGATCTATCAAATAACCAACGTCGCACCTTTATTCACCAATCATCTCGATATGTCATTCTAGCTGATATCCTATACTGGCGAGGTCTAGATGGCACTCTTCTTAGATGTTTAGAAAGCGACGAAGCTCAGATTGCGTTACAAGAAGTGCATGAAGGGATATGTGGTCCACATGCTAGTGGTCCTACCTTGGCCAAGAAACTCATTAGGACTGGATATTACTGGCCCAATATGGAAAAAGACTCATATTAGTTTGTCAAGAAATGTAAGCAATGTCAAATTCATGGAGACCTCATACATGCGCCAGCACAAGAACTACAACCACTTGCGTCTCCTTGGCCATTTTGTCAGTGGGGACTTGATCTCATAGGCAAGATTCACCCTCCTTCTTCCAATGGTCATAAATTCATTATCACAGCCACAGAGTATTTTACAAAGTGGATTGAAGTCGTGCCTCTCACACAAGTCACTAGAAAACAGATTGCTACCTTCATCCTTAACTATATTATATGCTGATATGGTATTCCTGATTCCATTATTACTGATAACGGGCGTCCCTTCAAAAATGAGGATGTTCGTGAACTCTGTGACCGCTTCCATATTTCCCATCGTTTCTCCACACCATATTACCCCCAAGGTAATGGCCAAGCTGAGGCGTCTAATAAAATGATCCTTAAAATCCTCAAGAAGACAGTCGACGATGCTGGCCGTAATTGGCATATCCAACTCAATCCTGCACTTTGGGCCTACCGCACAAGTGTCCGCACACCTACAGGAGCTACACCCTATTCACTTGTCTATGGCACTAAAGCTATCTTGCCTATTGAGGTCGAGTTACCCTCTTTATGGGTCTCTTTGCAAAACATCATCACTGATGAAGATTATAGGGTCTCTCGCTTACAAGAACTAGAACTGCTGGATGAACAGAGACAAACTGCTTTTAATCATCTCAAAGCTTACCAACAACGAATGAGTCGCAGCTACAATCACAAAGTCAAGCCTCACACATTTCAAGTAGGTGACTTGGTTCTCAGAGAAAACCCCAAGAATCAGCAAGACAGAGAGAAGAAGGGCAAGTTCGAACCAAACTGGCTTGGTCCTTACATCGTTACAGCAGCCTATGGATCTGGGGCATATCAACTCTCAACTATAGAAGGTGAACCTTTGGAGGATCCTATCAACAGCATGCACTTTTGCAGGTTCTACACATAGTTCTTTGGAATATCCTAATTCAAAAATACAAAAAAAAAAAAAAAAAATTCAAAAATACAAAAAAAATTATAAAAACAAAAAAATCGTTACCTAGTGAAAACCTGGCAAATAGGCGCCTTGTGACACAAAAAACATTGAAAAATCAAAAAAGTAAAGAGAAATAATTTCATCCAACGGTGAAAACCACTTCGGTGGCACCCTGGGCAAGTACCATGGTGAAAACTGGGTCCTCAGCGCCATGCGTAGAGACATTGCTCCTCCCTCCTTCCGGATTCACTTTCATCACTTCACTTTGCACACACTCACAACCTATTCATCCTTACCCATTCCCATCATGGCTTGTTATTGATCTACCCAAGATTGGTTAGCCATTCATAATAAACCTCCCTTTTCACTCCCTTTCTATCCATAATAAATCAGATCCTATCTGTGGCTACGACAAATCCTACATCTAGTGATGGGTGTGGAACTGAGAACATCACATGTTTCGAGGAGTACAGTTTCTTCCAGCTTCCTTCAAGTCTATCCGCACACAATTCGCAAAAAAAAAATATTTGCATCACAATCCGCAATAAAGTATTAGTTTCATGGATTTAGTCAGTTTCAGATGAGACACAACAGCAACAATGAGCTTCAACAAAATCAAATCTTTCAACAGACTCAGACAACATATGGTTCAGTGCTATCTATCCTTTTTGTGAAAGTAAACATTGTGACCACAATCAAAATTCGACTTATACAAGTGACAAGAGACACTAAACTTGAGGACTACAGTGGATGTTGGTGTTGAGTCTTGGTTTTCTTTTGATTTTATCTTTTGGTGACATGTCTTTTAGCTTTTCCAGGATGTCTTTGACTAGAAAGGCAAGGATGGGGTATCGTCACCTATTTTCATTTGCTGTCTGTGGATTGTCTCTTAGTAATGCTATGACTTGTCCAAGGATATGAGGACACTGTGAGTCTAGTATGAACTGGGGCATTCCTTGTTTGTGACTGTCTTATCTCCATGCAAACAGGTACAATGACTTTCTGGGTCGAACATATGCCTCGATTGTCATAACCTATTTTGCCATAATAAAGCTCAATGATGATAACGCACAAGAAGCTCTTTCACGTTCATATCTTCTATCTTCCATCCCCCTTTCTTGATTGACTTCCATCGTCCTTCTTGAGTCCGTGTAGCCTGCTATCACATGACTGAGTATAATGACACACCAAAAAACATTTGCATTTCATGTAGTTTGCACCTGCATTACCACATATAAGCATTTTATACGTACATATAGATATCACAACTGCATCACATCCCGCACACAACACTTGTTAGCACAAGTTACATTTACATTATTATATTCATCTGCATCACATACATTCACATTTGCATCATGCATACACATATACAACATAAAAGAACAAAAATATTGCATCTGCATCATATACATATTTGCATCCATGTCATAAACATACATTATAAGAACATCTCATCACATAGGTACACATGCATATAGCTGCCGCAAAAATGAATCATCTCATATGTATAATCAAAAGTGTCATGGTACAATGATGTCAAAAAATCATATGGCTACAAAATCACCCGCAGGTGTCTATAATACAAAAATGGTACAAATACTGATACATAGGGAGCCCTCTAAGGCTATGATGAACTCCCTCCCTCGGAGCCACTTGGTCTCGATGGAATCTAAGCCCTCGAAGGACCTGCCCCAGGATCACCTTGCCTGTCCCCTCTATCTGGTGGTGGAGGACCCATGACCCCACCACTCGATGCCTATCTTCTCCGGCTCCCTCCCGTAGTTGTCGCTATCCACGATGGTCTATGGAAGCTCCTCACCCACTGATCTGTTGGCACGACACCATAATAAAGGTCCCTCCAGTAGGCAATCTCCTCTCCTGCTCGCAGGACATATGCATAGCCTGCTCTTGTGTCCTCCACCGCCTGCCTCCCTGCCCTCAGCGCTGTCTCAGCCTCCGTGTAGCGTTGAATCACCTGATCTCTCTCCCGCTCAGTATCCCTGAGCCTCGTCCTGAGTCGGTCCCTCTCCCTCTCCAGCTCCTATATCTCATCTGCCTGGCCCTGGCAGATCTCCCTGAGCTCAATCAACTCATCCTCCTCTGGATCTCCCCCCTCTGCCTCTGCCTGTGGCTCTCCCTCTGCGGGTGCCTACCCCTGTACCTGTACTTGTACTAGTGCCTGAATGGGTACCTATCTCTGTATAGGTCTAGGTCCCTGTACCTATCTCCGTCCCTGCCCCTGTGCCTGTACTGGCACATGTCCCTGTACCTATCCATGTCTTTGCCCCTATGCTCTAGGAACCTGTGCTGCTGGTACCTGTAGGGGCAATCCACTGTGACCCCTCACCACCTGGGCCTATCCCTCCTATCCACCCTCCCTCCGAGGTGCCACTCTCCCCTCCCCAACTACTCCCCTCTGCCTCCATCGTCCTCTACCCCCATCACCCCCACCATCATCATCATCATATCCTCCTCCATCTCCCTCCAGTAGCTCTCCTGGATCTGTCAATCGAGGGAATGGATGCTTACCCCAATATGCTGCATACTCTGCATCCATCCCGACATCCTCGATCTCTGGCCACATATCCCAGGGTATGGGCACCATCTCTGCCAGTTGTGTCAGTGCCTGATCATATAACAATAAAGGCCCAAACTGCACCTGATCCCTAACTATACAGGCATACATACCCGAGCCTCGTGGCATCCTCTGGATCCTGCCATACTACCTGCATACTCTGTCTACCAGCTGTCTCTCCAGTATATAGGGCGTCCGCCCAATCAGATACCTTCTCTGGAAGGTGTAGGGCAGCTCCACTGCGTCATCCTCCCACTCCTCGCATCCTAGATACGGTCTCCAGATGACTACATTAATGTCATCTATCACTCGCCGCCAGTGCTCTAACCTGCCAATCCGTGGCTGCGAGGTGATCATGTCATATAAATGCACAAAACTTCGTCCATGACCTCTACCTCTGAAATGTATTGGTCGGGTAATAGGCAGATGCTCATACGCCCAAACCTGCAGCAGTGTCACCCCGCAGCCCAATCCCACTGATCCATGTTTACAAACTGGTGAAGCTCATAATATAAGTGGGCCAACACACATGGTCCCCACGCATATCTGGTGTGCTGTGTCACCAGTGTCTCCAGTGCTCCTCCCCAGCCCACTGCCAATCCCCGTGTCACCCTGTCTGGACACAGGAACCCATTGATAGCCCCTCCAATCACAGCTGGCAATGCTAACCCTGTCGTGGTCATGGTGTCCCATGCCACATGTCCTGCCCTCATCTCTAGGCCGGGATCCTGAAACACCCGTCTCAATGCCTCCCTGTCTCCGTCGCGATCATATGGAATCAAATCTCCATCAATTGGTATATGCAGAATCCTATAGACATCCTCCAGGGTGACTGTCATCTCACCCATCGGCAAATGGAAGGTACATGTCTCGGAGTGCCATCTCTCCGCAAGCGCAGTCAACAGTCCCATGTTTTCCTAAAACTTAGGCACATATAGTACATGTCTCAAGCCCATCTCCTCGATGGCCACTCACTCCTCAGCTGTCAGCTTAGGTCACAATCTCTGAGTCAATGGGAATCTCTCCCGTGACTCCAACATAGGCAAATACTCCTGCAGTCAAGCAAATCAATCATGTCAGTCATGGTGGCATTCACTGTTCCTCACAAAATGCTACTTTTTATCTAAATGCATATGGTTATCTATCCTAGTGACACTCACTGTTCATCACAAAGTGTTACTCACATTTGCACTCCCCGTTCATCACAAAGTGCTGCTCATACTTTGGGTACTCCCTATTCATCACAAAGTACTCTATCTTGGTGCTCCCTGTTCATCACAAAGTGCCTTGATCTATCCTAGTCTTCCTAGAGGACCTTCTTGAGTGTATCCTCTCAACAACTTATCCAATCGACAGCGTATGTTCATCACAGAACTGTCGATTTGACCTAGAAGACAAAACCTTGCATTTTTCGGACATAAACGTGCTTTTAACTCATAAACGCGCCTATAGACTGCACAAGCGCACCTAAACAACATAGACGCACCTGTATGACATAAACATACCTATATTGTGCATAAACGCGACTTTGTGACACAAACGCCCCTGCAGGATGTAGACGCGCCCGCATTTGACATAAACGCGGTTCCAGACACAGACGTGCCTGGCACCGACACAGATGCGCCTATCGGACACAGACGCGCCTGGCACTGACGCAGACGCGGTTACATAGTTTTGCACTTTTTTGTACCCTATTCCTAAGTGCATTTATTGCTCTACCTAGCATGCATTAATGAGAAAAGCAAATGCGTCAAAGTACGAAGAGGTTTGGTGGTACTTACCGGCTCTCTTGCCTCTGCTGGCCTCTGAAATCGTCGAACACAGTCGAATCTATGCATGAAAGCCATCGCTGCTGACTGCTGCTTCTCTTTTCTCACTCTGCACTTTGATCTCGTGAAGGTGTAGATGACAATGAGGATGTCTTTTGCCCGTGGTCTATCTTATAGCCTACCCTAGCCTTAGCCTTCATTTCCCGATTCAGTCTTCTTTATCCAGTGACTTTGTCACTTTATTCGGTTAGTCCATTCTAGCCTTTCTTTCTTATCAAGAGATTGTCTGCAATCTTTTCAGACATTTTCATCCAATCTCTCGAGGGGGCATATCATTCCCATAGTGGGGCAACTTTGTATTAGTTCATCTTATCTTCTTTGAAATAACGAGACAAGCCGCATTGTCTCAAAGAGGGGCAAAATGTAGACACCTAAAAATGTCATGTCTAATTAAATAAATATTTTATTTATTTAATTACTTTAGCCTAATTCTTCTATTAATTAAATAAATCTTTATTTATTTAATTAATTCATTTATCCTCTTCTAGCCTTATTTCTCATTTAAATAAATACATTTATTTATTTAAATTATCCTTTTCCTAAATTAAATAAATATTTTATTTATTTAATTATCCCATTTCTTCTATTAATTAAATAAATCTTTATTTATTTAATTAATTCATTATCTTTTTCTACACATGACACATGTCATTCATCTATTAATTCCTACACTATCTACTTCTTTCATTATTTTATTATTTCTTCTACCTACCCTCTAATCCTAGCCGACCTCCTTTTTTACACCTCTCAATCTTATCCCTCCATTTCTTATTGTGTCTTCTATTTAAGGAGATGCTTTCTTCATTATCAAACCCTAATGCCCTAATGATCATTTTGGCTACACTACGATCCTACTTGCAACCACATTCCGTTCTTTGTTGAGCTCTTGTGCACATAAAATCTGAGAGCAAATATATCAAGCAAGATCAATGGAGATAGGAAGAATGGAGATCAAAATCCTATTGGACATGTGATGGTATAATCTTTGTGATTTTGTTTTATTTACATTGTCTTAGGTAATCTTCATATGTTATGGTGGATCTTTGTTGTTGTTAGGCTAGGGTTTTTGTGGTTGGATTCATTTAGCCTTTAAATCTTGTTATTATTGTATCCATTTTCACCATGAACACCAGGAACCAGAGATGCTCCTGCATTAGACATTTGAGGTTGATGAAAAGTGAGTCCCTCACTTTGAAGGGGTCAGAGGAAAACCAAGATGGTCTACCTCTACCTAAGAAATCCATGATGAGTCTTCAACTAGTCTATCCTTTCACTTCACAAGATAATATTTGTATTGTTTTCTTTGGGTGCTACGCTCAATTCTACTATCCAAAATGTCTTCAATCTGGTCAGGAACCTGTTGACGTGTATTTTGTACACCATCATACACAGAATAAAATACCAATAGGCATCTTATCCTCTCTTGAGAAAATAGTCTCTAACTGCTGAAGATTCGCGTAAAGGATCAGTTAGGTAGACTCCAAGGTTCTTTGATGTAGGGTCTCTACGTATGGACAAGCTCTTCGTGGTATGATGTGATTTGCTGGAATCACAAGGGGACTTACATGTGATGATTGAACTTCCGATCTGCTTTGCTGGACACAGGCTCTGACTAACTTAGATTAAAAAATGGAAAAAGGATAAGGGCGAAGAGAGGATCTAATCCTAATACTAAGAATGTAGGAGCAATGACTTGATTTTTAATGAAACTCTAACTAGATCTTGTTTTGACATCAATGGAACATCTACACAAGGCTAGTGCGATCTTCTAGGGAAGCTTTATGATGTTCAAATCATCACCGCAGGCATAGATACCATCCAAGTTGATGCATATCAATGAAGAGGCGACAAATTGAAATTGAGCTTAAGCTGAACAATTCCAGTCGACTACACAAGGCAAGTTTGCAATCAACAAACTGCTAGTAGTATGGATGTACGAATTCCACCATCAATCAATCACATTCCCTCCATTCATTTAATCATCTACCATCTAAGATTGAAGACTCAACAAGAAACCATGCAAATTGCAAGAAAAATGACATATTTCACCATTACTTCAATGAAAATGGAGTTTGTTTACAATCAATGGCAACAATTTCTTGCCTTGTCCTCCTATTCTACTCTCTAACTACTAACTACTTTCAACTATTTCTAACTATCTCTCTCTAATTCTCTCTAATTAACCTTTACAAAATGAAATGTTTGGGCTTATATAGTGCCCACAATACAATTTGATGGTTTAGATCAATTCAAGATCAATGGCCAAGATTCAACAATGAAAACCCTAATTAGGGTTTGTTACAACCATTACATAACATTTAATGCTTGACCAATGATAAAATTGTATTGCTTGGACACATGTCCTCTCTAGAAAAATCGACCAATGGATAGCCGGGGTAGGTACATCGGAGTTTGTGCCACCTTCCATAAGTTAAGTACATTGAATCTGGACATGCTGAGGTGGACCACACTGACTGGAGGAGCGATGACTAGGATGCCACCTCATCTGACACTTGTAGCTTGCTAGATATTCAATTTGATGTCGTTGAGAGGCTATCTTTAATTAATTCATCTGGAATTATTTTTCTTCTTCAACGAGCCCTTGTTCTAACTCCTTGCGTCCTTGATGTGCAGGAAGATGATGTACCTCGCCTTGGAATGCTGGATTGAAAAAGGTCACCCTTGTCTTGGCTTGATCGTCCCGGCGAAGACCGTCCTTGATCCAGCTTGATTTTCCTTGAAGAGATCTCCATTTGATGCCTACACAACAATTCAAAATTAGTACCATGATTTTGCAATACATAACATAAATTAGAGAGCAAATTTTAGGAAACTTAATGATAAGTCCTTTAATTATCATTTCCTAAAAAACGATTGGGCTACTGGAATTCAAAATTCAAAATTCAAAATTTGAAGGCTATGACGATCAACAATCAAAATCAAAACAATAAATCCATATCGCCATACCTCACTAGAGAGCTAACTCTAGAATGCAAAATGAGGAATTTGCCTAGGCAAAAATCAAAATTTGAAGCCTTTGACTTGATCTTGAAGGATAATGAACGTCCTCTTTATTAATTCGCCACCCTTGGAATCTTTGATGTGTTCTTCAATGTCCTTGGCAAGTTCGCCTAACTTGAAACTTCAAGTTCGCCTCTCCTTTGGATAGTAGTTTCGCACCACCTTTGATTGAATTCGCTCCTCTTCTTGAATGATAATTTTGCCCTTCCTTTGTATGAAATTCGCTCCTCTTTTGCCTTCTCCAAGTCGCATATGAGAGATGATAAATGATGATGTGAAAATGAAATAAACACCTTCCTTTATAGGCTCTCACCTTCATATTGACCTTAGGCCGACTTTTTGCAAAATATAGCAATTAAAACGATTTTTAAATAAATAATAAAGGCCGACCTTGACAAAATAAACCCAAGCGCTCAACTTGATTTTATTAATTAATAAATAATTAATTAAATGCCTTTGTCATTTAAATTAATAAATTCGGTTTTTCTTACAAGGCAAAATAATTAATTAATACCAAACGCAATTTTTAAATGCTTTCAATTAAATATCGATTTTTTTTTTTAGCATTTAAGATAAATTCAAAAATATTTGTTTGAGCGCCAAATTTTGAAGATGAATATACGTACCTCATCGCCCTGGTCCCTGACTGAGGGACAGGAGCGATCTACCTTCTTGGTCTTGATCCTTGCATTTTCGACGTCCAAAATCTTGATCTTTACGTTCAAATCGGCATTTTAGCTGGGTCCTTCAAGTTTGATTGACTTGCATGTGTGAATAAATGTATCTCATGACCATTATCGCCCTGGTCCCTTGGAGAGGGACAGGAGCGATCTCCATGTCCTGGCTTAAATTCGTAAACATCTAACCTTTGTTCATCGTTTATTGCCTTCCAAATAGCGTCTTTTACCTTATCCATCCTCGCCTTGCCTTGACTTTGAAGGAGTATGAGTGTTTTTGATGAAATCGCTTTGGTCCTTGTCCAAAGGACAGGAGCGATATGAGCTTTTTAGCTTGTTTGACAACATTTGGACGTTCCAAACTTTGATATATCATCTTCAAAAGATGCCTTGAACCCCTAACGACCTTGTGAAGTCTTGTCTTAACGTCATTTTTGCATAAATTGATCAATATACCCAATATCGCTCTGGTCCCTTCCTGAGGGACAGGAGCGAAGTTCAACATTGTGAGCTTGTTCTTGTTTTCTTCAACTTGCAATTATCTTCAATGCGTGAAATGACGTCCTTTCGACCCTCTTGGTTGCTCGAAACTTGTTTGTCTTTTGAAATTTATGTCATTATGGAGATATCGCTCTGGTCCCTCCCTGAGGGACAGGAGCGAACTAGGATATTTTAGAGCAAATCTCTCAATGTGGTGATCCTTGTAACTTTGTGCTTGATGGAGATGCTTCGAAATGTCCTTGCCACCCTCGTTCCTTGTCTTAGAAGGTCTTGAACTTGGAGGAACGGCCTTGAACCACTGTATCGCCCTGGTCCCTTGGAGAGGGACAGGAGCGATCCATCCCTTGTGGCCTTCATTCCACTTTGTCAGGTCCCAAATTTATATTCAACGGACTCGTCATGCTCTACCCCATTCATCCATGCCTTGATATCGTCTGCAACTTGGCAAGAAAATCAATTATAACAAAAATCGCTCTGGTCCCTTCCTGAGGGATAGGAGCGAACTAGGCCTTTTGGGACCCTTGCAGACGTTTTAAAATCTTCAATTTGTATTCAATGAGTTCATCTCACACTCTTCCTTGCCTTTGAACGTAAACTTGTCTTGATTTTTGCCTGGATTTTGCCCAATGAAGGACATCGCTCTGGTCCTTCAGTGAGGGACAGGAGCGAATTTGACCCTGTAGGCAAAAACTTCATCATTTCGTTGTTTTTGATCAAGTCTGGATGCTCTATCATGCTCATTTCGTCCTTCACCATGCCTTTGATGTCTTGATTCATCCAAACAAGGTCAGGAATGGCTCAACTAAGCATTTTCGCTCTGGACCCTTGATGAGGGACACGAGCGATTCGCCTTGGTCCCTTGGAGAGGGACAGGAGCGCTTTTTCGCTCTGGACCCTTAGAGAAGGACACGAGCGAAATTTGACTTTTCGCACTCTCTATCAGGATAATTTTTATGGAATATAACATTTAAGTATAAGTGACATTTCCTTCTATGTTTCTTCTTTCTTATACTTTAAGTTATATTCCATATATACTTTCAGGATGTTTGAGAGTGGTTTCAGACCTCCAGGAGTTATATTGCAAAATCTAGTTTTTGGAGGTTTTTTCAGTTTCCAGACTTAGTCAAATTCAGGATTAGGACATTCCAGACTTAGCCAAATTTCAGGATCAGGACCTCACTCAAGCCGGACTTGCTATCCTATTGATCCCCTGGGCGACATTCAAAATGCAAAGGCTAGCTAACAAAACCCTAAAAAAACCTAAAGAACAAACCCTAAAAAGCAAAAAACATGGGTCCCCATTTGCAATGGGGCGATGTGTGAAAACGTCACAACAGAACCCTCTAGGGTATTTGCTTCTATAAGTTTGCTACATTGTCTTCTTTGAATTCTACCTCATGATACTAATGTAGGTCTGCAATGTTGAATATAGGTGAAATACCCAAAGTAATAGGTAACTCCACTTCATATGCATTTTCAGAACTAAATTTATTCAAGATCTTACAAGGTCCAAACTTCTTTATCTTCAACTTATTGTAGGTTCCAACTGGAAAAAATTATTTTCTCGGATATACCATCATTTCATCTCCAATTTCAAATTCCTTGTGTCTCCTCTTTTCATTTTCTTTCTCCTTATACTTACTGTTCATGTCCTCCAAATGCTACTTGACTTGAGTATGTACTGTCTTCATATGTTCTGCAAATTCTTTCACTTCTGCACTCCTTTTATCTTCATTATTGATGTCTATCAGCTCTGATATGCCTCTAGGGTGTATTTCGGTAATAATCTCAATTGGTGTTCTTATGGTACTCCTGTTCACTGAATTGTTGTAGGCAAACTCTTCTTGTGCAATAATCAAGTCCCAACTTTCAGTTTTCTCTCCAACTAAACATCTCAACAAATTTCCCAAACTCCTATTTACTACTTTTGTCTATCCATCAATATGTGGGTGAATAGTAGAACTGAATTTCAAATCTGTCTTCATCTTCTTCCAAAGTGTTCTCCAAAAATATCCAACAAATTTAGTGTCTCTATCACAAAACTATGCTCTTAGGTAATCCATGTCGTCTCACCACCTCCTTGAAAAATAGGTCATCTATATGCATGACATCTATTGTCTTCTTACAGGGTATGAAATGTGCCATTTTTTAGAATATATCTACCATCATAAATATAGAAGCATTTCCTCTTTATGTTCTAGGTAATCCAAGTATAAAATCCATGCTTATGTTCTCCCAAGGTCTCTTCGAAAGTGTCAAAGGCTTATACAATCCAATATTCTGATTGCTACCTTTTGCAAGGATAAATTCTACAAATCTACACAAATTTATTGACATCCTTATGAATTCAAGGCCAAAAGTAATTCTCACTAACCAAGGCTATCGTCTTATCAACACGAAAGTGTCCTACGAAACCTGCACTATGCTTTTCTTTTATCAAATTCTCCGTCATTGAGCTCCTAGGTATTCACAACTGGGTTCCTTTGAACAACATCTCATCTTGAATGAAATAATTTAGCCACTTGCTCCTATCCACCATAACTGGTTCTTTACAAGCTTTCTAAGGTTCTGCAAAATCCGGGTCATCTAGTGATGTTTTTAGTGGTTAATATTCGCCAATTGGCTATTTTTTGAAATTTGGGAATCAAAATTTGGCTAATAAGTTCAATTTTTAAGGTGACTCAAATCACCACATTTTTACAAATTTTTATTTTAGTGTTATTTAAATCGCCAGACAATTTATTTTTTAATTTTTTTTAACTCAAAGATTTGCCATAATATTTAATGCATGATTGGATTAGATTCACCAATATTTTAAATTTCTTGTAGAAATCTAAATCAATTTACCGATAATATATCATGATCATTAGTTACTATAGAGTTATATCATTAATCTTTAGTTGCCACCTTTGATTTAAAATATAATCTAATGACCTTCATTGTATTCCATAAAGTAAATTATACCTACGAGTTGTAATGCTCATGAGGGTTGAAATTGCTTTTGAATTATTGACCTCAAAGAAAATTAATGGTCTAAAATAAATTTTTGGCCCCATGAGTATTACAAATTGTTGGTACATTTTATCTCACAAAATATAAAGAGAGCTATTAGCTTATTTTAAATTAATGGTAGATACTAAATGAAGTAGAGTCTACCCCTTAAACTCATTAATAATTTCCACCTTCAGGCGTCTACTTTTCTATAATTTTTTTTTTTTTAAATGAAAAGATTTGCAATAGTAATTAATGCATACTCTTATCATTTTCCGAGTTTCTCCAATATTTTCTACCAAAAAAAATTGATATATAAAAATTCACCAATAAAATTAATATTTTTCTTTAAAAAAGTGAAAGATTCGCGAATAAAAAATTATCATTATTTTTAAAAATTAAATATTCGCCAAGATTTTATACAACTTTTTGAGAGGGGGTTTGTTAAACTTTTTACTAGGGTCAAACCTAATATAGATTTTTCACCTCCTCAAAACCCAATACTTCCACTCTCATCTCTGTCAGAAAATTCCTCATTGAAGTCTAACATGGTCTCTTTTATTAGGCCTATGTTGGCTATTTTTTGGACCTTTTTGTTCTTTTCATTTAAAAAATTTATTACAATAGGTTATTTACTCTACAAAGTGTTTTTGATATTAAGAATGATTAATATTGTTAATATGTTGTTTTGATTAATTAAAAACAGGTTTTTGGAAGGAACCTAGAACTTTGATTACATATCAGGAGGAAGATAACACATTAAAGCAACAAGAAATAACAGTGCCTGGACACCCATACAAAGATCAGATCCTAGAAAAATAAAAAGGGATCACAAGACAAAGAGAACATCACAAGACAACCTAAGGACAACACAAATACAACACCAAGACAACACAAAGACAAGGACAACTAGATGTTTCTTATGAGTTCTTCCGCATGAACCACCATCTAGTTCATATTGACCATAGAGTTCTTCATATCATCGAGCTCTTTTTCCTTGATGCTTTCCTGCTTCCAGGTGTTGGCCTTTGTTCTTTTTTCATGACCCATGTTCTCTGTCTGGTCCTTCTCATATTCCTTACCTTTAATCTATTCAAATTTATTTATCAGCACGTTAACATGCTCGACAATGGCCTTAAGGATCTAGAAATTTTTCTTAGCAATCCTCTTCACAGTAACCTCCATCTTATCCACTCTATTGACCAGGTTGTTCAGGTTAATTTACAAACCTGTATCATCTCTGATTCCTTCCACCTCCTTTACTATCTTTTTCATTTCTAGAATTTTACTAACCATTGCTTCAATAGCCTCAACCTTGTTAATAGCAAACATTAATTCTTTAACATTCATAGATAGAGGCTTCTCACCCATGGTTGCCCTTTTGATCATATTGAGATCAGTCTTCAAATCACCAATCTCTTTCACCATTTTGCTAATGACCTCATAGAAACCATTGATGCTATCATTACCTATGGCACCTTGGCAGACATTTTGATTTCCCATGTTGGTCTCCTGACCCTCATTCTGCATTCTTTGTGTGTTCAGGTTCTCCCCATGGTCAACATCCAACATTTCATCTTCCTCCTTACTCTTGTTCTTGTCCATTTTTTCAGCCTCAGAATCCTCATCAAAAGAAATAATAATCTTCCTTTTCACCTTATTTATCCCCTTATTGGTCTTCTTGATCCTTTGGGTTTTCTTACCCATTCCCTTTCTCTTCTTACTTTCTATGATTTTATCATTAAAAGACTCCTCCTCAGAGTCTGAAAGATCAAAGTCCACATTAGTCCCCTTACTCTTTCTCTTGGTCTTCCCTTGTTGCTAAAATATTTAGACTCACCCTCAATTTTAGAATAGAGATTGAACCCACTATCCTCACTTTCAGTATCATCATCTCTAATTTGTTTTCCTTTACTAATGGGTTTCTCAATAATTTTTCCTTTCAACATCTTGTAAACTAAAACCATTAAACCCTGGTGAAGGGCGTGATCTCTTTGAGAATCTTTCTACATTTCACGAATAGTATGATCCATAGAGCAAGAAAGATAGTAAGGCAGACTAACCTTATCACTATGGCGAAAGTGGTTGAGAAGCACAAAGTGATGCCTATAAGCCCTTGTGAATCTCCCATCCAGAGTAATGTAGCTGATGGTGGCAAACAACACAAATCTCCATGGCCTGCAAATACACTTAGGGGAATAGTAGGGATTATCTGCCTTCACCAATTTCCTTTTTTCACCATCCATGACAGAAAACCTTTCCACAACCTTGTCAGACACACTTCGATCTTTGTAAAATTTTATACCTTCTTTCACCATACCCGTATTTTCCGCAATGACATCCTCATCCACTTGCATCATCTAGGTGCCGATAAGAATCTTACCACTCTTCTAGTTTTTTATGAAATGCTTAGTGATAGTAGGGTCTTTGCGACAAAGCCTTTCCATAGAAACATTCAAACCTCCTTCTTGATGTATCTCCCATACTTCATTGTTTTTCTTCCAATCTGAGCAAGAATCCGGTTCAAACCTCTTTTTATTGCCCCCCATTTTATCCTTAAATTCCTAATTATTCCTTATCGCAACTCTGTTATTTTCTCTTCGAGCTCTATGAAAAAACCTAACAATTTTATTGTTGTTATGCAAAGCCACCTAGAATCTGTGCCAAATAAATATGTTATGCAAAGCCACCTAGAAAAGGCATTAGAGGTTATGATTAGCTAAGACACGTTGCTTCATCTGGATCCGGTCTAGTTCAATCAAAGATTTTGTAATGTCCCCATTTTAGCAGACTTGGATTTTGTGAGATTAGCCTATTATCCTGACCCTCGTAGGCTAATGTGTTGGATAGAGGGTCTTTTGAGGATTGGTATCATCTCCAGTGTTCAGAGTGCTTCAGTTTGGTCTTCGTTTGGCATCATTCGAACATCATTTTCTCTACTTCCTATTTTTAGTAAGTCTTGGGATGTTAGAGATGGACCCCTACTATTTTTAGTAAAGGGGGTATGGTCATATGTAGCTTCATCATGTTAGCTCCCAGTTTAGACGTCATTCAAAAATGTTGAATATTAATGGAGATATTAATGTTTATTTATTTTAAATAAGAATTAATGTTTTGAGCTTATATTATTAAGTTATAATATAATTTTATATTATAACTTAAGGAAGGGTCCAAGTATCATTAAAGGGGACTATTTAATTAATTAATTGTGGCTTTTTTTTTTACCAAGGTGAAATGTTAAATGACAAAGTGAAAATATTATATCATTAAATGTCATTTAATATCATTAATTGATTTAATGTCTTATTGGAGAAAATTGAACCTTCATGGGAAATAAATATAAGGCTTTTGAAAAGAAGAGAAGGGGGATTGATCATTGTTATTTTTGATGAGAAGACTTGTCTCTTGGCTTTGGAGAAGAAGCTGGGGTTTCTACAGCTTTTCTAGAGTATCAGCATTGGAGAACATGAAGACTTCATTGCATCAGCAATCTAAGGGTGTGAGATATTCATCTGAAGTTGCTCCTAGGGTTGGCTTCATCCAGAAGTTGACATTATGCTGATTGGGGATTTATTTTCAGATTTATTGGCATAGCTGAGGGCATATGTATATGGAAAATTGAGAACATCATATAGAGGGTTTATTCACTACTATAGTGTCATGAAGAGTGTGCATGAACAGTGCGCTATAGTACCCATGAATAGTAAACACTACAGTACTGCACTACAGTAAATGCTACAGTACCTTGCCAATTTTGTGGTCTTTGTGGAGACCAAATTGGAGATGTTTGTTCAAATTTATGATGAAGATTGAATAAGGAGTCTTTGGCTTCTTCTTCTACATTCTGCAAACCCTTGTAGCCGCCTTCATCACCTATAGATTGGGGTCGATTGATATTCCAGGTGACATTCAACATTGATCAGCCACTTAGCTTTCATGCCAACTGTTTGCTTAAATGCCTAATGGCTGTAGGTGTACTTTGGGATGCATGACAAGTGTTTTTCTTAATGTCTACTAGCTGTACTAGTTAATTTCAGTCATTCCATGTGTGTGTAAGGTCTAAAACAGCTAGCATATCATTTCTATAACAACTTTGCATTGTTAGAAGCTTTCCATAACTTCATTTGTAGCGTACAAACCCAAAGAAAACAAATAAAGAATTCACTATAGCGGCTTAAACATTGTATGCCAAGTGTTTGACAATATTCCTTGGGGCTCAAATAAGCGAAACAGGGTTAGATTAGCCAAGGGATATTACAGTTATGTAGAGCCGTTTCCTGCCAACCTGTTGGGTAGATTGATTCAGCTAGTTAATCATGGTTACTTCAAGTACCCAGAATCAATGGGACTAGAATATGAAGCAAGTGTATTCCTCACTAGAAAAGTTAAAACAAAACTAGAAGAAGTTGGATGAATTGATTTCACACCCTGCAAAACTTGATAGAATTGCTCGATATATGACATCTATTTTTAAGGATAAAAAGGTGAAACTTGAAGAGAATGTGGTGATTATTGGCACTCAAGAAGTTGTTAATAGTCATGATAACAAGTCTAATTTTCATGACAATAGCCTTGCACTTGAGCGTAATGATGATTTGAAAGTCATGGAAAGTTCAGAAAGTGTTGTGGGAGTGACCTTGAGTATTGGCACTCGTGATACAAGTGTCAAGAATGAAAATTGCATGGGAATTTTGGCTCATAAGAGTTTTGATCTACATGTCAGCAATGATGAAATTTTGCATCAGCATGAGAGAGCAGTGACTACACATGTGCAAGATGCTTCTATTAAGTTACCGCATGAAGGTACTTGAGATTTGGGTACTAATGAGGTAATGTGTGATGTGGATTCATGTCATTTAGAGTCTCATTTTTCAGATCAGACCTTAGAAAACAAGTTTGAAGATTCATGCTTTGGCATAGGATCCCAAAATCATAAGTTGGATGGCCATGTAGTTACATTGGAAGTGGAAGTGTGTGAAGATATTGTCATAACAACAACTTCTACCTTGTCAGTTGAGCCATCCTACGATGTATATAGTAGTAATACCTTAGATATTGATGTGTGCACAATTGATTGCACACATGATGTTGTTGATCACAAGGTGAGTGATGTTGATTCAGTTTCATACCATAGTGCAGATTTGGGTGGAAAGAATGAGTCACAGGGGTATCATCATCTGGCTGGGCAATTGAAGGTTAATGATGATATGATTGCTACAGCTTTGGAGCATTTTGATGTCGCTTGACAAATGTTGGCGACCTTTGGTTGGAGTACTCCTGAGACATATGAGCACAATGATAGTAGCCTTTCCCTAGCAGAGTTCCATGCACTTTGAGTAGCTATTGGGATAATGAAATAGAATTACTTGCAGTTACTTGCTGATAGGGATTATCTTCTCGAGTGGGATTGCACTTGCTACGATGCACTAAAGGGAAAGGAGGAGGAGGTTGATGAGCTCACCCATGAGCTTGAGGTGACTATGGACTCATTGGAGAGTGCTCAGTCAGCCCTTCGTGAGTCACAGTCATAGGTTGAGGAACTTACCATGGCATTGAGTTTAGCACAGTCTTCGCCATCTGTGGATACAGTTGAGTTTCCTATAGCATCACTTGGTGATGAGTTTACACCCACAGGTTGTAGTGATGGGTATGTTGATGATGTGATTACATCCATCACTGATGCAGGTATAGGTGACTTAGTTGGGATGAGTATTTGGGTTGAGAGTAGCAGAGAACCACTCATTGCATCAGGTTCTCCCGAGGTTAGTGCTATGACAAATGATACAGGTCAAATTGTTGATAGCTCTTGTGTAGCAGTGGTGGACTCTCCAGAGAGTTGTGTGTTAGTACACGATGTTACTCCATCCACTTCACATGGAACTCGCATAGTGTCATCTGGTTGGGAGTATGGCTCTCATGTAGATTTGTTTCCCTCTCCTAGAAGAAAATCTGTTACTTCATCCCATGCAGCTGATTTTGGATGCCAGCCTGTTGTTTCTCAGAGTCAGAGTGATCAGCTACAGGTCTTAGAGGATAAGGTTGACTTAGCCTTAAATTGTTTTTACTACACATATTCATTTATTGAGTACCTTCTTGAGAGTCTTGAGTTTTGAGAGGGTCCATTTGGAGCCACCAAGGATACACTCATCTGAGGTTCTCTCGCCATCAGGCGTGGTGTGGGATTAATTATTGATACTCTAACTACAATGCTTCCTAATAGAGATTTTTTGATTGGGTTTGCAGAAAGGGTTACCAGAGCCCCTACCCAATCAAGTGTTTGGGGTCAGTGATTGGAGCCATCTCATGGTTCCAATATTGTTAGAGATGAGCCCTTGACCGAGGTTGGAGCATTTTATCGCAACTACATAGTGAGGAGTGCTCATCACTTTTCTTTTGATCCACACGTGGAGGACTTGATGATGCATCGATGTGGATTGGCTTCAGGATTATACCATCCATTATGGGATGGAGAGTTACCATTTTCAGTAGATGGAACTAGCAGTTGCAAGTACCTGACTCAGTTGATTGTTGGTGACTACTTGCTCGAGCAGTGTTTAGTTTCCCATCATGTTGATGTGTATCCGGTGGAGATTGTTACTCCTATGACATAGAGGCTATCTTTGGATACATGGCTTCAGAGAGACTATGGTGACAATGGGCGTGATGGTTTAGTTGGATATCACATCCATGAGGGTTTAGTAGAGGTTGTGGAGAGATGTTGCGTAGCAGATGTTTCCAGGTACTCCTATCTTCATAGTACAGATGGATGTGTGTATAGATTGCACTGGGATCCAGATGATGACAGAGTTAGTGTTGCAGTTTAGATAGGTCTCATGGGTTGGCTTCACCACATCTCGCATGGTGAAGTGGCAGTCAGTGTTGAGCAGCGAAAGTCTAAGGGAGGTTTACATGACAGATTTGTACCCTGGATTTGGAATCTAGGTATACTATGTGGGACACTAGGGAGTATGTTGAGGGATCCTTTGTGTGCATCTAAGTTCCGGTTAATGTTCCCTGGTAGGTTTCATTGAATGTACATGGTGTGTATCATTGGTAGTCTCATTTCAAATTCTCATTTACATGATTTGTCTCAGATGCATAGTTCAGTTGTGCATGTGTTAGATGATATGTTTGGCAACTTATCTTGTGTAGTTTTGGGAAGCAAACATTGTCAGTTTTTAGAGTTGCTTCCACTTGATGTTCATGTTCTTGTGACACCTGCTATTGAGGTTGATTTAGTTTGGCAGGTCTTGTTAGTTGTGCCCTTGGTGTGGGAATTACAGGAGTTGCTTGGTAATACCAGGGACATCACATAGGTCTTCATTTGGGGTCTAGGTGGAGGAGTTTCTTTGCAGTTGATATTGCTTGGGGACAAGCAATTTTAGGAGGGGCGGACTATAATGTCCCCATTTTAGCAGACTTGGATTTTGTGAGATTAGCCTATTATCCTGACCCTCATAGGCTAATGTGTTGGATAGAGGGCCTTTTGAGGATTGGTATCATCTCCAGTGTTCAGAGAGCTTCAGTTTGGTCTTCATTTGGCATCATTCGGACATCATTTTCTCTACTTCCTATTTTTAGTAAGTCTTGGGATGTTAGAGATGGACCCCTGCTATTTTTAGTAAAGGGGGTATGGTCATATGCAGCTTCATCATGTCAGCTCCCAGTTCAGACGACGTTCAAAAATGTTGAATATTAATGGAGATATTAATGTTTATTTAGTTTAAATAAACATGAATGTTTTGAGCTTATATTATTAAGTTATAATATAATTTTATATTATAACTTAAGGGTCCAAGTAACATTAAAGGGGACCATTTAATTAATTAATTGTGGCTTTTTTTTTACCAAGGTGAAATGTTAAATGACAAAGTGAAAATATTATATCATTAAATGTCATTTAATATCATTAATTGATTTAATGTCTTATTGGAGAAAATCGAACCTTCATGGGAAATATATATAAGGCTTTTGAAAAGAAGAGAAGGGGGATTGATCATTGTTAATTTTGATGAGAAGACTTGTCTCTTGGCTTTGGAGAAGAAACTGGGGTTTCTACAACTTGTCCAAAGTATCAATATTGGAGAACATGAAGACTTCATTGCATCAGCAATCTGAGGGTGTGAGATATTCATCTGAAGTTGCTCCTAGAGTTGGCTTCATCCAGAAGTTGACATTGTGCTGATTGGGGATTTATTTTTAGATTTATTGGCATAGCTGAGGGCATATGTATATGGCAGACTGAGAACATCATACAGAGGGTTTATTCACTGATATAGTGTAATGAACAGTGCGCATGAATAGTGTGCTACAGTACCGCACTACAATAAATGCTACAGTACCACACTACAATAAATGCTACAGTACCTTGCCAATTTTGCGGTCTTTGTGCAGACCAAATTGGAGATGTTTGTTCAGATTTAAGATGAAGATTGAATAAGGAGTCTTTGGCTACTTTTTCTACATTCTACAAACCCCTATAGCCACCTTCATCACCTACAGATTGGGGTCGATTGATATTCCAAGTGACATTCAACATTGATCAACCACTTAGCTTTCATGCCAACTGTTTGCTTAAATGCCTAATGGTAGTAGGTGTACTTTGGGATGCATGACAAGTGTTTGTCTTAATGTCTACTAGCTGTACTAGTTAATTTCAATCATTCCATGTGTGTGAAAGGTCTAAAATAGCTAGCATATCATTTCTATAACAACTTTGCATTGTTAGAAGCTTTCCATAACTTCATTTGTAGCGTACAAACCCAAAGAAAACAAATAAAGAATTCACTACAGTGGCTTCAAACATTGTATGCCAGGTGTTTGACAATATTCCTTAGGGTTCAAATAAGTGAAACGGGGTCAGATTAGCCAAGGGATATTACAGTTATGCAGAGCCACCTAGAATCTATACCAAATAAATATGATATGACAAATAAAACAAGCCTTGTCGCCATTGTGATCAATCATAGACAAATGAGGAAAAGGGATTAGAGGTTATGATTAGCTAAGACATGTTGCTTCATCTGGATCCGGTCCAGTTCAATCAAAGATTTTGCCTCACACTTGAGATTACTCTCACCATAAAGGGTAATAATTTTGTCAGAGCGGCAAGCTAGGTTGGCAGCCCAATCAAGACATTTGTTGGCTTTTCTATATGCATGTGTGAAAATACATATTTCAAAGGTTTTACTTATATCCTTCATAGTTTCAATGGCATTGTGTATATACCAAGAGGGATGGAAAACATTGTTCAAGCAGTTAATAATGTTCAAAGAATCGCCTTCAACCCACACTTTAGTGCAATTTGAGTCTTTAGCTAGAACCAACCCCTAATAAGAAGCAATAGCCTCAACAACATGATTGGTTTGGTGACCTATTGGAATAAATTTGATAGCTTTACATACTCCCCCTTCATCTCTTAATACTACACAACACCCTACATTACTAGGATTAGCCTTGTAAGCGCCATTGAAATTGATTTTCATCCATCCCTGAGGGGGACATTCCCATATCACCTCTTCTCTAGGATTAGCATGTATGATTTCACTCCCCTTTATTCTCCAATTTTTAAAATTGATGTTATCACCTTCATCTTTGGGATTCATTATTCCACCAGTGATGTAGAGGTTCTCCACCACATGTCTTTTGATTTTCTCAAAAATAATTTGAGCTTTTGATGCCTTATCTCTGAACACTCTACCATTTCTCTCTTTCTAGATTCCCCCAACAAATATGAGGTAGAGCAAATTTCCATAGCAGATTAATTGAAATGTTCTTCGAAGGGTGGAACCAGGAATTGAAGACATCTTGGACAACTTCAGGGAAGACCCATCTGACATTCAAGTTGTCCAAGCATCTAGCCCAAATATCCATAGAGAAAGGGCAATGGATAAACATGTGATTAATGGTTTCCTCATTATAGATACAAAGAAGACAAATACTAGGCATACAAAAGCCTCTTATTTTGAGATTGTCGATTGTCATAATCTTGTTTTGAAGAAAAGTATAGAAAAAAATATTAATTTTGGGGATAAGACCTTTCAACCAAGCGTTAGCCCAACATGGACTATCCTAGCTAGAATATTGCTGAAAATAAAGAGAGGAGACAAAAAATTTACCATCGAAAGTAAGTTTCTAGATAAGATGGTCCTCATCATCAACCACCACCATAGAGTTCATAATTTTATTTAGATGCTTAAGAGAAGGATCAACATTGGATAGGTCCTTCCACTGACCTAAATTCTAGTAGTCAGCCACAATAGTACCAAATTTTTCCTTACACTAATCCTGAAACTTTCCCCAATCAATATTGTCACTAATGGGAGAGTCTAAAAACCAAGTGCCTTCCCAAAATTTAATAAAATTACCCTTCCCCACCTTCCATTTCACTCCTTTGAGTATTATGTCTCTAGATCTAGTGACATTTTTCTAGATGTTAGAGCCAATCAGAATATCTTTAGGCTTGAGGAAACTATGAAGGGTCTAGAGCTGTCTTTTATAGTTATTATCCCATATCAATTTCCATTCTCCCTTAGTTTTATAACCTCTCCATATCTTCTTAGCCATGAGAAACTCATTCATATCTCTTATTGTTCTAAGACCAAGTCCTCCTTTTCTTATAGGTTTGCACACCTTGTCCCATGCAATCAAATTTATTCTCTTCTTTTCCTCAACCCCAGTCCATAGAAAGGTTCTTTGAATTTTTTTGATACCCTCTACAAACTTAGAAGGATTTTCAAAAAGACTGATGGCATAAAGTGGGATACTCTGGAGAGTGGATTTCAGAAGATGGACATTTACCGCTTGATTGAGAAAAGAGCCTTTCCATCCAACTAACTTCTTATGAACTTTATCCACCAAAGCACCCCAAAAGGCATCATGAGGAACCTGACATAAAGGGAGCCCAAGATAGGAGGTAGAGAGATTCCCAATTTGGCTACCCAAAATATTACTAATCTTTGTCTGTCTTCTCTCTAGGGTGTTTATGAAATAAACAAATTTTTTAGACCAATTAACCAGTTGAGCAGTTGCACTCCCATATCTATCCAATGATTTCTTTAAGATTATAGAATCTTTCATAGAAGAATTCACCATAATAATTAAATCATCCACAAATTGCTGATGAGAACACACTTGGTCAACAGATGAAGGTTTAAGTCCTCTAAACTCTCCGTTCTCAACAAGTTTTCCAATAAATCTTCCCAAGCATTCCACCATGATTATGAAAAGAATAGGGGAGAGAGGATCCCCTATCTGAGATCCTTGGAGGACTTGAAAAAGGGTGAGGGAGGCCCATTGACCAACACAGAAAAAGAAGCAGAGGAAACCAATTGCATAATAAGATAGATGCTTCTTGAAAAAAATCCAAAGGCTGAAAGAATAGTTTGCATAAAGCCCCAATCAACTCTATCACAGGCTTTAGATAAGTCAAGATTCAGAAGAAAACCTTCCTTTTTAGCCCTAAAAAGAGAGGAAATGTTCTCATGGACAGTGATTATTGAGTCCAAAATTTGCCTCCCAGGGACAAACCCACTTTGCTGGGGAGATATAATCAAGGGGAGCACAGTTAGAATTCTAGAGGTCAAGACTTTAGAGATAATCTTGTATAGGGAATTACATAGGCTTATAGGTCTAAAAAGATCCATGGAGTCAGCCCGTATCTTCTTGGGAATAAGAGAAATGAAAGTACCATTCAATTCTTTCAGAATTCTACTGGAACCAAAGAATTCCTTCACAGCACTGGATACCTCCCTTCCAAATATATGCCAATACATTTGAAAAAAAAACATCGAGAAGCCATCCGAGCCTGGGGCCTTATTACCTTTGAAAATAATTGGCATCCTTCAAAATCTCATCATTAGTAGGGATAGTAGTAATATAGGAATTTTGGTTAGCATCCAAGATAGAAGGGATGCATTCCAGAAGATGCCTTTGAGCTTGAAGGTCTAGATTCTAATCCTTAGTCAAAAGATTGGAGAAAAACTCCAGAGAAACTTTCCTCATTGAATCTTCATTATCAATAATTCTACCATTGACTTTAAGCTGAGGAATCTATTGATAGCCTTGTGTGTCAAAGTGGACATATGAAAGGATTTGGTATTTCTATCCCCCTCCTTCAACCATAAATTTCTCGATCTCTGTTTCCAGAAGGTTTCTTCTTTGGCTATGATATCATGATATATCATAAGGATCCCATCTTCAGCTTCTCTAGAGACATTATTGTAGCCATTATTATGAATCTCATCTTGGACATCTTTTAGATCTAAAAGAGTGGCAGCTTTGGAGACAAAAATGTTCCCAAAGGAGTCCTTATTCCATCTTTTAACATTATCTTTCACAAACTTCAAATTTTTGACCACCTTATACATAGCATTTCCTTCAACTCTAACCTACCACTGGTCCTTGATTTTGCTTTCAAGGTCTAGGTGTTTGGTCCACATTCTTTCAAATCTATAAGGGCAATGTCTCCTTCCTTACTTGGGATTAGCATTAAAAGATATAGGATAATGATCAGACTGACCCTGATATGAGTAGATAAAGAAAAAAAGTAGGAATTAAACCAATGATGAGAGATTAAAGCTCTATCAAGCCTAACCTAAATTAAATCTTCACCACTCCTTCTATTGGTCCATGTGTATTTAACCCCTTGCAAATCCAAATCATGGAGAGCATGGTTAATAATGAACTCCATCAAGTCCAATCTGTTGTCTAGATAGGTTTGGCTTCCTCCCTTCTTCTCATTTTCTCTCAGAGGGGTATTGAAATCCCCCATAATAATCTAGCTATCTTCAGCAAATTTACTTCTAATCGATGATAGGTTCTTCCAAAAAACACTTCTACTAGCTTTAGTGGTATGACATACACATTAGTCAAGACCCATGAAGTACCATCTTTCAGATGCTTAAATCTAATACAAGCCATATTGTTATTTTGAATCAACACCTATCCCTTAACATTATTATTCCAAAAAGTAACTATACCCCCAGAAGCCCCTTTAGAACTACCACTACTAACTCCCCCATCACTAAACATTTTCAGACATTCAACCTTCTCCGTAGACATTTTAGTTTCCTAAATCATAATAACATCCAGGTTTTTGTCTCTACTCATACTTTCTATTAAATCTTGTTTATGAGGATTACTCAATCCTTGAATATTCCAGGAAATAATCTTCATGGTTTTTTGGAAATACCTACTTCAAAGATGGTTCTTTGAGTACCATCAGCTAGATTCTTACTGGATTCTATGGCCCTCTTCTTTGCATTTGAATATCTTCCAGGTGATGTGTGCTGAGCCCCCACATCCCCTAGTCTACTTCTGGTGTTTCTAGTAGTCAGATGGTTGTTATTATTATTATTATTATTTTGTTCTTGCCTTTTCTATTTTCCTCCAATATTTCAACCTCCTCCCGATTTATCCAACTCTTTCTCAAAGCCTTGTTTATGTCTTCTTCATTTCCCCATATTGAAGCATTTTCCTCTAGGTTATTATCATGTTGAGCATCTTGAAACCAACTTACTCCATTTTCTGACCCCGAAGAGTTAGGAACATCTCCCTCCTCCTTATTGTCCTTGGTTTGACTACTTTCCCACTTTTCACTCTTAGCTATATTCTAATCTGTTGTGTCCTTTTGGTCACTTAGGTAGTTGCCTTGTGAGTTCTTCTCACCATCATTAGAATCCTTTCTACTTTTCTCCTGCTCGTTTTCCTGTTGGGAAATCTTATCTTCCATTCTATTCACCATCTCACGTCCTATTTCCCTAGCTAATTCCTCCTCATTTCTTCCCATCTGGGACTGTTTCTCCTCATCTAAACCTTTAGAAGGAAGAGCCTTCAAAGGTTTTTTTTTATTTTTATCTAGGTTCATTTCCAACTTTTCCAAACCCTAGTTTGGGTTTGAGGTTTGGAAGCTTTGCTTGGGCACTTTTTAGCCCAGTGCCCAACTCTCTTACGGTAAAAACAGGCAAAGGGGATAGATTCATAAAATATTTTTTGCATCAATTTACCAAGTTTTGAATCTATCTCTATTTCCTCTGGCATATCCGTTCTAGGCCCAACCCCTACACAAATTTTGGTATAAATGAGTCTTCTTTTGGATGCCATCACGGGTTCAATGGAAAGAAGCTCCCCGAAAGCATTAACTATCCCAACAAACACATCTTCCTCCTAGTAATCCATTGGGAGACCTGGAAGCTTTATCCAAATAGGCACTTGGACCACAAACTCATCATCCTGACCTGAGTTAGGGTACCATTTCTGAATATTCATTATGTATTTACCTATCATCTAGGTTCCATTGTAGAGGATATGTCTATGGTCTTATTCACATGAGAAGGAAAAGGAGATAAATCCTTTATTCATAGCTACCACATCCACTTGACTTTTATATTCCATTGTCTCTTTACGAATCCATGAACAACTTCAATATTAGGTCTCGCCCTAAAGAATTTTCCTATCAGGGTACTTTCCATCTGAGAAATATTATGATCTATTATTTTATCAGGAATGTATATGGCATACTTTCCCTAAGAAATATTCGATATATTTTCAATAGGAGGCAAAGTCAACTTACCTTTAGGATTGATTCCAAACAGAGAAGACCATTTACCAATCTTCTCAGGCCTAGGTCCACATGATTTGGGACCCCTACATGGGTCCCCCAAATCCAAAGGGGCATCGGGTTCCAAACCTTCTGATCCCTCCCCCTCCAAAGGGTCAGAAAGTCCACCTGCTACCTGTTGTCCTGATGTTGCTCTAGGTCTCCCTCCCAAAACATTTGAATTTTGGGCCTGACCATTCCCCTTGTCCCCTCCACTCCACTCCACTCCATATTGAGTATTAATATGTTGTTAATGTTTTATTAATGACTTGTTGTTTTGCTTAAACTACCTTCAAATTATTTTTTATAAGATCAACACACTTATTTTACTATTATTAATATAAAATTATAATATTAATTAACTGAACTTTTAAAAAAATTTCTATCAATTCATACCATAAACTATAAGACCTTGATGTAAATCTTCTCTCCAATATATTTTTTTTTAAGGAACTACAAATTGTTCAAGTTTTCCCATGTACCTTCATGAACATCTTATAAATATCATTTGACCATAGAATTAAGGCTTCTTGATAGATAAGTATAGTTAATATCTTATAGCCTTTGAATATGGTTGTAGAGTTGCATATTTGTAAAGCAATGACTCAATGCAACTCTAAGTTTTGTATCATAAATGCTAACATTTTTTAGTGAAATAATAAAATGGTTTATAGTCAATATCAGTAGACTTCCACAATCCATTTGTATGTCTATATGAGCTTCTGGATTTGATTGTGTGAGCTTTTTTGCATCAATGTTCCAGATAACACTCCATGATCCATCATTAGGATGAAAGCAAAGAGAGAGCATCATTAGGATTTTTTTACCTTGTGCTCTCTCTTTGCTTTCATCCTGATGATGGATCATAGAGTGTGATCTGAAATGTTGATGCAAAAAATCTCACACAATAAAATCTAGAAGCTCATATAGACACAGTTTATAGTGTAATATTAGTACCTTGAAATCATTCTTTACATAAAAATCTAACAGCTAATTTATCATAATTGTTAGAGTAAAAGGTATTAGTTTACTTAATTAATTAAATCATATTGATTTAATAATTAAGTCACCTTTTCTCTTTTTCACTTAAGCTAAATTTAGGAAGCTAAACTTTGGAATATTAATAATTAATTCTTTATTAATTATTAATTGCTTTTAGGGTTTATATTTTTTAGGTTTTGATCTCCTTTTATAAGGATTGATCCCTTTGTAATCCTTAACCAATCTGATTATCATTATTGCATATTCTTGCTTTGGGTTTTCAAAGCAATCTTTGTGTTTTTTGAATCTTCCATTGTTGTGAGAGGTTATTTGCATACAGGTTTTCATTAGGTTCTGAGGTTGTATTCTACAACTTTAACATGGTATCCGAGCTTCAGACCTAAGGCTTTCCTATTCTTCGGATTGGGAGATTGTACCTATAGCAGGTCTTATGTGCAATTTGGGTTGATTTGGACCTCACCATTGAATTTGACATGTCAAATAGTCAAGATTGACCTTTTGTTTATCAATTTTTGATTCATGTGGCCAGATCTATGAGGGTTTGAAGACTCAACCTTTTTTTTTGTGATGCAAGGGGCACCTTTTTTTCGGAGCAATTTGGACCCAAAAGGACCTCATGATTGGATTCAGTAGGCCAATTCCATGAATTTTGATATATAATTTGCCTATTTTCGGTGATAGGGGCATTTGGGACATGATTTTTTATTGGCACATTTTTCGAGACAC
Organism: Cryptomeria japonica; assembly: GCF_030272615.1. NCBI lineage: Eukaryota > Viridiplantae > Streptophyta > Pinopsida > Cupressales > Cupressaceae > Cryptomeria > Cryptomeria japonica. Next base: position 916,919,428 of record NC_081414.1, read on the forward strand.
AGAAAATCATACGACCATAGCTGCACTTGCGTCAGAAATATTTTTAAAAAAATCAACTGGATTAAAAAAAATAAAATTTGATTGCTGGGTTTTTAATTTTTTGTTTTGTTAAAACAAAAAAAATCAAGTTGGTGCATGTTATAATTTTTTTTTTTAATTAAAAAAAAAACAAGTCAACCCTTTGTAGCAAAAGTACATTACATCAGTGTCGACGTCAGTGGTACAGGCAGCAGTATGAGCGAATTGCATGGCCCCTGAGACCCTCTTTGTTCCCTAAAAGAGAGGTTTTTTGCTTTTGGTCATAACTTCGGCATACGATATCATTTTTTGACAATTGAGATTTCGTCAGAAAGCCGGTTTGCCTACTTTCCAGATTTGTGGGTTTCATAACCTCTTTTTGTTGTCAGTACATTTTATAGCCATTTGAAGTCAAAAGTGTTGTTTTCAGTCCCAAGCTCATAACGTTTTGCCAGTTTCTATGTTTTTCGTGATTCCAGTGGCGTTGGGATGGTGTTTTAGAGCTCTTCACAACCATCCAAGAACTTTTTCCAGATTTTACTCCAAGTACAATTTATTTAGTTTTTTGCGTTTTCACAATCTGGTGAATTACTTGGACAAATGAGCTCGTGGAAACTTCTAGTTTGTGTGGGATGACTCTTTTTTGGTTGTTCTTCATGTATTTCTAGTATTATGTCTTTTTTGACATTCTGAGCTTTCATTGTAAGAACTTATTATTTTGTAATTGCACTAAGATAAAGTGCCTCTGTATTGCACATGTATTATGGAATCTTGCACATCAGTTTTGTGCCTTATTGTACTCACATTATGATATAAAGTGCCAGGGGGGTTTGATGTTTGCATTTGTTTGCACAGTTAGATGTTATTGGTTCTTCTTCATGCACTACATTATGGCTTTCAAATTTAGTGTACCTGTCATACCTCTCCCTTGCCAACCTTATTGGGGGGTGGGGGGGGTTCTACTATTGGTGCTAATGATTCCTTGGTTTCGTGTTGGAGTGAGCTATGCATTCAGTATGTGTTCCTATGTACTAGGCGAAAGAAGCCGTTGGTTACCCATGCATTTTGGTGGGATACTTAACACATGGACACTGTTGCATTCCTATTTCTGGAGGCGACCTTCCATTTTTTCATTTGATCAGTTTTTTAGATTGTTGGTACTTGTGCCATCTTGATGTAGGAGCATCCCTCGTCAATGTGCAATCTTGCATCAACTAAAAATATTTCCTTTCAGTTTTCTCTTGTTTAGTTCTTTGTGCAGTTTTCCATGTTCTTACTGGTAGTTGCTTGTTCTTCATGGCAGATCTTATTTTCGATTTCCAAATGGTTGATGTGCTTGATTTTGCAAGGAAAGCATAGTGCAGAAAAATACTTTCCTAATATCAATTTGTAGGGGAAACTAGACTAGTGTGTTTAATAACTTTATAGAATACTAAGATTAACATATACGAAACAAAGACAATGTCAGAATTCAAACAAACACAGAGATAAACACCATGAATTTACATGGGAAACCCTTTTGGGAAAAAACCCACCACCGACAACAAGATCACTTTATTTTCAGCACATAAACTTTAAAATAAATTTTTTTATCACAAAACATATGTTCACTATGATCACTTTGGTTACACACCATAGTATACGGCTTATCATCAAAACAACAACCATGTTCGAGTCTCCTCTTGGCTTCATATACATTTTCATGTTGACCGCTCAACTGTCAGTTTGCACCAATCGGTTAGACATCTAACTGTCTGCGTCGGTCTACGTTCGTCAGAAAATAATTATCCCACATGCATCAAGGACTTGAACCGGTTCATATTAAAAAAACCCCAGCCCAGACAAGTCGACTCCATTGGGTATTGGGAAGACAAACAATAAACTATCTTGAATGTTTGATATTTTTCTCTATGCTCCACCATGTGGCACCCCCTGATTGGTTTCAGGTCCCTGCTTTGACATCTTAGCATGACCACATTATCTGCCCAGAATTCTTCTTTGTCGCTGGGTCATGATGGAAAGTCTCATGAGAAATTTCCCATCGCAACCTAGTGACCATTGTTAGATCTTCTATGATTGTTGTTCAATCATTTTGATCTACTTGGCCTTTAATTCGCCTTAGCTGCTCTCCTACTAGGTCCCACCACTTGGTCGCCATGTCATGAGGAATATACTAATGAGCAGTTTCCCATCGCAACATAACGAACACTGTAGGATCAATCTTGATCGCCATTCGATCATCTCCGATCTGCACGACCCTTATCTCGTCTAAACCTCTCACTTATGTTGGGCCCCACCATGGTCGCCAAGTCACAGGAAATAACATATGTGCATCTTTCCATAGCGGTAAAGTGATGACCGTTGGATCAGGATTTAATCTACAAGTCTTTTATCCTTTCATCCATCTGATAACCGATGCTACTTGATGACCAAAGATGACTTCGTCGATTCATCGAGATGACTTCAAACTTGCTACTCTGAGCTCCAATATGTTGAGTTCATCGACAAAGGATATACTGATAGAATTCATATATTTTCTTCACACTGTTTCATCGGCCAAAGTTAACCTGACGAGTATGAACAAAGGTCAAGTGAATTAGAGGCATAATTCCAACAAACTCACACTTGATGAGGAATTCACTAGACTACTTGGGCACTTTCCAAACGTTATAGAGAGGGATGGGTATTGAGACCCATCGAGTTAGAAGACCACCTGAACTTGTGAGTGCTCACCAATTTTTTTAATGCATCCGCAACATTTTTGTGAGTGTCTACCTTGTTCAGATTAACATTTCCATCTTCTACCATGTCACACAAAAAATGGAATTGCACATCTATATGTTTAGACTTGACATGGTATGTAGGATTATTTACTAAACATATAGCACTTTGAGTGTCACTTCGTACTTCAACCTGCCCTGCATCAAAACCAATATCTATACTCAAATGCCTGAGCCAAACAACTTCTTTACAAGCATGTGTGGCTGCCATGTACTCTACCTCTATAGTGGACAAAGTGACTATAGACTATTGTTTTCTCATCCAACTTATTGCTCCACCATTCAGAACAAAAATGTATCCACTGGTGGATCTTCTGCTGTCAGTGTCCCCTACCCAATCAAAATCTGCATAACCACAAATGCTGAGAGTTTTCTTTGAATCATCCAGATTACCATGATAACATAATGTAAAGTCTAAAGTACCCTTTAGATATCTGAAAACTCTCTTTACCACATCCCAATGTGTTCTTCCTAGGTTTGATATAAATCTGCTTAATACTCCCAGTGGTTGGGCAATGTCTAGCCTTGTACAAACCATTGCATAAATCAAGTTGCCAATAGCACTTGCATAAGGTATACTCTTCATGTCATCTATCTCCTCTGGAGATTTCAGAATGTCATGCACAAACAGTTTGGTTCCCTGCAAAATAGGAACAACCTATTGTTTACAGTCAGACATATTAAACTTATCAAGAACACTAGTGATGTACTTTCTCTAGTTGAGCTAGATTTTTCTCTTAGACCCATCCCTCTTGATTTCCATTCCCAGAATGTAGTTTGTTGACCCCAAATATTTCATTTTGAACTTCAAGGATAATTGGGACTTCAAGTCTGAGATCATACCTCTGTTATTTCCAAGGAACAACATGTCATCAACATACAAAGCAATAATAAGGATCTTATCATCTTCAACCTTGTAGTACACACAATAATCGACTTTTGAATTCCATAAGAGAAAGGGTCATAAAATAGGAAATTGTCATTGACTGAAAAACATCATACAAGATCTTATTGATAGAGGTGACATTGAGATTGAAGGACACTCATCCAATCAAGAACATGAGATGTTTAAGGAACCATTCCCAAAGCATGACAAGGGAAAAACTGTAGCCACAGATGACCAAACCAACTATACCAGAGCATCCTATAACTATGATTCAACTATCAATCATATTTTGATGGACAATTATGTCTCTACCATTATCATCAAAGACAAAATGCCAGAGAATTCTACCCAAAGACCCAAGATTGTCCTAAAAGGCATTGGATCTTCTTTCGAACCTACCTCTGAATGTAATGATACAACTCATCAAGGTAAATTCACTTTGTAAGGTGCTCTAGCTAAAAACACTGCTTCCTCATCAACCAAGCCTAAGTATGATCTTGTAGAACAATTAGGGAAGACACCCGCACTTACCTCAATCCTTGAGCTCTTACGCATATCCCCCGCACATAAAGCCATTCTTGACAAAATCTTGAGAGACACTTTTGTTCCTACTGATCTAAATGTGGACCAGTTTCAAGCCATGGTGGGATACCTTTCTATTCAACACTCCCTTACATTCACAGAAGCCAATGACACCTTCGTAAGTCAGCCACATAAGGCACCATGACACATTGAAGCCTTCATACACAAACATCAAATAAAACGAGTCCTGATAGATGGAGGAGCGGGTCTAAACATTTGTACATTGAGCACTATTAAACAATTGGGATATTCTGATAAAGTTGTCAATTCTACAAACAAAATTACTATTAAGGCATATGATGATGAAGAGCGTTCATCCAAGGGCATAGTCACCTTACCTCACAGAGTTGGGCCAATTACAAAGGATGTGGTTTGTCAAGTCCTAGACCTAGATCTTACATACAACATATTACTAGGACATCCTTGGATTCATGAAATGAGGGTAGTTCCATCTACGTACCACCAATGCATTAAATTTCCTCACAATGGAGTTGAAATAATAGTTAATGGAGATCCTAATCCATTCATATACTGCAATAACTTGAGACCAAAAACTGAGACGATCATTCCAAGTAATCGTGAAGTTGTTCCTTCTTTTGAATACATTGATCTTGAATCATTAAAACCTTTGACATCAAAACAAGGTGAGCTTAAAGGCAAATTCTAGGACAAGGGCATGGGTGAATACACTTTGAATCAAACCATGTACTTACGACAAGTCATGAGTTCACCAAAAGAATATGGAAGACCACATCCTAATAAGTAGGTATCTATCATTATAGTCAAATGGGACCCTACTATATTTCAAAGATGGGGTGAACTGGAAGAGGAAGACTTATACAAAATGCTTTACAAAGACCCTAAAAATGATACATGAGATCATATCAGCATACCATGTGAAAAGTATGGCAAAGGGTTCAAGATCCTACAAAAATTTGGGTATGATGGGAAAAGTCCTCTTGGCTTAAGAAAGGAAGGCATCATTGAACCTTTACAACCTGAATTGGCATTCAAAAAGGAGCACTCGAAAGGACTTGGTTTCATGAGTTCCAAGGTAAATGCTCAAAAGACAGAAGAAGCATTACAAATCAAAGGTGCCAAAATTCATCAAGAGAATCACTATTCCACAAACTCCAATGAGTCGGAATGGGGTTCAGACAAATCCTCTAGTGACTATGAACTTAATCAGACATTTAGAGAACAAGGTGAGCCCACAAAAGAAGAGGAATTTTATAGAAAATTCAAAGTTGGTTAAGAAACAACCCCGGAGGATCCCGTACAGTGCTTGCCTCTAGGTCCTAGGTTGAAATCACATAGAATGAGAACACCTATCCTAGAATGTGCTACTAGCGATGAAAATTTGGATCCGTTCATGATTGAGACTGATGAGGAGAGTGCCAATGATGACCTCGATAACTACCTCGACATACCTGAATATAATTGCATCTTCACTCTTAACTCCACTGAATTTGAAGACATCAAATGCATTCCCCTTGTTCACCACCAACTTATTGACTGGGACCATGAAGGACCTACACAGTTTGACACATTTCAAAATGATGAAGCTTTTATTGACTATCTGGGCATACGAGATGATCTTCCCCCCCGGGACCATAAAATGAGATACACCATATAGCTCAACAACATGGCATATTTTGGTGATTGTGTCAGGCCTTCCAGTCGCAAAAATATAAAAATAAAAATGAATCAAGGGCCTTATGGCGAAAACCACATTGTGGCACTGTTTGACCCTAAGAAAGTAAAAAGAAAGGATGTATCTAAGGATGAAAAACCTCTCTGAGGCACTCGAAGATGGAAGGCTCGACATTCTCCCAACATCATATCAAGAAAAGTCATCCATGTTGGTAGAGGAGACTATCAAAACAAACATTGGCATAGAAGAAGTTCCACACAACATATTCCTGGCTCAATCTTTGACAAAGTCAGAAGTCAAAGTTCATAAGTTTCTTCATAGAATGACAAATCAACTTTGCATGGTCATACGCTGATATGCTTGGATTGGATCCGGATTTGGTAATGCATCATTTGACAGTTAAACTGGGGGCAAAACCAGTGAAACAGAAATTGAGAAAGATGCATCTACAAGTCACATTATTAGTCAAAGCAAAGCTTGAGAAATTATTGGATGTCGGATTTATACACCTAATTGATTATCCTGAATGGATCTCCAACTTACTACCTGTCAGTAAACCAGATCGTAGTATAAGAATATATACATTTACTTGTCCTTGGGGAACCTTCTACTGGAATGTCATGCCCTTTGGGATAAAAAATGCAGGTGCTACATATCAAAGAGCCATGACTACTATCTTTCATGATCTCATGCACATTACTATGGAAGATTATGTTGATGACCTCTTGGGCAAATCAATAGATAGAGATACACATTTGGAAATACTTTCAGTCATCTTTAATCAGTTGGAAAAGTATAAAGTAAGATTAAACCCCAAGAAATGTGTCTTTGGAGTAACCTCCACGAAGCTCCTAGGATTCATTGTCTCAAAAAGAGGAATCGAAGCCGATCCAACAAAAGTGAAGGCCATCCTAGAGATGCAACCACCAAGGAATATCAGCCAACTTCGATCTTTGCAAGGGAGACTCCAGTCCATATGAAGATTCATAGCACAACTTGCAAATAAGTGTAATCCTTTTCAGCACTTGCTACATAAAACATCAAATTCAAATGGGATGATAATTATCAACGAGCTTTCTAGACACTCAAAGATTATCTTCTGAATCCACCAGTTTTGATGCCACCAGTTCCAGATCAACCCCTATTACTATACATATCAGCAACTTCAACAACACTAGGGGCACTTTTAGCACAACATGTTGCTGAGGGCAAAGAAAAGGCAGCATACTATATCAGTTGCACATTGGTGGGATATGAGATAAACTACACACCAATTGAGTGTGTATGTCTTGCTGTGGTCTTTGCTTCATAGAAATTATGACATTACATGCTAACTCATAACACTAAGTTGGTTTCAAGGATCGATCCATTGAAATACCTTCTTAATAAAGCAACACTTACCGGGCGACTAGCCAAATGGGTGATGCTCCTGAGTGAATTCGACATCGAGTATGTGGATAGAAAAGAAATAAAAGGACAAGCTATCACAAATCAGTTAGCAGATGCTCCCATGTTAGATGATGTTCCTCTAATTTCATAATTTCCAGATGAATCCATTTTAACAGTGTCACATGCAAAGCCTTGGCAACTATACTTTGACGGCTCATACACACAACATGGGGTAGGCGCTGACATCCTATTCATAACTCCTCAAGGGGATTCTATACCAAAATCATATCGATTATTATTTCCCTGCACTAATAACATAGTGGAATATGAGGCATTAACAATTGGATAACAGATTGCAGTTCAGTGGAAGATCCAGGGACTTCGTGTTTTTGGGGACTCTCAACTTGTAATTCATCAAGCAACTAATGACTACAAAACAAAGGATGAGAAATTAATGCCCTATAAAAGAATGGTGGATGACTTGAAACAACAATTCACGAAGATAGACTTTGAGCAAATACCAAGAGAGCAGAATCGAGCTATGGATGCAATGGCTACAATTCACTAATTGATCTACCACCGAATGAGACCTGCTATGAGTTCTTGGTGGATAACCTTTTGGTTCCCTCATATGAGATCACTTCTACTAAGATGATATGTATTGTTGGTCCTGAGTCCCAGTTATATGGTACCATTTTTGCATACCTTCGTGACACTATATTACCTCCTGACCTATCCAATAACCAGCATCGCACTTTCATTTGCCAATCTTCTCGATACGTCATTTTAGCCGATATCCTATACCGTCAAGGACTAGATGGCACTCTTCTTAGATGTTTAGAAAGAGACAAAGCTCAAATTACATTATGTGAAGTACATGAAGGGATATGTGGTCCACATTCTAGTGGTCCTACCTTAGCCAACAAACTCATCAAGACTGGATATTACTGGCCCAATATGGAAAAAGATTCATATCAGTTTGTCAAGAAATGTAAGAAGTGTCAACTTCATGGAGATCTCATTCATGCGCTAGCACAAGAACTTCAACCAATTTCGACTCCTTGGCCCTTTTGTCAGTGGGGACTCGATCTCATAGGCAAGATTCACCCTCCATCTTCCAACGGTCATAAATTCATCATCACTGCCACAGAGTATTTCACAAAATGGATCAAAGTGGTGCCTCTTACACAAGTCACTAGAAAACAAATTGCTACATTCATTCTCAACTATATCATTTGTCGATACGGTATTCCTGTTTCCATCATCACTGATAACGGATGTCTCTTCAAAAATTAGGATGTTCATGAACTCTATGACCGCTTCCATATTACCCATCATTTTTCCACACCTTATTATCCCCAAGGGAATGGTCAAGTCGAGGCGTCTAATAAAATAATCCTTAAAATCTTGAAAAAGATAGTCGATGACACTGGCCGTAATTGGCATATCCAACTTAATCCCGCACTTTGGGCTTACCGCACAAACGTCCGCACACCTACAGGAGCTACACCCTATTCACTTGTCTACGACACTAAAGCTATCTTGCCTATTGAGGTTGAGTTACCCTCTTTACGAGTCTCTTTGCAAAACATTATCAGTGATGAAGACTACAGGGTCTCTCGCTTACAAGAACTTGAACTATTGGATGAACAAAGACAAACTACTTTTAATCATCTCAAGGCTTATCAACAACAAATGAGTTGTAGCTACAATCATAAAGTTAAGCCTTGCACATTTGAGGTAGGCGATTTAGTTCTCAGAGAAAATCCTAAAAATCAGCAAGACAGAGAGAAGAAGGGCAAGTTCGAACCAAATTGGCTTGGTCCTTACATCATCACAGCAACATATGGATCTGGTGCATATCAGCTCTCAACCACAGAAGGAGAACCTTTGGAGGATCCTATCAACAACATGCACCTTCGCAGGTTTTACACATAGCTCTTCAGAGTATCCTAATTCAAAAATACTAAAAAATCATAAAACAAACAAAAAATTCGTTACTTGGTGAAAACCTAGCAAACAGGTGCCTCGTGACACAAAAAAAAAATTGAAAAATAAAAAAAGTAAAGAAAAACATTTTCGTCCAACAGTGAAAACCACTTCGGTGGTGCCCTGGGCAAGTACCATGGTGAAAACTGGGTCACTAGCGCCATGCATAGAGACACTGCTCATCCCTCCTTTAGGATTCATCTTCATCCTTTCACTTTGCACACACTCACAGCCTATTCATCCACAATAAAACTTACACATTCCCATCATGGCTTGTTATTGATCTACCTAAGATTGGTTCACCATTCATAATAAACCTTCCTTTCCACTCCTTTCCATTCATAATAAATCAGCTCCTATCTGTGGCTAAGGCAAATCCTACGTCTCACAATGGGTGTGGAATTGAGAGCATCACATGTTCCGAGGAGTACAGTTTCTTCCAGTTTTCTTTAGTCTATTTGCGCACAATCTGCAATAAAGAAACATTTGCATCACAATCCGCAATAAAGTTCCATCTTCCCCGCAATAAAGTATCAGTTTCATGGATTCAGCCAGTTTCAGATGAGACACAATAGAAACAATGGACTTCAACAAAATCAAATCTTTCAACAGACTTAGACAACATTATGGTTTAGTGCTATCTATCCTTTTATGAAAGTAAACGTTGTGACCACAATCAAATAAGACTTATACAAGTGACAAGAGACACTAAACTTGAGGACTATAGTGGATGTTGGTGTCGAGTCTTGGTTTTCTTTTGATTTTATCTTTCTGGTGACATGTCTTTTAGCTTTTCCAAGATGTCTTTGACTAGAGATTCTATCTCTAGGATGTCTTTGACTAGAAAGGCGAGGATGGGGTATCGTCACCTGTTTTTCTTTGATGTCTGTGGATTGTCTCTTAGTAATGCTATGACTTGTCCAAGGATATGAGGAAACTGTGATTCTAGTGTGAACTGGGGCATTCCTTGTTTGTGACTGTCTTATCTCCATGCAAATAGGTACAATGACTTTCTAGGTCAAACATATGCCTAGATTGTCATAACCTATTTTGCCATAATAAAGCTCAATGATGATAATGCACTAGAAGCTCTTTCACTTTCATATCTTCTATCTTCCATCCTCCTTTCTGGATTGACTTCCATCACCCTTCTTGAGTCCGTGTAGCCTGCTATCACATGACTAAGTATAATGACACACCAAAAATATTTGCATTTCATGTAGTTGCACCTGCATTACCACATATTAAGCATTTCATACATACATATAAGTATCACAATTGCATCACATCCTGCACACAACACATGTTAACATATTTTACATTCTCATCATGTAAATAGTTATTTGCATCGTCATATCCATTTGCATTTCAGACATTCACATTTGCATTTGCATAACATAAAAAACATAAAAGAACAAAAATATTGCATTTTCGTCATGTACATATTTGCATCCATATCATAATCATCATCATAAAACATATCATAAGCATCACATAGCAAAATACATCATGAAACATAAATCACATAGGTACACATACATCACATAGACTATGATGAACTCCCTCCCTCGGAGCCACCTGGCCTTGATGGAGTCTGAGCCCTAGAAGAACCCGCCCTAGGATCATCCCTCTTGTCCCCTCTATCTAGTGGTGGTGGAGGACCCATAACCCCACCGTTGGATGCCTATCTCCTCTAACTCCCTCCAGCAGCTGTCGTTGTTTGTGATGGTCTACGAAAGCTCCTCGCCCGCTGCTCTGGTGGCACTACCCCATAGTATAGGTATCTCCAATAACCTATCTCCTCCCCTGCCTACAGAACATAGGCGTATCCAGCCCCTGTGTCCTCTACTGCCTGCCTCCCAACCCTCAGTGTAGTGCTAGATAGCCTAATCTCTCTTGTGCTCAGTATCCCGTAGCTATCTCCCTCTCCAAATCTTAGATCTCATCTTCCTGTCCCTTGTAGATCTCCCTCAGCTCAAATAGCTCATCCTCCTCCCTCTCGGCCCCCTATGCCTATGGCTCCCCCTTCACTGGTGGTTGTGCCTGTGCCTCAGCCTGTACCTGTACCTGCCTCTATCCCTGTCTCTGCACCTATCTAGGATCCTATGCTACAAGCACCTGTAATGGCAATTCACTGCAACCCCTCACCACCCAAGCCTATCTCTCCTCCCCACCCTCTCCCTGTGGAGCCACTCTCCTCTCTCCTATTGCACCCCACCTCCTCCATCGGTCTCTACCCCCACCATCTCCATCATCATCCTCATCCCCTTCGCCATCTCCATCTATCTACTCACCTGGATCTATCAGGTGTGGAAATGGATGCTCTACCCAATATGTAGTATACTCTGCATCCATCCTTGCATCCTCAATCTCAAGCCACATATCCCATGGCAAGGGAACCATCTCTACCAGCTGCATCACGACCTGATCATATGACAATAGTGGCCTAAAGTGTGCCTGGTCTTGCACTATCCGTGCATACATATCGGAACCCTGTGGCATCCGCTGGATCCTGCCAAACTGCCTACACACCCCATCTACCAACTACCTCTCCAGTACATAGGGCGTCTACCCAATCAAATATCTTTTCCTAAAGGTATAAGGTATCTCTGCTGCATCATCCTCCCATAGCTCGCACTCGCAGTACGGTCTCCATATCACAGTGTCAATCTCATCAAGCACTCGCCGCTAGTACTCCGACCTTCCAATCTGTGGTTGTGAGGTAATCATATCATATAGATGAACAAAACTGCATCCATGACCCCAACCTCTAAAATTTATCAGCCATGTGACTAGCAGATGCTCATATGCCCATTCCTGCAATAATGTAACTCCGCTGCCCAATCCTATGGATCCATGATAAACAAACTGATGAAGCTCATAGTACAAGTGTGCCAGCACACATGGTCCCCAAGCATATCTGGTATGTTGTGTAACCAGTGTCTCCAAGGTGCTCCCTAGCCCACAGCCAACCCTCGTGTCGCCCTGTCTGGACATAGGAACCCACTGATCACTCCTCCTAGCACTACTAGTAGTGCTAGTCCTATCATTGTCACCGTGTCCCAAGCCACGTGTCCAACCCTCATCTTCAATCCCAGATCCTGGAACACTCATCTCAGGGCCTTCTTGTCTCCATCTCGATAGTAGGGTATCAGCTCCCCATCAATCAGTATCCTCAATATCCTGTATACATCCTCTAAGGTGACTGTCATCTCACCCATAGGCAAATGAAAAATACATGTCTCAGAATGCCATCTCTCAGCAAGTGTAGTCAGCAAACCCATGTTCGCCCGAAACTCAGGCACATATAGAATGAATCTCAAGCCCATAACCTCAATGGCAGCTTTGTCCTCAAATGTCAGCTTTGGTCGTAACCTCTGAGTCGATGGGAATCTCTCCCGTGACTCTAGCATAGGTAAGTACTCTTGTAGTCAAGCAAATCAATCATGTCAGTCAAAGTGACACTCACTGTTCATCACAAAGTGTTGCTTCTATCCTAGTGACACTCATTGTTCATCACAAAGTGTTGCTTCTATCCTAGTGACACTCATTGTTCATCACAAAGCGTTGCTTCTATCCTAGTGACACTCACTGTTCATCACAAAGTGTTGCTTCTATCATAGTGGTACTCCCTATTCATCACAAAGTACTATGTTTTTGCACTTGCTATTCATCACAAAGTGCTGCTCACATTTGCACTCCTTGTTCATCAAAAAGTGTTGCTCTTTTTTAGTACTCCCTATTCATCACAAAGTACTATGTCTTGGTACTCCCTGTTCATCACAAAGTGCCTTGATTTATCCTATCCTAGGGCATCTACTTGATTTTATCCTCTTGAGTAGTTTCCTAATTGGCAACATATGTTCTATCACAAAATTGTCAATCCTAGCCCTATCTGCTATCGTAGTCTTCCCTAGAGGACCTACTTGAGCGTATCCTCTCATCATCTTATCCAATCAACAATGTATGTTCATCACAGAACTTCTGATTTGACCTTAAAGACATAAACATACCTTCATGACATAAACGTGCTTACAGACTGCATAAATGCGCTTGCTCTACACAGACGTGCCTCTGTTCTGCATAGACACGCCTATCCTACACAGATGTGCCCACATTTCACAAATACGCTTGCACAATGCATACATGCTCACATTTGGCATAGACGCCTTTTCCTGCACAGATGCGCCTGGCACAAACACAGATGCACCTAGCCAACTTAGACACGCCTGGCACCAACGTAGACACACCTGCACATTTTTGACATTTGTTGACATTATCCTAAAGCACATTTATTGCACTACCTAAGATGCATTAATGACAATATTTATTGCGACAAAGTACAAGGAGGTTTTGTGGTACTCACCAGCTCTCCTGCATCTGCTGGCCTCTGATATTGGCGAATGTGATCAAATCTATGTACCAATGCCATCGCTGCTGACTGTTGCTACTCTATTCTCTCTCTACACTCTAATCTCTTGGATGTGTGGATGACAATGAGGATGTATTCCCCTCGTGGTCTATCTTATAGACTGCTCTAGCCCTAGTCCTAGCCCTCATCTCCCGAGTTAGTCTTTTTTATCCCGTGACTCTATCACTCTATCCGGTCAGTCCATTCTATCCTTTCTTTCTTATCAAGAGATTGTCTGCGATCTTTTCAGACATTTTCATCCAATCTCTTGAGCAAGCATATCATTCCCATCTTGGGGCAACTTTGTATCAATTCATATTATTTTCTTTGAAACAACGCAACAAGCTACATTGTCTCAAAGAGGGGCAAAATGTAGACACCTAAAATTGTCATGTCTAATTTAAAAAATATTTTATTTATTTAATTACTAAGCCTAATTGTTTTATTAATTAAATAAAATTTTATTTATTTAATTATTTCATTTATCCTCTTCTAGCCTTATTTCTCATTTAAATAAATACTTTTATTTACTTAAATTATCCCTTTTCCTAAATTAAATAAATATTTTATTTATTTAATTGACCCCACTTCTACTATTAATTAAATAAATCTTTACTTATTTAATTAATTCATTAACCTTTTCTGCCTATGACACATGTCATTCATTTCTTAACTCATACACTACCTACCCTCTTATTACTTTTTTATTTCCTCTACCTACCCTCTAATCATAGCGGACCTCTTTTACACCTCTCAATCTTATCACTCCATTTTCATATAGTGTCTTCTATATAAGGAGATGCTTCCTTCATTATCAAACCCTCACTATACATTCAACCCCAACTACGCTTTCGAACTTGCATATGCAATCAAGCCCACTTGCAACCACATTTCTGTTCTTTGTTGAGCTCTTGTGCACATATAAAATCTGAGAGAAAATATATCAAGAAAGATCAATGGAGATAGGAAGAATGGAGATCCAAACCCTATTGGACATGTGATGGTATAATATTTGTGATTTCGTTTGATTTACATTGTCTTAGGTAATCTTCATATGTTATGGTGGATCTTTGTTGTTGTTAGGCTAGGGTTTTGTGGTTGAATATATTTAGTCTTTCAATATTATTGTTGTATCCATTTTCACTGAATATAATAACCATCAAGACTGATTTTGTAAACACATATAGCATACTAAACAAGTGTTTGGATAACAAATTGAACTACTTGAACAAATTGGCCTTTTGAGCACTTTCCTAGCAGTCTCCCTATCATAGTGGTATTAGAGCCAACAAAAGGTTCAAGAGGAAAAGGAACACTAGGAAAACATGGTGACTAATGCAGAATTAGCTAAGAAGGTTGAAGATCAAGAAGAGGAAAATAGGGCACTCAGAGAGAGGTTAGATCAACTAGCAATGAAACTAGCTGAGGTAGAAGTCAAAACTGAAGAAATCCATGATAAGGTTGGAGATCAGGGTAAAATGATGGCAATAGAGGATGAAGTCCCCATGCCCAACCCTGTCATTCAGAAAGAACCATTCTTGAAATCCTTGAGAGCTATGAGTGGTAAAACCTTAGAGGGAGTGGCTCTATTCAATGGGAAAATGGATCCAGCTACTCTTATTGAGTGGATCGAAGGACTAGAAAACCATTTTGAGTGTGATGGAGTAATTGAAGCACAAAAGGTGAAGGTGGCAAAATCAAGGTTGAGAGGGGCAGCCTTAACTTTGTGGAAATTCATCCAAGAGGAAAGGGTGAAAGATGGAAAGCAACCATTAGCCACCTGGAAAGAAATGGTAGCCAAAATCAAAGAGACCTACCTTCCTAAAGACTATGAGATACAACTTCACAAGAAAAGACAAAATTTGAGACAAAAAGACCTAGATGTCAATAGCTACACTGAAGAGTTTCAAAAACTATGCATGAGATCCAGAGTAGTGGAGGATGGGAGCATAAAAGTGGCAAGGTACTTGAATGGGTTAAGATGGAACATCCAGGAAGAGATAAGCTTGTTATGCCCACAAACAATACACAAGTGCTACCAATTGGCACTTAAGGTGGAAGAGAAAGGTAGGAGAAAGCAAGAACAAAACAATAGAGGAAGAGGTAGGGGAAGAGATGGTAGAGGCCATAGAGGTAGTTTTGGGGGAAGAAACATAGATCAAATATCCCAAGGAGAGTCTAAACTTATAGAGCAAAGTGGGGATTCTCAAAGAAAACCCAACTATAGGGGTAGGAGATCAAGCAACCCGAGTAGGGGTAGATCTAATGGACCAGGGAGAGGGTCCTACTTCTCAACCATGAAGTGCTATAACTGCCAAAAGTTGGGCCACCTTGCCTATAGATGCCCAGAGAAGCCTAGTTGATCTTATGGAAGTGAAAAGAGGGTAAACTATGTTCAAGAAGATGGAGGTAATACAAGAACTTCAACATTGAACAACCTAGCTTCAGACGATAGTGAGAGCTTGATGATCAAGAGAGTGTTGGTGAAGAAGCTAAATAGTACAGAGGCCTCACAAAGAAGAGAATTGTTTAGGATTAAGTGTAAAATCATGGGAAAAGTGTGTAAGGTGATCATAGATTTAGGATCCACAAATAACATCATATCATAGGAAGCAGTAAGCAAACTAAAACTACCTAGGATACAACACAAGGAGCCATACAAGGTCGCATGGTTAAACAAGGGACAACACGTATTGGTAAATTGGAAAGCTTGGGTAGACTTACACATTGGGGGATATGTAGATAGGATCCTATGTGACATCCTTCCTATGGATGCTTGCTACCTGTTGTTGGGTAGACCATGGCAGTTTGACTGAAAAGCACAACATTATGGGGAAAGAAACTCCTATTCATTTTAGAAAGATGGAGTAACTTATCAGATTCAATCCCTCATTGAAGAAGGAGAGAGCAGAAACAAAGTACCTAACTTCTTGTTAGTGAATGAGAAAGAGTTCATAAAAACACTAGAAAGAGGCTAAAGGAGTACAATTTGCACTGATAGTGAAACCCACGGAAGAAAAGGTAGAAAAGAAAGTTGAGGTACCATATGAGGTGCAGAAAATCCTTGATAACTTCATGCAAATAATTAGTGATGGTATACATGCAGCCTTACCACCTCCTAGAGCCATTAGCCATCAGATTAACTTCATACCTGGAGCCTCTTTGCCTAATAAGGTAGCCTATAAGATGACCCCTAAACAAAATAAGGAGGTAGCAAGACAAATACAAGAACTCTTAGACCAAGGGTTGATTAAGAAAAGCATTAGTCCTTGTGCAGTTCCTACAATGTTGGCACCTAAGAAGGGTGGTACATGGAGACTTTGCACAAATTCTAGAGCCATAAACAAGATCACCATCAGGTACAGATTTCCCATACCCAGGATAGAGGACTTGATGGATTGTTTGGGGGGTGCACAGTTGTGTGGGAGAAAAAGTGACACTAAGCAAACATGCCCAAATCTCACCTTCAACCACACACTTGTGGAATACGAAAGAGCCTAGAGGTATCACACAATTGGCTACTTATTTTTGTGGAAGAGAGAGCCATGGGATACCTATTAGGATTTCTATTCCCTTGTTGTAATTGAAAGATAAAATGATGCAAGTTCAATCCCTAACCCCAAAATGCAAGTAGGAACTAATGACAAGATTGCAGAATTGAACTTAAACAATGGAAAGCTGTAAATACAAGGATAAGACAAGAATGTAAATGTGTACCCGGAATTAAAATATGAATGAAAATGTTTGGGACGGGGGCGCGGGCACCACTGTCCTGATTCTGCCCCTGAAACTGCTCTGGAAACTGTTGTTTTTGCACTCTGGAAAAGCTGTCAAAAATGCTGAAAATGCTGTCTGTCAGGAGGACCAGGGTGCCCAGCACCCCTGTCCTGGCAGGACCAGGGCACCCCACGCCCCTGTCCTGGTCTTTTGCTCTGAAATTTGGTGGAAAGGTCGGTCTCAGTCTGCTTCTCCCGGATCTGCAACCTGCGGCGTCGTCCGAGTCCCGAAACCTGCACTTATATCTGAAAAGGTGTTTGGGCGGCTATATAGGGTTTTGCCTTAGTCAAACCCCCGCTTCGGTGATTTCCACCTCCACGAATAGCCAAGTTGTATTGTAAAATTTATTGTGTGTGCAGACCTAGTGTGTGTGCAAGGTCCTAAAATGCAAGAAAGCAAACTAGAGCAACCTAGAAAGTAAACCCTAATTGCTTGTAAATGATAATGTAAATGCTCCAAATAAAGATGCAAAATGATCTAAAGAATGAATAAGTGATATATTGAAGCTTATGCAAAGACATGAAAACAACATGAAATCATACCCAATCCCCAAGGGAGGGGTACAAGCCAATCTTCAGTTGGTAATCTCCTATTGTTCTTCAATGTCTTCCAAGCACTAAATGAATGAATGAAATTGATGAATGCTTGATAGATGGATGTTGAATGTTGTTGAAGTCTTCAAAGATCTGCTCTTTCGCTGCATATGAGGTCCTGAAAATAAAAAATCGGATCCTTTCAAATGAAGAAAGAGAGCTTTTATGTATGAAACCCTAGGTCGTAATTTCGTCTTTTGGCCGACCTAGAGATTGAATATCCCACCAATTTCTTGGGGTTAAGCTTTATTTTATGATTGGATTGTGCTCCCAAAATTTTGGGAAAAATGTCCGGGACCATGTGCACTCTGGGCGCCACGGTCCCGACAACTTTTCACCAAATTTTCAGGGCCGTCGGATATGATGATTTTAGAGAGAATCCCAAAGTTATAGGTGATTTCGAGATGTTTTGACCCCCGAAATCAAGCCCCCAAGCTCGAAATAGGACCTAATTAGGGTTTTTGATTAAATGATGTATAGGAGGAATAAAATGAAAAGGGCACACTTTAATGAAAGGGCCCAACTTTATGATATGGAAGATGATGAAATAGGACCTTAGGCCTAATTAATTTGATTAATTAAGTGCTAAAGGGGAAATGTAATGCAAAATGCAAAATGCGCCAAGGCGGGTGCTAAACTAGGTGTGAAATTGTACCACCCTAGCAAGTGCGTACAATTTACGACGCTACATTTAGCCCCCACTTTAGCGGTCATATGAACACTATGTGCATATGCAAGCTAAAGTTCAGAAAAGTAAACATTATTTGAAAAAGGATATATCCATAAGTCTGTCGAACGAAGCCCCCAGCGGTATTTGCAGTACACAGTTAGGAACCGCACCCTACAAAACACATGTTAGATCACAAAATCACCTAATGCTTACTAAGGAAGGTGATGAAAATTTGAGGGTAGCTATATGCCCCCCCTGTTTCAGCTTGCTAATTTTAGTGAGTTGAAACAGGGTATCATGTTTACCACTTCGAATTGTTAAAGAATATTGATGACAAATGCTCACAAGAAGATTTGATATGAGATCAAAAACTAATGGAGAATCATTTGGTAAGAATGAGGACTAAATCTCAATTCCAACACAACAAAGAGTGTGAGGATTTGAGAGTTCTCTAACACAAGATGAAGGATGTAAATGGAAACAAAATGCAAAGAGAAGAAAAGAAAGGAAAAAAGCATGAATACACACATTGGTGATCCATGAGAAGAATAGTGAGAGAGAAAACATGGACTTCTCACCCCTAGATCTTGTCTAGGTGATCCTTGGGAAAAGGACATGGAAAACTAGCCCCTAGAGTCTGTCTAGGTGATCCATGTAAGGGAGGAGAGTGAGAAAGTCTAGCCTTATGCCGCTAGTTCCACTCAACCTCGTGCATGTGTGTGTAAGTGAGGTTAGAAGCACCTCATAGGAGTCTATGCCCGAGTATGCTACAACCTGTATATGTATAGTACAAAAGCATGACATCTCGCTCTAAGAGTCCGTGCTCTGGTTCTGAGAATAATCAGCTTGCATAAAAGAAAAATGGAGACATCTTGCTCTAAGAGTCTATGCTCTGGTTCCGAGAATAATCCATTGCTCAAAAGGTGTAATGTTTATGTCATAAGCAAAGTAGAACAAGGATACCTACCTTCATCACAAAAGAAGATACCCCAAAAATGCAACAATGTCATAGATCCAAGCAAGAGAGTTTTGCACTCTTTAGGCAAGGATAAGATAGTTGAAAAGGGATATCTTGTAATATGTGTAAAGGAGATCCTTAGAGGAGAAGAGATCTTTGTACAAAAGACACCTATCCCCGAGAGGAATTGTCTTAGACAAATATAACATCTTCTAGAATAAGACAAAGAAGAGAATAAGAATGCAATACTTCCTTCTTTTGCGAGGTGAAAGTGATTCTTAATGAAGGATGACGCTCCTTTTAACCCAATTGGGAGAGTGAATTCATTATGGATATATTTCATCAAGTGAAAAAGAGGTTGTAGTCAAGGACTTACACCTCTTGTAAGAGAGAATCCTTGAACAAACAACAACAAATGCATACAAGGAATAACATCAAGTAATAAAGTTCACACCATCCACAAAATAGGAAAAAGTGGATCCTTAGATAAAAATAAGGAAAGATCATTGCCTCCCAAGGATAAGGACAATAAGAAGGACTTACACAATCTTCTAGGGAGAGATTTGGACATAAGAAAAAGAAGAGATGTATGAAATCACTCTTGTCCCCATAGGAACAAGAAAATTAGGCTATTATGTTGCTTCAAAAAATATGATTGCACTTGAAATTGTACCATCATGAATGACAATGAGCCCCCAGTAAATGAGCTACCAATGTCACATAATGATGAGCAACATAATAGCCATTAATGTTATTTAAAGACATGATAGACTAAATGAGGTATTTGAATATGACATGTTAAATGCTCAACTATAAGTGAGATCAAAAACATGTATAAAATTGAAGAAGAAAAGTCACAAGAACTCTTAGAAGAGGGATGAGTATAATTTATTAGAGCCTTATCCCTAGAGGAAAGGACTTTATGATGAATAGGAGATAAAGATTCATAAGTAGATTTAGAAATTTGAGGGGATTCATAAAGAGATTTGTTCATCGCCAAGATTTTCTTATGAGGGGAATGAGAGTTGATAGAAGTAGAAGATGATTTAGTTGAAGTGAGATCGTCATCACTACTAAATATAGCATTCACATTGAGAGATGGTCTTTTAGATGCTTTGGTACGTTTGCAGGGATTATAGCCGAGTCCAAAGGCATAATTGTGAAAATTAGTCTCTAGAGGAACTTTTATCCCTTGTTCATGAGCGCCACAACCATTTCCATGATACCCATGCTTAGCAAAAATGTGAAAACCACGACCATAATGATCAGCCATTTCAGGAAGAGAAGGTGGTTTTTCATAAGACAAAGAATCAAACTCTTCATAATTAGAGGTGTGAGGAGAAGAAGTTTGAGAAGCAGCCACAAAATTATTGTTCATAAGCTCAGGTAAGACTGATTGATCTCTAGTTTCTTCCTTCTTTTTAACTTTAAGCACTCTAGGAGGAACCCTATACTCACCTACAAAGGTGGGATTAAAATCAAGAGATCCCCAATCGTCTTCTGTGAGAACCTTCTTAGGATCAAAAGCCTTTTCATATGTAGATTCAAGTTGAGAAGAATCTTCTTCAGGAGCTTTAGGCTCATCCAAAGAATTTTGATCATCAGAGAGTGAGGATTCATCCATAGGTGTCTTGTTCAAAGAGTCATCACTAGAGGAGGAAGGCTTAGATGTTTGCAAACAAGCTTGGAGATTAGTGTCACCTATCAAAGTATATGTCTTATTGTTATAAATGAATTTAACTTGTCTATGCAATGTAGAGGGGACAGCTTGCATACTGTGAATCCAAGGTCTCCCTAATAACAAGTTGTATGTTAGATTTCCCGACATAACATGGATAGGAGTAGGCAAAGTAGCAGGTCCCACTGTGATTGGTAAGGTGATAATACCTAATGAAGACTTAGCCACATTATCAAAGCCTTGAATGGGACGAGAGTCAGGCTCAATAAGGGATGTATCCACATTCATCTTATGCAATAGATCAATGCTACACACATTAAGGCCAGAGCCATTATCTACCAGTGTTCGTCTTATAGCAGTGTCATTTATGATAACCACAATCATCAAGGGATCATATTGATGTTGAATTTCACTAGTAGGCAACTCATCTTATGTGAACACAATTTGAGCTTTAGGATTCATCACAGAGTTAACCAAAGACACTATATTACTAGATGTATTAGGTGGAGGCACATTCAAATCTTTCAAGGCATCTTGTAACATTCCATGATGAGCGGAAGAAGTTTGGATCAAATCCCAAAGGGATATCTTAGCAGGGGTAGCTTTAAGTTGTTTTATGAGATCATATTCCTTACCAAGAACTTGTGAAATACGTGGAGCTTGCGGAAGAATTGGTTGAGAAGGAGAAAGTGAAGTTGGGATAACTGGAGGAGGATTAGGTTGCCTATTGTTTCTTGTGTTATAAGTATGAGCAACCGCATGATAACTCTCTCTAGTTAATTGCTTAGCATACTCATAAGGGCTCTTAGAAGAATAACCTCCTTGCACAGTAATAATAGGTTTGTTAGGAGTGCAAAAAGAATCATTAGCATAACCACCTTGTACCACTAAGATAGGCTTATTTAAAGGTTGAGAATTTTGAGAAGGACAAGCACCCTGGACGGTGAAGAGAGGTTTGTTAGGTGTTTCATTCACACGTACCAAATTGATTGAGGATGGTTTAGAAGAAAGAACAAAAGTGTTGGAAGAATTATTGATAGTCTTCTCTTGCACTAAAATCTTATCATGGATTAAATCAATTTTAGGAGAGAGACAAGGGGTAGGCATTGATGTTCTAGTAGGAAAAGTAATACTAGGAAAGGCCATATCATCCTCTATCATCAAAGGATCTACATGGGGAATAAACTCTCTAGGAGAAGGTTCAACGTTACTCTCTAAAGTCTCACTTTTGAGAGGGAAATCTTTGAAAGAGATGTTAACCATCTTGCTTTGAACTAGGGTTTCCTTATGAGTAGAACCGAGTTGAGGAGAGGGAGATGCTTTATTTTTAGAGGGAGAATAATTGAGATTCAAGGAAGGGGAGAAGATATCAAGGGAGTTTCCAATCTTGATTTCATCCCCTTTGGCTAGGGGTAAAGAATAATCTATACCTTCTTCTAATGGTTCATCCCAAATAGTGAAGTGGTTGAAAGGAATGTTTGAAGTATTGTTAATTTCGGGAGAGGAGATAACATTGTTTATTAATTCCTCATCCTTAGAAGGGAGAGCATCAATAGATGTGTTAAACTCATCCTCTTTCCTCAAAATATGATCTTTAGGGGAGAGAGAATTAAGGAAATTTCTTATTATTTCATCTTCTTTCTCTAAGGGACGCTTATGGGTAAGACAAACTTTAGGAGAAGGGTAAGCATTTATCATTAATTCATCATCTCTAGTGGGAATTTTGTTGGAAAAGGAAATGCCATCACTAGGAAATGTAGGGATAATGTCATCTTCTTGCACAAAAGGATCCTCATGGAGGGAGTGTTTTTTAGGAGGAACATGAACATATTTCTCCAAAGATTCATGCTTAGGAAGGAGATCTTTGAAAGAAGTGTTCATAACCTCTTGTTGCACTAACATGCCCCCATTGGAAGGACCAATGTTAGGAGAAAATAAGTCATTGTCCATCAATACCTTTTCACTTAGAGAGGCATCATGTAGGGAAGGTAAAGTAACATTAAGAAAGGTGTTTATGATATCATTCTCTTCCTCTAGGATAGCTAAATAGGAAGGGCACATTTTAGGAGAGTTGTCAAGATCACTCTTAAAGTCTTCATCCTTAGAGCATGGGACAGTCTCAATTTGATAGCAACTCTTTTAGGCACTAAAATGTTGTTATAGATGGGGGGAGGTTCTTTAGGAGAAGGAAAAATTGAAACAAGGGAAGCTAACCCACTATCACATCTATGAAATGAATGCATCATGACAACAATTTTCCTCTTTCAAATGATAACACATGCAAAATAGAAGGAATTGTTCAATGCAAGCACTTAGAATGTAGATTTAGAAATTTATGATTCAAATGAGTTCCTAAATCAGATTTGAAATTATTGATCCCAATTAAGCTATCCACAAGTTCAATTTTAGGGTTTTAGCAAAAATTTCCTCTAAATTTTTTAATCTTGCAAGAAATTAAAACTTGTAAATACAAATTTGAATTTGAAATAGCATAAACACTCAAATTTGAAAACATAAATCAGAATTTAGAGAAGATTGGAGTTCACGTCAGGTTCACCAAAAATGTGTGGGAGAAAAAGTGACACTAAGCAAACATGCCCAAATCTCACTTTCAACCACACACTTGTGGAATACGAAAGAGCCTAGAGGTATCACACAATTGGCTACTTCTTTTTGTGGAAGAGAGAGCCACGGGATACCTATTAGGATTTCTATTCCCTTGTTGTAATTGAAAGATAAAATGATGCAAGTTCAATCCCTAACCCCAAAATGCAAGTAGGAACTAATGACAAGATTGCAAAATTGAACTTAAACAATGGAAAGCTGTAAATACAAGGATAAGACAAGAATGTAAATGTGTACCCGGAGTTAAAATATGAATGAAAATGTTCGGAACGGGGGCGCGGGCGCCGCTGTCCTGATTCTGCCCCTGAAACTGCTCCCGAAACTGCTGTTTTGCACTCTGGAAAAGCTGTCAAAAATGCTGAAAATGCTGTCTGTTAGGAGGACTAGGGCGCCCAGCGCCCCTATCCTGGCAGGACCAGGGCGCCCCATGCCCCTGTCCTGGTCTTTTGCTCTGAAATTTGGTGGAAAGGTCGGTCTCAGTCTGCTTCTCCCGGATCTGCAACCTGCGGCGTCGTCCGAGTCCCGAAACCTGCACTTATATCTGAAAAGGTGTTTGGGCGGCTATATAGGGTTTTGCCTTAGTCAAACCCCCGCTTCGGTGATTTCCACCTCCACGAATAGCCAAGTTGTATTGTAAAATTTATTGTGTGTGCAGACCTAGTGTGTGTGCAAGGTCCTAAAATGCAAGAAAGCAAACTAGAGCAACCTAGAAAGTAAACCCTAATTGCTTGTAAATGATAATGTAAATGCTCCAAATAAAGATGCAAAATGATCTAAAGCATGAATAAGTGATATATTGAAGCTTATGCAAAGACATGAAAACAACATGAAATCATACCCAATCCCCAAGGGAGGGGTACAAGCCAATCTTCAGTCGGTAATCTCCTATTGTTCTTCAATGTCTTCCAAGCCCTAAATGAATGAATGAAATTGATGAATGCTTGATAGATGGATGTAAAATGTTGTTGAAGTCTTCAAAGATCTGCTCTTTCGCTGCATATGAGGTCCTGAAAATAAAAAATCGGATCCTTTCAAATGAAGAAAGAGAGCTTTTATGTATGAAACCCTAGGTCGTAATTTTGTCTTTTGGCCGACCTAGAGATTGAATATCCCACCAATTTCTTGGGGTTAAGCTTTATTTTATGATTGGATTGTTCTCCCAAAATTTCAGGAAAAATGTCCGGGACCATGTGCACTCTGGGCGCCACGGTCCTGACAACTTTTCACCAAATTTTCAGGGCCGTTGGATATGATGATTTTAGAGAGAATCCCAAAGTTACAAGTGATTTCGAGATGGTTTGACCCCCAAAATCAAGCCCCCAAGCTCAAAATAGGACCTAATTAGGGTTTTTGATTAAATGATGTATAGGAGGAATAAAATGAAAAGGGCACACTTTAATGAAAGGGTCCAACTTTATGATATGGAAGATGATGAAATAGGACCTTAGACCTAATTAATTTGATTAATTAAGTGCTAAAGGGGAAATGTAATGCAAAATGCAAAATGCGCCAACGCGGGTGCTAAACTTGGTGTGAAATTGTACCACCCTAGCAAGTGCATACAATTTACGATGCTACAACAGTATTTCAATAGGATTGATTTGAAGAGTGGTTACCATCAGATAAGAATCAAGGAGGGTGATGAGTGGAAGACAACTTTCAAAACAAATGAGGGTCTTTATGAGTGGCTTGTCATGCCATTTGGACTCTCTAATGCTCCCAGCACATTCATGAGACTCATGAATGAAGTTTTACATGATTTCATTGGCAAGTTTGTTGTTGTGTATTTAGATGATATTCTCATTTTCAGTAAGACTAAGGAAGAGCATTTGAAGCATTTAGCTATTGTTTTGAGAAAGTTATCTGATGACCAGCTAACCATTAATCTAGAAAAATGTGATTTCTTAAAGAAAGAATTGGTCTATCTTGGTTTTGCTATATTAGGAGGCAATATGAAAATGGATTCCTCAAAAGTGGTAGCAATAACTAGTTGGCCAACTCCTAAGATAGCCAGTGATGTCAGAAGCTTCCATGGTTTGGCACAGTTTTATAGGAAATTCATCAGGGGATTTATTGAGATTTGTGCTCCAATGTTAGAGACCATCAAAGGGGGTGTAAAGGTAAAATTTCAGTGGACAAGTGCAGCCAATAAGGGGTTTGAAATATTGAAAACTAAAGTAGCTACTCAACCAGTTCTCATTTTACCTAGTTTTGATAAGCTTTTTACTATTGAATGTGATGCTAGTAATATTGTTGTAGGAGCTATTTTTAGTCAAGAAAATAGACCAGTTGTATTCTTTAGTTAGAAGTTGAATGATGCAAAGAAAAAGTACTCTTCTTATGATTTAGAACTTTATGCATTAGTAGAAGCAGTTAGAAATTGGAGATACTATCTTCTTCCTAAAGAGTTTGTTGTGTACACAAACAATCAGGCACTAAGTTTCTTGAACTCACAAGATAAACTAAATCATAGGCATGTTAAGTGGGTAGAATATTTGCAAGCTTACACTTTTACTCTTAAGCATAAGAAAGGTGAGTTGAATAAAGTAGTAGATGCTTTGAGTAGAAGATTGTTAACTATTCAGGAGATTCAAGTTCAGAGCATTAGTATTGATGGTTTCAAGGACATGTATCCTACTGCTTATGATTTTGCTAAAGCTTATAAAGTTTGTCAAGATTTTGAGAATACTTTCCATGGTGCATATGCTGACTTCACTTTGCAAGATGGTTTGTTATTCAGGGAGGGACAGTTGCATGTTCCAAAGGGTTCTATGAGAGAGAACCTCATTCAAGACAAGCACAATGGGTACTTAAGTGGACATTTCGATCTCAATAAGACCTTAGAGCTGGTTCAAAGGTTCTATTATTGGCCTAAGATGTAGAGACACATCAGGAGGTATGTTGAGCAATGCTTGGTATGTCAAAAATCCAAAGGTAATTCTTCTAATGTTGGTTTGTATCAACCTCTTCCTATCCCACATAGACTTTAGGATTGCATTAGTATGGATTTTGATGTAGGATTACCTAGGACTCAAGCAGGATTTGATAGCATTTTTGTAGTGGTTGATAGATTTAGTAAAATGGCTCATTTTATTCCTTGTAAAACAATAGATGATGCAAGTCATATTGCTTTTTTATTTTTCAAGGAAGTTGTTAGAATACATGGATTGCCTACTAGCATTGTTTCAGATAGGGATGTTAAGTTTCTTGGACATTTCTAGAAAACATTGTGGAAGAGATTGGGTACTAATCTCTCTTTTGGTTCAGCTTATCATCCACAAATTGATGGCCAAACCGAAGTTGTGAACAGGTCTCTTGGAAACATGCTTAGGTGCTTGACAAAGGAATACGGGCAGAGTTGTAATCAGCTCATTCATCAAGTAGAATATGCCTACAATGACAGTGTTAACCAGTCTATAGGTAAAAGTCCATTTGAAGTTGTTTATGGTATGCATCCAAGGGTTATAATGGAGTTGAGGGATATCACTAACTTTCAGCATAAGAGTTTAACAACAGATGACATGGCTCAATCCATGAAGGAGGTTCATGAGAAAGTGAGACAAGCTCTCCAAGATACCTCTCAAAAAGTCAAGGCAAGAGTGGATGCTACAAAGAGAGATGTTCAGTTTTCCATAGGTGATTATCTAATAGTTAATTTGAACAAGGCAAGGCTACAAAAGGGAGTTCCAAGCAATCTTCAAATGAGGAGGATAGGCCCTTTCAAGATCTTGGCTAAGTATGGGTCTAATGCTTACAAAGTTGATTTGCCTACTAATATTTCTTTGTCCCCCTTTTTTAATGTTGCAGATCTGATTGTTTTCAAAGGGCAGCCACCTGAGGAGATTCAAAGAGTTTAGATGTTTCCAAATCCCTTTCTAATCTATCTCTCCCTTCTCTTTCTTTTCCCCAAGCATAACAGGTTCTAGACTCCAAAATTCTAAAAAAGACAAGGAATCACACCTACATGGAGCATCTCATCAAGTGGAAGGATCAGCCTATCTCAGAGGCCACATGGATACCTGAAGTTGACATTCATAAATTTGGCCTACCTTCTTCTTTGCTGCCTCAAGGAGTCACATGACTTCTGTGTTTTTGGGGGAGTATGGTGCAGGAGCACCTAGTTGAGTAAAAACTCCCATTTTTGTGTATTTAATTTTTTTATTTTTGGAAAGTCTTGTGTTAGGTTGATTATGTTGTTTTAGGTTGTTTTGATTCATATGTAGTGGTTTTGATCTCATTTTGGGCTTAAGAGATCAAATCTTGCACTTCAGGCTTTGAGTTGACAATTTTTGGCAAAAATGTGCAAAATTGCCAAAAACGAGTTTGAATGCCTTCAAGAGCATCGAAACATGTTTTTTAAGTGTTTTTAGGAATTTATAAGTTGTTTAGACAAGTTTAGTAGGCAAGATTGTCAAAAATGCCTCTTTGACCAAGAAAAGTTGTCATTTTGACTTGAAAAGTTGTCAAAATTATCATTTTCTTGAAAAATAAAGTTATGGAAGCCCCATGTTCATAATAGGGTTTGAAAACCAATTGGAGAAACTATATAAGGCCTCCATTTTCCTTGAAAATGGTTAGAAAGTGTATAAGCAAGAGCTTTTGAATAAAAACATGAAATTTTGGCTTTATTGATTGGTTTTTCCCTTCCTTTGCAAAATAGTCCGTACTGTAGCTGTACAATCCGTACTGTACATTCTTGAAAATATAAATGGTGTTATTCTAAATTTTCCCATGTAATTGTTTCAGTAGTTTTTCATTTGCAAGGTGCTTGTGTAAAATAGTTTGCTCTCTGTGTAGTTGTTGTCCTGACAAGGATTTTGGGGTTCTAAAAATGCATTAACTTGGTTGATCCAGGTTTGGGATCCCTCCAATGGATTTTTCCAAGTTTATTTTCTTGTATATAGTGTACTATTATTTCATTTTGTGCTAGAGAAGTGTTTTGAAGATGCATTTGAGTGAGAACTAGGCAAGTTGGAGTAACTCGGCTAGTTCATGGTTGAAACTCAAAACTTGTACCCAAAAATAATGGGAATGAGAAAAAGAGTGAGGTAGAGGTCTAGACATGTGACCAAGGAGTCTTAATACCATCTTGGTGTGTTAGAATAAACTTTTTTCATATAATCATTCTTTTTTGGAAGCAAAACAGTGAGTTCACTATTTTTTTTTTGGAAATTGTGTTTGTAAAAGTGATCAAGGAATGCTCCAAGCATAATCCAAGCCTTAAACCATGAAGGCTATGTAATAGGGAACTTATATAACATCTTGCAAACCTCTTTGAGGTATATTTCCCCTTCTCACTTATCATTGTGCAGGTCCAAAGGTGTAATCACTAATGACTGGTAAAAGAGTAGTGTTTTGACTGTCACAATGGCATTTTTCTGATTTTCCATTTGTTTGCCAAGTGTTTGGAAAAATACTTGTAAGGAAAAGGTAGGGGAAACATTTTTAATACATCTTAGAGGACTAATGAAGATCTAGACTCTTAAAGAGGTGCTCAAGTATGCAAACCCAGTGTTTACACCTCAAAACCCTCCAAAACCCTACTTTTAGGCCTAAAATGGTGGACAGTCCTAATATTGCAATGACAAAGGCCTAAACCAAGAAAATCTGTTAGTAAATACCTTAAAAACATCATCCAAGTCAATTTTGTGGAAGGGTTTTACCATCGTTGAGCATAATAAGCAAAATAGTGCCAATTAGGCCTCCTCGACTAGTAGCCTTTTTGGTTGCATAACACACAAAATGAATGTTTTTGTCAAAATGCAAGAACCCGATGGCAAGGAGAAGTTTGGGACTTATGAAAATTTGTGAGAAAATTATCAAACAATCAAACAAGTGCTATTTGGATCCTTGGACAATGTGCAGCCTCATTTGGGGGTTTTGACTTTAGTTGGCAAATTTGAGTAAGCTAAGGGTTGTGAACCATAAACTAAGTTTGATTGCCAAAACCTTGAACAAAATTTTTTTTCCCCCACATGTCTATGTTGGAGTCTCCTAGATGCACTCTGAAACAGAGGGTTGAATGACAAAGAGCAAAGATTGAGGGTGAGTAGAAGGGTGGAGTGAGTAATTTGAGTAGATTTGAGCATGGGTATGAGCCAACACCTTAAGGGGAGTTTGTTAGGACAGTGATACTAGAAGTGTTTGACACTATAACCATCAAGACTGATTTTGTAAACACATATAGCAGACTAAACAAGTGTGTGGGTAACAAATTGAACTACTTGAGCAAATTGGCCTTTTGAGCACTTTCCTAGCAGTTTCCCTATCACAAATCTTCTATGGTACATAGTCAAATGCAAAAAATTTCTTAATTTCTTATAGTTTTGGGAATAGTCCATTCCACAATAGCCCTAATTTTGTTAGGATCCACCTTCATGTGAAACTATGTGTCCCAAGGAGTCCACCTCCTTGAGTCCAAAAGCACACTCGGAAGATGTTGCATATAGTTGGCAATCTTGAAGAACTTTCAATGCTATAACAACATGTTTTGAATATTCCTAAGCCCATGTCTTGCTATAAATAAATATATTATGAAAATACACTAAGGCATACTTCCTCAAAATTTTCTTAAAAAGGGAGTTCATTGAAATTTGAAGTGTAGATGTCGCACTAGTAAGACCAAAAGGCATCATCAAAAACTCATAATGACCCTCCCATGTCCTAAATATTGTCCTAGGATTGTCTTCTTCCTTGATTCAAAGTTGGTGGTAACTCGATCTAAGGTCTACCTTTGTAAAAATTATAGTTGCATTCAATTCATCTAATAAATCATCAATCATTGGAATAGGAAACTTAAATTTGATAGTGTACATATTGGGCACTCTATAGTTCGGGCACATGCACCATGTATCATTATTCTTACACACCATTACCATTACTGAGGAGTAATCAATTTGGCTATGCTTGATGATTCCCACTTTTAACATCTCTTGAATAATCATTTCAATATCATGTTTTTGTGTATATGGGTACTTGTAAGGCCTAACATTAGGTGGTTGAATTCTCTGAACTAGTTGTATGGCATGATCATTATCCTTGTTAAGAGGAAGTCCTTTAGGCATCTCTCCCAAAACCACTAAGCACAACACTGTGTCACATTTCAGGCTAACTTATCAACACAAGTGAGTAATTCTAACTAAAAATTAATTTTAGTAAAACATATGGTTGATATAGATTCATTATAGCTAAGTTATATATGAACCACAACTTTTCCAATTGGAAGTGTCTATTAAATGTATATTTTATACCACTTTGGGTCTAATTACCTAAAATAATAATAAAATAAAAAAACTTGATGTTTCAACAACTTGTAAAAATACCCTTTTATAGATCTATAAGTAAATTTTCCAAAATATATATCTTTTAATATTTAAATTAGTTTTTTATATTTTATATTTTATTTTTATTGAAAGTAGGTCATCAACACTAAACTATAAGGTTGATTATCTTGTTAAGGAAAAATACTAAAATTTATTTAATTTTTTTTTAGAAAAATATGATGCAGTAGAGAAAGGAATCTATGTCAAGATGATATAATTATATTATAATTTGGATAAATAATTAAGAAAAAAGCTGGTGGGAATTGGAAAGAGTTATATTTCAGCACATGTAACTTTTCAAATTTATTGAAAAATATATATTTATAAAAAATTGTAAAAAATATATCCATGCACTGAAGTTTCAAGTTATCAATATACGCAAAAAAATTGATGAAAAAAATACAAAAAATTACTAATTAAAGTGTGGTGGCTTGTATAACTTCAATTTCAATATTTTATCAATAGCTAAATTATAGTGTTTACTTTATAAAAAACTACATTCAAATAATCTTTTTAAATTTTGTTAAAATTACAAACATAAAATAGAAAAAAGAATATAAATTTAATTAGTTTACATCATTTCAAAATTCAAAACATATATTTTAGTTTCTATTGATTTACTTTAAAAATTTGTATCAACATTGACCATTTCCTTTATAAAAGTGTGACACAACTTTGGACTTTTACCCAGTGATGATCTATAATTGCTTTAAATTTGGATCATTAGGGGCACACAATTGATAAGCTTCCAATGAACATAATTGGGCCACAAATCCATTAGCTCCTTTCTTAAAAAAAAAATTCATTTGATGAGATGTTGGTGCAGGAGCACCCTGGGGACTTAGGTTTGGCCAATAGGGTCAAAATTTGTGTTTCTTGTTTATTTTGTGTTCTTTTATACAAATAAGGCCATCTGAGGCCATTTTGATGTATTGGGACCTAATTGTGCAAGTTTGAGGTTCATTGGGCAAAACGTGTCAAAGTTGTAAAAAGTTGTCATTTTGTCATGACAACTTTTGCATTTTTTGTAACAACTTTTCAGACATATGGTTGGGAAACTGGTTAAAGGTTTTGGTAATTTGATAGTGTAATCCTCTTGGATTGGCATAAGTAGGCCTTTGGCATGCCATCCAAGCTTGGTTGGTTGAATTTTGAAGAATTTTCTTAATAAGATTGAAGTTTCTTGTGCATTTTTGGACGTTGCAGTCTGATTTCTTATATTTTTCACTATGAAATATTTCTTATTGTTATTGGAAGCCTATTTTATATGATAGGGGATTGAATCCTCTCAATTATTACTTTGGTTTCATTTAAATCCATGGAGTTTTGATCTAGTTACACACATTTTTGTAAAATTTGCCAAAACCCTAGATAAGGGTAACCAGTGGCATCAAAATAATATATTTTTGGTTATTGCCATGTTAGAAACTCTCAAAAATGAGTGGGATGACCATTGCAAATATGTATTTTTGAACATGTTCCATGTTTTACAAGTCTCCAAAATCATGTGTGGTACATGCTTATATGGATGTTAGTCTGATATTGTTGATGTATTAGACTTGTGTGGCAATGAGAAGAGGTCTTGAAGGTGTAAATGCAAGGTAAAACCCTTGGGGTTTGGAGGAAGGCAATGAGGCTAGTGTAAGGGGCTGGTGTAGATCCTTCCTAAGGTATTGTGGCCCTTGGGTAGGCCAAAACATCCAACTAAGAATGATTGTCCCTAGATAGTGTTTGACTGCTCCAAATTAACTAGTGAACTAGAAGGAGATTGATTTCTAAAGTCAAGAGAGATATTTCTTTATGGTTGGAGCTTGAGAATGGAGTAGGGAGATCCTACATTATCCTCTTATTTAAGAATCCCACTACTATGAGTGTTTGTGGGGCAGTAAAACTAGCAAGTGGATGACAAGAAATGATTACTTGAGTGGTGTAGTCACCAAAAAGAGTACGTCCTCAAAGAGAATAGTCTGGACCATGCAGCAAATAAAACACACCACAACCAACTCAATACAATGGAGGCAATGTAGAATCAAACTTTCTTTATATCAAGAATTCAAATACAACTAGTCGACAACATGCAGGCTTACAAGATTCGACACACAGGCTTAATTATAATATAGTATCCAGGCTCAACCAAGAATGTGAGTCAACTCTGGACCTCCTAACCTTTAGATTGATCTCCTATATTTGTCTTGCCAAAATCTATGTCTACTTTCTTGTTTACATAGATTTATATGATATTCATAGCTCAAGGATGATCTACATCAATGCAAGAAGGAACAATCATCGATGAAGAAGATATAATGTGTAAAACAAAGCTGACCTCTGCCAAAGGAATTCCTCCGGAAAATACATAGAATGAGGTGCGGACTGAAAGGAAGGTCAACCACAATCCAAGGAATGTTGAAAGAAATAAAATTAGGCTTTGAAAGCTACAAAAATAATCTGTAAGGTTCTTCATTTAGCAAAATAGGTCCAATTGGTTCCGGCGCTTTGAGCTAGAAAACTATCCTAGATTCTAGAAGTGATAACTTGTCGGAAATAGATCCAAACATCCTATAGACCTAGTATAAGGTAGATGAACATATCCAAAAACAAAATCTAGCTCCACAAGATCCAGTGTGAAAATGAAGTAATACACTGAAAGAAATATTGAAACTGCAAAATAGAAAGGAAAATAGAAAGAAACTGTTTTTGGTTGATGCAAGATTTCCAGGAACTAGGGATGCTCCTACATCAAACATTTGAGGTTGATGACAAGTGAGTCCCTCACTTTGAAGGGGTCAGAGGAAAACCAAGATAGTCTACCTCTGCCTAAGAAATCCATGATGAGTCTTCAACTAGTCTATCCTTCCACTTCACAAGATAATATTTGTATTGTTTTCTTTGGGTGCTACACTCAACTATACTATCCACAATGTCTTCAATCTGGTCAGGTACCCTCTAGGGTATTTTCTTCTGTAAGTTTTCTACATTGTCTTCTTTGAATTCTGCCTCATGATACTAATGTAGGTCTACAATGTTGAATATAGGCGAAATACCCAAAGTAATAGGTAACTCCACTTCATATGCATTTTCAGAACTAAATTTATTCAAGATCTTACAAGGTCCAAACTTCTTTATCTTCAACTTATTGTAGGTTCCAACTGGAAAAAAATATTTTCTCAGATATACCATCACTTCATCTCCAACTTCAAATTCCTTGTGTCTCCTCTTTCATTTTCTTTCTCCTTATACTTACTATTCATGTCCTCCAAATGCTACTTGACTTGAGTATGTACTATCTTCATATGTTCTACAAATTCTTTCACTTCTACACTCCTTTTATCTTCATTATTGATGTCTCTCAACTCTGATATGCCTCTAGGGTGTATTTCGGTAACAATCTCAAATGGTGTTCTTATGGTACTCCTATTCACTGAATTGTTGTAGGCAAACTCTTCTTGTGCAATAATCAAGTCCCAACTTCCGATTTTCTCTCCAACTAAACATCTCAACAAATTTTCCAAACTCCTATTTACTACTTTTGTTTGTCCATCAATATGTGGGTGAAAAGTAGAACTGAATTTCAAATCTATCTTCATCTTCTTCCAAAGTGTCCTCCAAAAATATCCAACAAATTTAGTGTCTCTGTCAGAAACTATGCTCTTAGGTAATCCATCTAGTCTCACCACCTCTTTGAAAAATAGGTCATCTATATGCATTACATCTATTGTCTTCTTACAAGGTATGAAATGTGCCATTTTTTAGAATGTATCCACCATCATAAATATAGAATCATTTCCTCTATATGTTCTAGGTAATCCAAGTATAAAATCCATGCTTATGTCGTACCAAGGTCTCTTCCGAAGTGTCAAAGGCTTATACAATCCAATATTCTGACTGCTACCTTTTGCAAGGATAAATTCTACAAATCTACACAAATTTATTGACATCCTTATGAATCGAAGGCCAAAAGTAATTCTCACTAACTAAGGCTACCGTCTTATCAACACCAAAGTGTCCTACGAATCCTGCACTATGCTTCTCTTTTATCAGATTCTCCATCATCGAGCTCCTAGGTATTCACAACTGGGTTCCTTTGAACAACATCTCATCTTGAATGAAATAATTTAGCCACTTGCTCCTATCCACCATAACTGGTTCTTTACAAGCTTTCCAAGGTTCTGCAAAATCCGGGTCATCTAGTGATTTTTTTAGTGGTTAATATTCGCCAATTGGCTATTTTTTGAAAATTGGGAATCAAAATTTGGCTAATAAGTTCAATTTTTAAGGTGACTCGAATCACCACATTTTTACAAATTTTTATTTTAGTGTTATTTAAATCGCCAGACAATTTATTTTTTAATTTTTTTTTAACTCAAAGATTTGCCATAATATTTGATGCATGATTGCATTAGATTCACCAATATTTTAAATTTCTTGTAGAAATCTAAATCAATTCGCCGATAATATATCATGATCATTAGTTACTATAGAGTTATATCATTAATCTTTAGTTGCCACCTTTTATTTAAAATATAATCTAGTGACCTTCATTGTATTCCATGAAGTAAATTGTACTTACAAGTTGTAATGCTCATGAGGGTTGAAATTACTTTTGAATTGTTGACCTCAAAGAAAATTAATGGTCTAAAAGCAATTTTTGGCCCTATGAGTATTACAAATTGTTGGTACATTTTATCTCACAAAATATAAAGAGAGCTATTAGATTATTTTAAATTAATGGTAGATACTAAATGAAGTAGAGTCTACCCCTTAAACTCATTAATAATTTCCACATTCAGGCCTCTACTTTTCTATAATTTTTTTTTTTTAAATGAAAAGATTTGCAATAGTAATTAATGCATACTCTTATTATTTTTCGAGATTCACCAATATTTTCTACCAAAAAAAATTGATATATAAAAATTCACCAGTAAAATTAATATTTTTCTTTAAAAAAGCGAAAGATTCGCGAATAAAAAATTATTATCATTATTTTTAAAAATTAAATATTCGCCAAGATTTTATACAACTTTTTGAGAGGGGGTTTCTTAAACTTTTTACTAGGGTCAAACCTGATACAAAGTTTTTCAACTCCTCAAAACCCAATACGTCCACTCTCATCTCTATCAGAAAATTCCTCATTGAAGTCTAACATGGTCTCTTTGCTTAGCCCTATGTTGGCTATTTTTTGGACCTTTTTGTTCTTTTCGTTTAAAAAATTTATTACAATAGGTTATTTACTCTACAAAGTGTTTTTGATATTAAGAATGATTAATATTGTTAATATGTTGTTTTGATTAATTAAAAATGAGTTTTTGGAAGGAACCTGGAACCTTGATTACATATCAAGAGGAAGATAATGCCTTAAAGCAACAAGAAATAACAGTGCCTGGACACCCATACAAAGATCAGATCCCAGAAAAATAAAAAGGGATCACAAGACAAAAAGAACATCACAAGACAACCTAAGGACAACACAAATACAACACCAAGACAACACAAAGACAAGAACAGCTAGATGTTTATTATGAGTTCTTCCACATGAACAACCATCTGCTTCATATTGACCGCAGAGTTTGTCATATCATCGAGCTCTTTTTCCTTGATGCTCTCCTGCTTCCGGGTGTTGGCCCTTGTTCTTTTTTCATGACCCATCTTCTTTGTCTGATCCTTCTCATATTCCTTACCTTTAATCTATTCAAATTTATTTATCAACATGTTAACATGCTCGACAATGGTCTTGAGGATCTGAAAATATTTCTCAGCAATCCTCTTCACAGTAACCTCCATCTTATCCACTATATTGATAAGGTTGTTCAAGTTAATTTACAGACCTATATCATCTCTGATTCCTTCCACCTCCTTCACCTTCTTTTTCATTTATAGAATTTTACTAACCATTGCTTCAGTAGCCTCAACCTTGTTAATAGCAAACATTAATTCTTTGACATTTGTAGATAGAGGCTTCTCACCCATGGTTGCCCTTTTGATCATATTGAGATCAGTCTTCAAATCAGCAATCTCTATCGCCATTTTGCTAATGACCTCATAGAAACCATTGATGCTATCATTACCTATGGCACCTTGGTAGACATTTTGATTTCCCATGTTGGTCTCCTGACCCTCATTCTTCATTCTCTGTGTGTTCAGGTTCTCCCCATGGTTAACATCCAACATTTCATCTTCCTCCTTACCCTTGTTCTTGTCCATTTTTTCAGCCTTAGAATCCTCATCAAAAGAAATAATAATCTTCCTTTTCACCTTATTTATCTCCTTACTGGTCTTCTTGATCCTTTGGGTTTCCTTACCCATTCCCTTTCTCTTCTTACTTTTTATGATTTTATCATTAAAAGACTCCTCATCAGAGTTTGAAAGATCAAAGTCCACATCAGTCCCCTTACTCTTTCCCTTGGTCTTCCCTTGTTGCTAAAATCTTTAGACTCACCCTCAATTTTAGAATAGAGATTGAACCCACTATCCTCACTTTCAGTATCATCATCCCTAATTTTTTTTCCTTTACTAACGGGTTTCTCAATAATTTTCCCTTTCAACATCTTGTAAACTAAAACCATTAAACCCTAGTGAAGGGCGTGATCTCTTTGAGAATCTTTCTGCATTTCACGAATAGTATGATCCATAGAGCAAGAAAGATAGTAAGGTGGACTAACCTTATCACTATGGCAAAAGTGGTTGAGAAGCACAAAGTGATGCCCATAAGCCCTTGTGAATCTCTTGTCTAGAGTAATGTAGCTGATGTTGGCAAACAACATAAATCTCCATGGCCTATAAATACACTTAGGGGAATAGTAGGGATTATCCACCTTCACCAATTTCCTTTTTTCACCATCCATGATAGAAAACCTTCCGCAACCTTGTCAGACACACTTTGATCTCTGTAAAAATTCATACCTTCTTTTACCATACCCGTATCTTCCACAATGGCATCGTCATCCACTTGCATCATCTAGGTGTCGACAAGAATCTTACCACTCTTCCAGGTTTTTATGAAATGCTTAGTGATAGTAGGGTCTTTGTGACAAAGCCTTTCCATAAAAACATTCAAACCTCCTTCTTGATGTATCTCCCATACTTCATTGTTTTTCTTCCAATTTGAGCAAGAATCCGGTTCAAACATCTTTTTATTTCCCCCCATTTTATCCTTAAATTCCCAATTATTCCTTATCGCAACTTTGTTATTTTCTCTTCGAGCTCTGTGAAAAAACCTAACAATTTTATTGTTGTTATGCAGAGCCACCTAGAATCTGTGCCAAATAAATATGATATGACAAATAAAACAAGCCTCGTCACCATTATGATGAATCATAGACAAATGAGGAAAAGGCATTATAGGTCATGATTAGCTAACACACGTTGCTTCATCTAGATCCGGTCCAGTTCAATCAAATATTTTGCCTCACACTTGAGATTACTCTCACCATAAAGGGTAATAATTTTATCAGAGCGGCAAACCAGGTTGGCAGCCTAGTCAAGACATTTGTTGGCTTTTCTATATGCATGTGTGAAAATACATATTTCAAAGGTTTCACTTATATCATTCGTAGTTTCAATGGCATTGTGTATATACCAAGAGAGAGGGAAAACATTATTCAAGCAGTTAATAATGTTCAAAGAATCACCTTCACCCCACACTTTAGTGCAATTTGAGTCTTCAGCTAGAACCAACCCCTAATAAGAAGGAATGGCCTCAACAACATGATTGGCTTGGTGACCTATTGGAATAAATTTGATAGCTTTACATACTCCCCCTTCATCTCTTAATACCACACCACACCCTACATTACCAGGATTAGCCTTGGAAGCTCCATTGAAATTGATTTTCATCCATCCTTGAGGGGGACATTCCCATATCACCTCTTCTCTAGGATTAGCATGTATGATTTCACTCCCCTTTATTCTCCAATTTTAAAAATTGATGTTATCACCTTCATCTTTGGGATTCATTATTCCACCGGTGATGTAGAGGTTCTCCACCACATGTCTTTTGATTTTCTCAAAAATAATTTGAGCTTTTGATGCCTTATCTCTGAACACTCTACCATTTCTCTCTTTCTAGATTCCCCAACAAATATGAGGTAAAGCAAATTTCCATAGCAGATTAATTGAAATGTTCTTCGATGGGTGGAACCAGGAATTGAAGACATCTTGGACAACTTCAGGGGAGACCCATCTGACATTCAAGTTGTCCAAGCATCTAGCCCAAATATCCGCAAAGAAAGGGCAATGGATAAACATGTGATTAATGGTTTCCTCATTCTGCATACAAAGAAGACAAATACTAGGCAAACAAAAGCCTCTTATTTTGAGATTTTTGTTCGTCATAATCTTGTTTTGAAGAAAAGTACAGAAATAAATATTAATTTTAGGGATAAGACCTTTCAACCAAGCATTAGCCCAACATGGACTATCTTGACTAGAATATTGCTGAAAATAAAGAGAGGAGACAAAAAATTTACCATCAACAGTAAATTTACAGATAAGATGGTCCTTGTCATCAACCACCATCATAGATTTCATAATTTTATTTAGATGCTCAAGAGAAGGATCAACAGTGGATAGGTCCTTCCACTGACCTAAATTCCAGTAGTTAGCCACAGTAGTACCAAATTTTTCCTTACACTGATCCTGAAACTTGCCCCAATCAAGATTTTCACTAATGGGAGAGTCTAACAACCAAGTGCCTTCCCAAAATTTAATAAAATTACCCTTCCCCACCTTCCATTTCACTCCTTTGAGTATTGTATCTCTATTTCTAGTGACATTTTTCTAGATGTTAGAGCCAATCAGAATATCTTCAGCCTTGAGGAAACTATGAAGGGTCTGGAGCTGTCTTTTATACATATTATCCCATATCAGTTTCCATTCTCCCTTAGTTTTATAACCTCTCCATATCTTCTTAGCCATGAGAAACTCATCCATATCTCTTATTCTTCTAAGACCAAGTCCTCCTTTTCTTATAGGTTTGCACACCTTGTCCCATGCAATCAAATTTATTCTCTTCTTTTCCTCAACCCCAGTCCATAGAAAGGTTCTTTGAATTTTTTCAATAGCCTCTACAAACTTAACAAGAATTTCAAAAAGACTGATGGCATAAAGAGGGATACTCTGGAGAGTGGATTTCAGAAGATGGACCTTTCCCGCTTGATTGAGAAAAGAACCTTTCCATCCAACTAACTTCTTATGAACTTTATCCACCAGAGCACCCCAAAAGGTATCATGAGGAACCTGACATAAAGGGAGCCCAAGATAGGAAGTAGAGAGATTCCTAATTTGGCTACCCAAAATATTACTAATCTTTGTCTATCTTCTCTCTGGGGTGTTTATGAAATAAACAAAACTTTTAGACCAATTAATCAGTTGAGCAGTTGCACTCCCATATCTATCCAAAGCTTTCTTTAAGATTATAGAATCTTTCATAGAAGAATTCCCCATAACAATTGAATCATCCACAAATTGTTGATGAGAACACACTTGGTCAACAGATGAAGGTTTAAGCCCTCTAAACTCTCCCTTCTCAACAAGTTTTCCAATAAATCTACCCAAGCATTCCACCATGATTATGAAAAGAATAGGGGAGAGAGGATCCCCTGTCTAAGACCCCTGGAGGACTTGAAAAAGGGTGAGGGAGGCCCATTGACCAGCATAGAAAAAGAACCAGAGGAAACCAATTGTATAATAAGATAGATGCTTCTTGAAAAAAATCCAAAGGTTGAAAGAACAGTCTGCATAAAGCCCCAATCAACTCTATCACGGGCTTTAGATAAGTCAAGATTCAAAAGAAAACCTTCTTTTTTAGCCCTAGAAAGAGAATGAATGTTCTCATGGACCGTGATTATTGAGTCCAAAATTTGCCTCCCAGGGACAAACCCACTTTGCTGGGGAGATATAATCAAGGGGAGCACAGTTAGAATTTTAGAGGTCACGACTTTAGAGATAATCTTGTACAGGGAATTACATAGGCTTATAGGTCTAAAAAGATCCATGGAGTCAGCCCACATCTTCTTGGGAATAAGAGAAACGAAAGTACCATTCAATTCTTTCAGAATTCTCCTAGAACCAAAGAATTCTTTCACAGCACTGGATACCTCCCTTCCAACAATATGCCAATACATTTGAAAAAAAACATCGAGAAGCCATCCGGGCCTGGGGCATTATTACCTTTGAAAAGAATTGACATCTTTCAAAATCTCATCATTATTACGGATAGTAGTAATATAGGAATTTTGGTCAGCATCCAAGATAGAAGGGATGCATTGCAGAAGATGACTTTGAGCTTGAAGGTCTAGATTCTGATCCTTAGTCAAAAGATTGGAGAAAAACTCTAGAGAAACTTTCCTCATTGAATCTTCATTATCAATAATTCTACCATTGACTTTAAGCTTAAACATCCTGTTGATAGCCTTGTGTGTCAAAGTGGACATATGAAAGTGTTTATGGTGAAAATGGACAACAATAATAACAATATTGAAAGGCTAAATGAATTTAACCACAAAACCCTAGCCTAACAACAACAAAGATCCACCATAACATATGAAGATTACCTAAGACAATGCAAATCAAATGAAATCACAAAGATCATACCATCACATGTCCAATAGGGTTTAGATCTCCATTCTTCCTATCTCCATTGATCTTGCTTGATATATTTGCTCTCAGATTTTATGTGCACAAGAGCTCAACAAAGATCGGAATGTGGTTGCAAGTAGGATCGTAGTGTAGTCAAGTGCATAAAATGATTAGCTAGGTTGATTAGCATGATTGATTAGGTTGATTAGGGTTTGATAATGAAGGAAGCATCTCCTTATATAGAAGACACAAATATGAAATGGAGGGATAAGATTGAGAGGTGTAAAAGGAGGTCGGCTATGATTAGAGGGTAGGTAGAAGAAATAATAAAATATTGAAAGAGGTAGGTAGTGTAGGAATTAAGAGATGAATGACATGTGTCATGGATAGAAAAGGTTAATGAATTAATTAAATAAATAAATATTTATTTAATTAATAGAAGAAATGAGTTCAATTAAATAAATAAATATTTATTTAATTTAGGAAAAGGATAATTTAAATAAATAAATGTATTTATTCAAATGAGAAATAAGGCTAGAAGAGGATAAATGAATTAATTAAATAAATAAAGATTTATTTAATTAAAAGAAGAATTAGGCTTAGATAATTAAATAAATAAAATATTTATTTAATTAGACATGACAATTTTGGGTGTCTACAGAAAGTATTTGGTATTTCTATCCCCCTCCCTCAATCATATATTTCTCGATCTCTGTTTCCAGAAGGTTTCTTCTTTGGCTATGATATCATGATATATCATAAGGATCTCATCTTCAGCTTCTCTAGAGACATTGTTGTAGCCATTATTTTGAATCTCATCCTGGATATCTTTCAGATCTAAGAGAGTGGCAGCTTTGGAGACAAAAATGTTCCCAAAGGAGTCCTTATTCCATCTTTTAACATTATCTTTCACAAACTTCAACTTTTTGACCTTTTTGACCACCTTATACATAGCATTTCCTACAACTCTAACCTGCCACTGGTCCTTGATTTTTCTTTCAAGGTCCAGGTGTTTGGTCCACATTCCTTCAAATCTATAAGGGAAATGTCTCCTTCCTTACTAGGGATTAGCATTAAAAGATATAGGATAATGATCAGACTGACCTTGATATGAGTAGATAAAGAACAAAAGTAGGAATTAAACTAGTGATGAGAGACTAAATCTCTATCAAGCCTAACCTGAATTAAATCTTCACTACTCCTTCTGTTGGTCCATGTGTATTTAAACCCTTGCAAATCCAAATCATGGAGAGCATGGTTAATAATGAACTCCATCAAGTCCAATCTGCTATCCAGATTGGTTTGGCTTCCTCCCTTCTTCTCATTTTCTCTCAGAGGGGTATTGAAATCCCCCATAATAATCTAGCTATCTTCAGCAAATTTACTTCTAATCGATGATAGGTTCTTCCAGAAAACACTTCTACTATCTTTAGTGTTATGGCATACACATTAGTCAAGACCCATGAAGTACCATCTTTCAGATGCTTAAATCTAATACAAGCCATATTGTTATTTTGAATCAACACCTCTCCCTTAACATTATTATTCCAAAAAGTAACTATACCCCCAGAAGCCCCTTCAAAACTACCACCACTAACTCCCCCATCACTAAACATTTTCAAACATTCAACCTTCTCCCTAGACATTTTAGTTTCCTGAATCATAATAACATCCAGGTTTTTGTCTCTACTCATACTTTTTATTAAATCTTGTTTATGAGGATTATTCAATCCTTAAATATTCCAAGAAATAATCTTCATGGTTTTTTGGAAATACTTGCTTCAAAGATGGTTCTTTGAGTACCATCAGCTAGATTCTTACTGGATTCTATGGCCCTCTTCTTTGCATTTGAATATCTTCCAGGTGATGTGTGCTGAGCCCCCACATCCCCTAGTCTACTTCTGGTGTTTCTGGTAGTTAGATAGTTGTTATTATTATTATTATTTTGTTCTTGCC
The DNA here is from genome assembly GCF_030272615.1 of Cryptomeria japonica. Lineage (NCBI taxonomy): Eukaryota > Viridiplantae > Streptophyta > Pinopsida > Cupressales > Cupressaceae > Cryptomeria > Cryptomeria japonica. The sequence continues at coordinate 916,963,288 of NC_081414.1, forward strand.
TTTTCTATTTTCCTCCAATATTTCAACCTCCTCCCAATTTATCCCACTCTTTCTCAGAGCCTTGTTTATGTCTTCTTCATTTCCCCATATTGAAGCATTTTCCTCTGGGATATTATCATGTTGAGCATCTTGAAACCAACTTACTCCATTTTCTGACCTCGAAGAGTTAGGAACATCTCCCTCCTCCTTATTGTCCTTGGTTTGACTGTCTCCCTTATCAATCTGACTACTTTCCCACTTTTCACTCTCAGCTATATTCTGATCTATTGTGTCCTTTTGGTCACTTAGGTAGTTGCCTTGTGAGTTCTTCTCACCATCATTAGAATACTTTCCACTTTTCTCCTGCTCGTTTTCCTGCTAGAAAATCTTATCTTCCATTCTATCAACCGTCTCACTTCCTGTTTTCCTGGTTAATTCCTCCTCATTTCTTCCCATCTGGGACTGTTTCTCCTAATCCGAACCTTCAGAAGGAAGAGCCTTCAAAGGTTTTTTTGTTTTTTTATCTGGGTTCATTTCCAGCTTTTCGAAACCCTAGTTTGGGTTTGAGGTTTGGAAACTTTGCTTGGGCACTTTTTAGCCCAGTGCCCAACTCTCTTACAGTAAAAACAAGCAAAGGGGATAGATTCATAAAACATTTTTTGCATCAATTTACCAAGTTTTGAATCTATCTCTATTTCCTCTGGCATATCCATTCTAGGCCCAACCCCTACACAAATTTTGGCATAAATGAGTCTTCTTCTAGATGTCGTCACCAGGCCAATGGAAAGAAGCTCCCCGAAAGCATTAACTATCCCAACAAACACATCTTCCTCCTAGTAATCCATTGGGAGACCTGGAAGCTTTATCCAAATAGGCACTTGGATCACAAACTCATCATCCCAACCTGAGTTAGGGTACCATTTCTGAATATTCATTATGTATTTACCTATCATCTAGGTTCCATTGTAGAGGATATGTCTGCAGTCTTCTTCACATGAGAAGGAAAAGGAGATAAATCCTTTATTCATAGCTACCACATCCACTTGAAATTTATATTCCATTGTCTCTTTACGAATCCATGAACAACCTCAATATTAGGTCTCGCCCTAAAGAATTTTCCTATCAGGGTACTTTCCATCTAAGAAATATTATGATCTATTATTTTATCAAGAATGTATATGGCATACTTTCCCTAAGAAATATTCAATATATTTTCAACAGGAGGCAAAGTCAACTTACCTTTAGGATTGATTCCAAACAGAGAAGACCATTTACCAATCTTCTCAGGCCTAGGTCCACATGATTTGGGACCCCCACATGGGTCCCCCAAATCCAAAGGGGCATCGGGTTCCAAACCTTCTGATCCCTCCCCCTCCAAAGGGTCAGAAAGTCCTCCTGCTACCTGTTGTCCTGATGCTGCTCTAGGTCTCCCTCCCAAAACATTTGAATTTTGGGCTTGACCATTCCCCTTGTCCCCTCCACTCCGCTCTCCTCCGCTCCGCTCCATATTGAGTATTAATATGTTGTTAATGTTCTATTAATGACTTGTTGTTTTGCTTAAACTACCTTCAAATTATTTTTTATAAGATCAACAACCTTATTTTACTATTATTAATATAAAATTATAATATTAATTAACTGAACTTTAAAAAAAATTAGTATCAATTCATACCATAAACTATAAGACCTTGATGTAAATCTTCTCTCCAATATATATATATTTTTAAGGACCTACAAATTGTTCAAGTTTTCCCATGTACCTTCATGAACATCTTATAAATATCATTTGACCATAGAATTAAGGCTTCTTGATAGATAAGTATGGTTAATATCTTATAGCCTTTGAATATGGTTGTAGAGTTGCATCTTTGTAAAGCAACAACTCAATGAAACTCTAAGTTTTGTATCATAAATACTAACAATTTTTAGTGAAATAATAAAATGGTTTATAGTCAATATCAGTAGACTTCCACAACCCATTTGTATGTCTATATGAGCTTTTGGATTTGATTGTGTGAGATTTTTTGCATCAACGTTCTAGATAACACTCCATAATCCATCATTAGGATAAAAGAAAAGACAGAGCATCATCAATATTTTTTTACCTTGTTCTCTCTCTTTTCTTTCATCCTGATGATGGATCATAGAGTGTGATCTAAAATGTTGATGCAAAAAATCTACACACAATAAAATCCAGAAGCTCATATAGACACAGTTTATTGTGTAATATTAGTACCTTGAAATCATTCTTTACATAAAAATCTAACAGCTAATTTATCATAATTGTTAGAGTAAAAGGTATTAGTTTACTTAATTAATTAAATCATATTGATTTAATAATTAAGTCACCTTTTCTCTTTTTCACTTAAGCTAAATTTAGGAAGCTAAACTTAGGAATATTAATAATTAATTCTTTATTAATTATTAATTGCTTTTAGGGTTTATATTTTTTAGGTTTTGATGTCCTTTTATAAGGATTGATCCCTTTGTAATCCTTAACCAATCTGATTATCATTATTGCATATTCTTGCTTTGGGTTTTCAAAGCAATCTTTGTGTTTTTTGAATCTTCCATTGTTGTGAGAGGTTATTTGCATACAAGTTTTCACTGGGTTCTGAGGTTGTATTCTACAACTTTAACATGGTATCTGAGCTTCAAACCTGAGGCTTTCCTGTTCTTCAGATTGGGAGATTGTACCTATAGCAGGTCTTCTGTGCAATTTGGGTTGATTTGGACCTCACCATTGAATTTGACATGTCAAATAGTCAAGATTGACCTTTTGTTTGTCAATTTTTGATTCACGGGGCCAGATCTGTGAGGGTTTGAAGACTAAACTTTTTTTTTTGTGATCCAAGGGGCACCTTTTTTTGAAGCAATTTGAACCCAAAAGAACCTCACGATTGGATTCAGAAGGCCAATTCCATGAATTTTGATATATAATTTGCCTATTTTCGGTGATAGGGGCATCTCGGACATGATTTTTTATAGGCACATTTTTCGAGACACGAAAAATCATATGACCGTACCTGCACTTGTGTTAGAAATATTTTTTAAAAAATCAACTGGATAGTTAAAAAAAAAAAATTTGATTGCTGGGTTTTTAATTTTTTGTTTTGTTAAAACAAAAAAAATCAAGTTGGTGCATGTTATAATTTTTTTTTTTAATTAAAAAAAAAAACAAGTCAACCCTTTGTAGCAAAAGTACATTGCATCAGTGCCGATGTCAGTGGTATAGGCAACAGTACGAGCAAATTGCATGGCCCTTGAGACCCTCTTTGTTCCCTAAAAGTGAGGTTTTTTGCTTTTGGTCATAACTTGGGCATACGATATCGTTTTTTGACAAACGAGATTTCGTCAGAAAGTTGGTTTGCCTACTTTCCAGATTTGTGGGTTTCATAACCTCTTTTTGCTGCCGGTACATTTTATAGCCATTTGAAGTCAAAAGTGTTATTTTTAGTCCCAAGCTCATAACGTTTTGCCAGTTTCTATGTTTTTTGTGATTCTAGCGGCGTTGGGACGGTGTTTTAGAGCTCTTCACAACCATCCATGCACTTTTTCCAGATTTTACTCCAGGTACAATTTATTTAGTTTTTTGTGTTTTCATACTCCGGTGAATTACTTGGACAAATGAGCTCATGGAAACTTCTAGTTTGTGTGGGATGACTCTTTTTTGGCTATTCTTCATGTATTTCTAGTATTATGTCTTTTTTGACATTCTGAGCTTTCATTGTAAGAACTTATAATTTTGTAATCGCACTAAGATAAAGTGCCTCTCTATTCCACATGCATTATGGAATCTTGCACATCAATTTTGTTCCTTATTTTACTCACATTATGATATAAAGTGCCATGGGGTTTTGATGTTTGCATTTGTTTGCACGATTAGATGTTCTTGGTTCTTCTTCATGCACTACATTATGGCTTTCAGATTTAGTGTACCTATCATACCTCTCCCTTGTCAGCATTATGGAGGGGGGTTCTACTGTTGGTGCTAATGCTTCCTTGGTTTCGCATTAGAGTGAGCTATGCATTCAGTATGTGTTCCTATGTACTAGGCGAAAGAAGCGGTTAGTTACCCGTGCATTTTGGTGGGATACTTAACACAATGACACTCTTGCATTCCTATTTCTGGAGGTGACCTTCCATTTTTTCATTTGATTAGTTCTTTAGATTGTTGGTACTTGTGCCATCTTAATGTAGGAGGATCCTCGGTCAATGTGCAATCTTGCATCAACTAAAAATATTTCCTTTCAGTTTTTCTTGTTTAGTTCTTTGTGCAGTTTTCCATGTTCTTACTGGTAGTTGCTTGTTCTTCATGGTAGATCTTATTTTCAATTTCCAGATGGTTGATGTGCTTGATTCTGCAAGGAAAGCATAGTGCAGAAAAATGCTTCCCTAATGTCAATTTGTAGGGGAAACTAGACTAGTGTGTTTAATAACTTTATAGAATACTAAGATTAGCATATACGAAACAAAGACAATGTCAGAATTCAAACAAACACAAAGATAAACACCATGAATTTACATGGGAAACCCTTTTGGGAAAAAACCCACCACCGACAACAAGATCACTTTATTTTCAGCAAAAAAACTTTACAATAAATTTTTTTATCACAACACATATGTTCACTCTGATCACTTTGGTTACACACCATAGTATACGGCTTATCATCAAAACAACAACCATGTTTGAGTCTCCTCTTGGCTTCATATACACTTTCATGTTGACCGCTCAACTGTTAGTTTGCACCAATCGGTTAGACATCTAACTGTCTATGTCGGTCTGCATTCATGAGAAAACAATTATCCCACATGCATCCAGGACTTGAACCGGTTCGTATTCAAAAAACCCCGGCCCAAACAAGTTGACTCCATCAGGTATTGGGAAGACAAACAATCAGCTATCCTAAACATCTGATCTTTTTCTCTGTGCTCCACCATGTGGCACCCCTTGATTGGTTTCAAGTCCCTTCTCTGACATCTTAGCATGACCACACTATCTGCCCATAATTCTTGTTTGTCGTTGGGTCGTGACGGAAAGTCGCATGAGCAATTTCCCATCACAACCTAGTGACCATCATCAGATCTTTTGCGATGGCTGTTCGATCATTTCAATCTGCTTGGCCTTTAATTCACCTTAGCTGCTCTCCTACCAAGTCCCACCACTTGGTTGCCATGTCACGAGGAATATACTAACGAGCAATTTCCCATCATGACATAACGACCACTATTAAATCAATCTTGATCATTGTTCGATCATCTCCGATCTGTACGACCCTTATCTCACCTGAACCTCTCACTTATGTTGGGCCCCACCATGGTCGCCAAGTCATAGGAAATAACATACATGCATCTTTCCATAGCGGTAAAGCGATGACCATTGGATCAGGATCTAAACTGGAATTCTTTTATCCTTTCATCCATTTGATAACCGATGCTACCCTGATGACCGAAGACAACTTCATCGAGTCATCGAGATGACTTCAAACCTGCTACTCTGAGCTCCAATATGTCAAGTTCATTGACAAAGGATATATTGATAGAATTCATTGATTTTCTTCACATTGTTTCATCAACCAGAGTTAACCTGATGAGTATGAACAAAGGTCAAGTGAATTAGAGGCATAATTCCAACAAACTGCCACTTGATGAGGAATTCACTAGACTACATGGGCACTTTCCAAACATTATAGAGAGGGATGGGTATTGAGACCCATCGAGTTAGAACACCACTTGAACTTGTGAGTGCTCACCAGTTTTGTTAATGCATCCGCAACATTTTCGTGAGTGTCTACCTTGTTCAGATTAACCTTTCCATCTTCTACCATGTCATGCACAAAATGGAATTGCGCATCTATATGTTTAGACCTGGCATGGTATGTAGGATTATTTGCTAAACATATAGCACTCTGAGTGTCAATTCGCACTTCAACCTGCCCTGCATCAAAACCAATATCTATACTCAAATTCCTAAGTCCAACAACTTCTTTACAAGCATGTGTGGTTGCCATGTACTCTACCTCTATAGTGGACAAAGCGACTACAGACTGTTGTTTGCTCATCCAACTTATTGCTCCACCATTCAGAACAAAAATGTATCCACTGTTGGATCTTCTGTTGTCAGTGTCCCCTACCAAATCAAAATCTACATAACCACAAATGCTGAGAGTTTTCTATGAATCATCCAGATTACCATGATAACATAATGTAAAGTCTGAAGTACCCTTCAGATATCTGAAAACTCTCTTTACAACATCCCAATGTGTTCTTCTTGGGTTTGACATAAATCTGCTTAATACTCCCACTGGTTGGGCAATGTCTGGCCTTGTACAAACCATTACATATATCAAGCTACCAATAGCACTTGCATAAGGTATACTCTTCATGTCATCTATCTCCTCTGGAGATTTCAGACTGTCATGCACAAACAGTTTGGTTCCCTGCAAAATAGGAACAACCTGTTGTTTATAGTCAGACATATTAAACTTATCAAGAACACTAGTGATGTACTTTCTCTGGTTGAGCTAGATTTTTCTCTTAGACCCATCCCTCTTTATTTCCATTCCCAGAATGTAGTTTGCTGACCCCAAATCTTTCATTTTGAACTTCAAGATAATTGGGACTTCAAGTTTGAGATCATACCTCTGTTATTTCCAAGGAACAACATGTCATCAACATACAAAGCAATAATAAGGATCTTATCATCTTCAACCTTTTAGTACACACAATAATTGACTTTTGATCTCACAAATCCCAAGGACAACACAAATGTATCATATTTTTGATACCACATTCTGGGAGACTGTTTCAAACCATAAACAGACTTCTTTAGTTTACATACCAAATGTTCTTTACCCTTTTTCACAAAGTGCTCAGGCTCGGACATATATATTTCTTCTTCAAGGTCCCCATGAAGAAATGTTGTTTTCACATCCATTTGCTCGACTTCCCAATCATATGCGGCTGCAAGTGACAAAAGAAATCTAATAGATGTCAACTTAGCTACAGGAGATAAAATATATCCATAGTCAATACCTTCCTTTTGAGAATACCCCTTCGCGACCAATCTGGCCTTGTACTTGTCAATGCTACCATCTGGACCATACTTCCTTTTGAAAACCCATTTACAGCCCACTGACTTTCTGCGTTTAGGCAGGGATACCAGATTCCATGTTCCATTCTTGTCCAAAGATTTCATTTCATCATTCATGGCTTCCAACCAAGAATCTAAATCTGACATATCCATGGCTTCTTTTACAGTCCTAGGCTCATCAGTATCAACAAGTAAAGCATTGGCACAATTTACATTCAACATTGAAAAATCATACCTATTTGGGGTAAACCTATCAAGTTGTCACCTCTCTCGTGTGGATCTTCTTAACACTTGTGGTAAGGCTTCATTTTTTTCTTCTTGTGAACTTTCAGAGCTACTTGAAATCTCTTCATTCTCATCTTTAGTGTCATCTATAGTTGTCACTTCTTCTCCTAGTGGAAATTCAGCCACATCCTTCTCTTTTTCCTTCTCTATTGGTTTATCTATAGACATAGGTTTCAGCTCTCGAAAGATGACACTTCTATTGTACACAACCTTTCCAATCTCATATGCCTCTAAACCAAACATATGAATGCATCTTAGAGAAGGTTTCTTACCAGACCATGCTTCCATAGGTGTCTTGTCTACTAACATTGTTGTAGATGACCAGTTCAACAGGTAACATGCTATAGCAATTGCTTCTGCCCAAAACTTTTCTTCCAGTCCAACACTACTCAACATGCTTCTTGCTTTCTCCATCAGAGACCAATTCAACATTTGAGCAACTCCATTTTATTGTGGAGTATAAGGCGTAGTTCTATGTCTTTTAATTCCATGGTCTACACAGTACTTGTCAAAAACCAAGTTTTTAAATTCCTTAAACTAATTGTGCATATGCCTTTGAACCAAACACATGAATGTGTCTTAAAGAAGGTTTCTTACTAGACCATGCTTCCATAGGTATCTTGTCTACTGATGCTATTGTAGGTGACCAGTTCAATAGGTAACATGTTGTCGCAACTGCTTTTACCCAAAAGTTATGGTCTAGTCCAACACTACTCAACATGCTTCTTGCTTTCTCCAACAAAGACTGATTCAACCTTTCAGCAACTCCATTTTTTTGTGGAGTATAAGGCATAGTTCTATGTCTTTTAATTCCATGGTCTACACAGTACTTGTCAAAATTTGTATTGCAATACTCACCACCGTTATCAGTTCTTAAAAATTTTATTCTCCTTCCAGTCTGATTTTCAACCATGTTTTTAAATTCCTTACACCAACTGAACATTTCTGACTTACTGTTCATAATATAAATAAATGTCCTTCTCAAATAATCATCAACAAAGGATACATAGTACTTTGATTTAGATAAAGAAGGTACATCCACTAGACCAAACACATCAGAATGCACATAGTCCAGAATGTCAGAAGATTTATGAAGACTTGAATAAAATTGAACAGGGTTTTGTTTTCCATATATGCAATGTTCATAGAAATCAAACTCAAGGTTACAATCAGTAAGTCCTTCTACCATATTTTTACTCTTTAAAGTTTTCAAACCTTTTTCACCAATGTGACCAAGCCTATAATGCCAAAGCATTGTCTTTTCTATATGAAGTTTAGCTTCCATAGAATTTACATCATATGTCAACTCGGTAGTTCTATCAAATTTCTTAGTGACTATAATATAGCACACAGGTTCAACATTTAACTTGTACAATGTACCAACGTGTTCACCCTTACCCAAACTAATAGACCCTCTAGTCATCTTACAACCACCAGACACAAATGTTACTTGGACTCCAGCATCATCCAACTTGCTTACAAAAAGTAGGTTTCTTGCGAAACCTAGTATGTGCAGAACTCCATTGATTCCCTTTATTTACCCATTAGGAAATTGGATTTTAATTCTTCCTCTCCCAAAAATCTCCAATGTTGAGTCACTTGCTAAGTACACCTTCCCACCAGCATATGGTTCATACTTTGAGAACCATTCCTTGTGAGATGTCATATGGAAAGATGCCCCTGAGTCAATCAACCACACATTGATAGAAGCAGGCACCGCCATAGCTGCTACAAAGACGTCTGCATCATTGTGAGAAGATTCATTATCAGAAGAGTTCTTTCTCTTCTTCTCCTCTTTGCAGTTTGTTTAAATATGACCCTTTTGTCCATAGTTATAGCATTTCACCTTAGACTTCTTTCCAGGAGACTTGGACCTCTCTTGAGACTTGGACTTGGACTTCTTCCCTTTCTTCTTGTCTTTGTCCTTTGGTCTGCCTAGAAAAAACAGTGCATCTTTTTTCATCTCAAAAGACTTCTTTCTCATTTCTTTCGACAAAAGATTATTGACCACAATATCCATCTTGAACTGGGTTGTATTACTACCAATGGCCATCACCAAATGTTCCCAAGAATCTGGCAATGAGCATAGCAACAACATGCAATTTTCTTCTTCTTGAATAGCCACAAAGACTAATGTCAATTGAGAGAGAACCATGTTAAATGCATTCGAATGATCTACCAAGGGTGTTCCTGCATCCATTTTTAGAGAATATAACTTCTTCCTAAGGAAGAGTTTATTCACCAAGGTTTTGCCCTGATAGATGTCTCCTAACTTGTTCCACAAATCACTTGTAGTCTTCTCCTCATGTATGTTCAACAAAACTGATTCTGGAAGGCTTAGGCTTATGAGTCCTCTGGCTTTCTGGTCTGCTAAATCCCAATATTCTTGCCTCATGTTTGAAGGTTTCTGTCCACTAACTGCAATCCAAAAATCTCGGTCAACCAACAGATCCTCAATTTTAAGTTTCCATAACTCAAATTGGAGCCATTAAACTCCTCAATATCTATTCTTCCAGAAGTGCTTGCCATCTTAATCTGTAAACAAGTAGACACACTAATAGACTCCCACTGAAAGAAATTAACACAAAAAACCAACCCTACCCACAAGGATAACACAACTGGCCAAGCTCTGATACCACGTGTAAGGAAAGAACAGTGTGGAAAAACACTTCCCTAATGTCAATTTGCAAGGGAAACAAGACTAGCGTGTTTTATAACTTTAGAGAATACTAAGATTAGCATATACGAAACATAGAGAATCTCATAATTCAAGCATACACCAAGATAAACACCATGAATTTATGTGGGAAACCCTTTCAGGAAAAAAACCCACCACTGACAACAAGATCACTTTATTCTCAGCAAAGAAAATTTACAATAAAGTCTATTATCACAACACAAATGTTCACTCTGATCACTTTGGTTACACACCACAGTATACGACTTATCATCAAAACAACATCCATGTTTGAGTCTCCTCTTGGCTTCATATACATATCCATGTCAACCGCTCAACTATCAGTTTGCACCAATCAGTTAGACATCTAACTGTCTGCATCGGTCTGCATTTGTGAGAAAACAATTATCCCACATGCATCTAGGAATTAAAAAAAACCTTGACTCAAACAAGTCCACTCCGTCGGGTATCAGGAAGACAAACAATCAGCTATCCTAAACATTCAATCTTTCTCTCTATGCTTTGCCATGTGGCACCCCCTAATTGGTTCCGGGTCCCTGCTCTGACATCTTAGCACGAACTCACTATCTACTAAGAATTCTTCTTTGCCACTGGGTCGCGATGGAAAGTTTCACAAGCAATTTCCCATCATGACCTAGTGACCACCATCGGATCTTCTGCGATTGTCATCCGATCATTTTGATTTGCTCGGCCTTTAATTCGCCTTAGCCACTCTCCTGTCGGGTCCCACCACTTGGTCGCCATGTCATGAGGAATATACTAACGAGCAGTTTTCCATCATGAAATAATGACCACCATTGGATCAACCTTGATCTCCATTCGATTATCTCCAATCTGCATGACCCTTATCTCGCCTGAACCACTCACTTATGCTGGGCCCCACCATGGTCACCAAGTCACAGGAAATAACATACGTGCATATTTCCATAGCGGTAAAGTGATGACCAATGGATTAGGATCTAAACTGCAAGTCTTCTATGCTTTTGTTCATCCGATAACTAATGCTACCTCGATGACCAAAGATGACTTCATCGGGTCATCGAGATGACTTCAAACATGCTACTCAGAGCTCTGATATGTCAAGTTCATCGACAAAGGATATACTGATAGAGTTCACAAATTTTCTTCACACTGTTTCATTGACCAGAGTTAACCCAAATAGTATGAACAAAGTTCAAGTGAATTAGAGACATAATTCCAATAGATTCCAGATTTCTAGTTCATTTGGGTTCTTTTCTGGTCAGTTATCGCTTCCGGTTGACTGTTTTTGGCTTTCGAGACAGTTCTTGTGCTTACCGGTTGGTTTTCCTTCTTTACCGATGCAATTCTTGGCGTGTAGATCCATCTTGTGTCTTTTCTGATGTGCTTTGCATGTGGCTAACCTTCTTACTGAACCGCATAACTTGGTTGTTATTTTCCAGAAAGATTTATCTAAATCTTAGGGCCGACCTAATTACATGTTTCATTTTCCTGCATTGGTGAATGTAATCTTATGAGGCCAACTTGAATGTGTTCCGATGGGTATAAATATGATGTCATGTAATCATTTGTAAGGGGAGAGGAAGTATAACTTAGAATAAGGATTCAAATTCACATGTTGTGATTTGGTTGATTCTTAGAGTCACGGTCTGATTGTATCTAGTTTGAAGCTTGCTTGTAACCAATTAACTATCGAATGTTCTTTGATGATAATATGAAGATTGTTGAATGATTTCTGGAAGTTCATTAGTTGTAATATGATTTGTTTATGTGAATTTGTTATGTTTTCTTACTTCTTTTGTTTTGTCTCTCTTGCTGCATAAGCCGATTGACTCTTTTGAGGGTTTTTACCGATTATGGTTGCATTAAGTGGTATCAGAGTTGGTTATGGACTGGCTACTGGAAGAATTGCTTGCGAACATTGAGGCATTCCTTGGGGTGGACAGACTGCCGATTGGAGGCAAGTTGCACGTGTGTTCAATAGATCGTCGAGGGGAGGCAATTGAAACCAATAGTCAGATCATCGAGTTGAGGCAGCTCAACGGAGTGGAAGAAGAGATATCACCAAGGGGAACAAACCCGTGAAGGGTAGAGCAGATGATAGAAGACTTCAAGAATGAAGTGAGGAATGAAATCCAAAATGCTTTGGCTAGTTTGCAAAGAAACCCTAATTCTGATGATGAATATGAGGAAATTGGTGAAGAGCTTGAGGAAGCTGAAGGACTGGAAGATGAAAGAGAGGAAAGATTCCTGAGAGCAGTGGTGTAAGCAAGTAAGGTTCATAAAGTTGAGGTTTCTAACTTTTTTCGAAACATTGAACCCGGAGGATCTGATCGATTTGATCAGAGAGTTGGAGGACTACTTTGAGTTTGAGAATGTCAATGACCCACAGAGAGTCCAGTTGGCATTGACCAATTTGAAAGGGCATGCTACCTTATGGTGGAAAGAATTGCAGAAAGACAAAGTGGAGAATGGTGAATTGAAGATCACCCGATGGAGACAGATTGTTGCAAGATTGAAGGCCAAGTTCATACCAGGAGACTATGAATTGGAGTTGTTCAAGAAGTTGCAGAACTTGAAATAAAGAAACATGACTATGAAAGAATATACTGAGGGATTATACAAGGTGGTTATCAGATCTGGACATGGAGAGATGGACAAAGAGAAGGTGGCAAGGTACATCAATGGATTTTCTTTGAACATTTAAGATGGGATGAGTATGTTGAAGGTTTCCATAGTTGAAGAAGCTTAACAATATGCTTTAAAGGCCAAGGAGAAGATGAGAAGAAGACAATCGAATAAGGGAAAGGATAAATTCAAGATGAGTGATAGTATGAAGAAATCGGTTGAAGAAGGGGAGTCAAAACATAAGTGGAGTAAAAAACTAGAACATAAGACACTGAGGAAAGGTAGCAGCAGTACCGGTAGGGAATTTCTTGGCAAATGTTTCAAGTGTGGGGAAATCAGACATAGATCCTATGAATGTAACCAAGGGATGGCAAGAAGTTGTGTGGTAAGTGAAGAACTGGATGGTACCGGATTTGACTGTGCACCGGAGCAAGAAGAATCCCTTATGTTCAGAAGAAAGGATACCAGATCTACTCAGAGGAAGAGTATTTTTTGGACTGTGTGCAAATCAGGTGGTAAGTGTTGCAAGGTCAATTTAGATAGTGGAAATACTGATAATTTAGTATCTGAGGATATGGTTGTGAAGCTTGGGTTGAAGAGACTTAAGCATCCTTGTCTTTATGAGGTGAGTTGGTTACAAGATGATCAAAAGATAGAGATAAAGGAGAAGTGTTTGGTGAGTTTCAATATTGAGCCTTTCATAGATGAAATTTTATGTGATTTTGTGTCCATAAGTGTTTGTCATGTCTTGGTGGGAAAACCTTCATAGTATGCTAGAGGAGCTATTTATGACAGTAGAAGAAACCTGGTTACTATTGAAAAGCATGGGCAAAAGTTCACATTGATTTCTTTGAAAGAGAAAGAGAAGGAGGTGAAGAAACTGAGCCTTGACAGAAGTTGCACTATTGAGAAATCGGTGGTAGGGGCTATACCGAAAGGTTTGTTTGAACTGGTTGTAGAGGTTGTACCAAAGGATGACATGGGTTTGCAGAGGGATCTGACAGTTGAGCCCGAGGGACAGGTGGAATCGGTCAACGTAGAGCTTATGGTGACAAATTGGATGAAGTCCTATGGCAGAATCAAATTAGAGTTGAAAAAATAGAAACAATGTGCAAGCCTGAAGCAAGGAAAGAGCAACAAAGGGAGTCAGAGGTTAGAGAAGCCGGTTGAGGCACCAGAGGGGCTAAGGTAGAGGTTGGCAAATAAGGAAGATGTTTGGATTAGAAATGAGCATGGGATCTTCATTCTGAATCCTTTTAGATGTTCATGAGTTGCCTCTCATGGAATACCTTAATCTACTTGATTTGTCTGATGCAAGAGCATCCCCGGTCGATGTGCAATCTTGCATCAACCAAAAATATTTCCTTTCAATTTGTTCTTGTTTAGTTCTTTGTGAAGTTTTCCGTGTTCTTACTGGTAGTTGCTTGTTATTCGCGACAGATCTTATTTAGGTTTCTAGACTATTTCATGTGCTTGATTCTAATTTTCTAGTTCATTTGGGTTCTTTTTCGGTCAGTTATCGCTTCTGGTTGACTATTTCTAGGTTTTGGGATAGTTCTTGTGCTTACCGATTGGTTTTCCTTCTTTACCGACACGATTCTTGGCATGTGGATCCATCTTGGGTCTTTTCTGATGTGCTTTAGCATGTGGCCGATGTTCCTGCTGAACCACATCACTTGGTTGTTATTTTTCAGAAAGATTTATCTAAATCTTAGGGCCGACCTAAGTACACGTTTCATTTTCTTGCTTTGGTGAATGTAATCTTATGAGGCCGACCGAATGTGTTCCAGTGGGTATAAATATGATGTCATGTAATTATTTATAAGGGCAGAGGAAGTAGAACTCAGAATAAGGATTGTGATTCGCATGTTGTGATCCGATTGATTCTTAGAGTCCCGGTTGGATTGTATCTGGCTTGAAGCCTGTTTGTAACTGGTTAACTACTAGATGTTCTTTGATGATAATATGAAGATCGTTGGATGATTGTCGAAAGTTCTAAGGCTATAATATGATATGTTTATGTGAATTTGTTATGTTATCTTGCTTCTTTCATTGTGTCTCTCTTGTTGCATAAGCCGGTTGACTCTTTTGAGGGTTTTTACTAGTTATGGCTGCATTACATCTATATCTTCGAGTTCCAGATGTTTTTCTTGTGTTTGTCATCTGATTCGGATTTGAGTAGTGTTATTGAGGGCTTTCATGTAGATTCATGTCTTCTTGATCCTGATCATCTTTTGTTTCAGAGGATATTTTTACTACAACATCATAGCAGTCATTCTACGACAAAGTTTGCAGCTTCTTCATACTTCACTAATTCTTCAAGCTTGCTTTGCGTTCCTATCTTTTGGAACATTCTTGTTTGGAGGCTTCTTAGTCCTTCACTTGAGCTTTCATCTCTCCTTGGAGAGGATTTTTGGTCCCAGAGGGTTTTCTCTTTTTCTCCATTTTACAGAGATTTCATTGTACTTGGGTACCTCATCAGACCTTGTTTTTGGGACCCATTTTTAGCTTTCTAGCATCTAGTCCTTAGTTTTTTTAGCTTCTCCCTAACTTCATCTTAAGGGGGGGTGTTAGAGTAAAAGGTATTAGTTTACTTAATTAATTAAATCATATTGATTTAATAATTAAGTCACCTTTTCTCTATTTCACTAAGCTAAATTTAGGAAGCTAAACTTAGGAATATTAATAATTAATTAATTATTAATTGTTTTTAGGGTTTATGTTTTTAGGTTTT
Organism: Cryptomeria japonica; assembly: GCF_030272615.1. Taxonomy (NCBI): domain Eukaryota; kingdom Viridiplantae; phylum Streptophyta; class Pinopsida; order Cupressales; family Cupressaceae; genus Cryptomeria; species Cryptomeria japonica. Next base: position 916,978,684 of record NC_081414.1, read on the forward strand.
GATCCCCTTTTATAAGGATTGATCCCTTTGTAATCCTTAACCAATCTGATTATCATTATTGCATATTCTTGCTCTAAGTTTTCAAAGCAATCTTTGTGTTTTGTGAATCTTCCATTGTTGTGACAGGTTATTTACATATTTACATACATGTGTTCATTGGGTTCTATGAGGTTGTATTCTACAACTTTAACAATAATTAATGTTGTTTAATTTTATTTTTTTAAACAGTCTTATTGATAGATAAGTAGGAAGTTACAAAAACTATCTCTTGTGAGAATGAATGGTTCATTTAGCACTCAACAGTCTTACTCAAAATCATTAAAATATTTAACAACTTTGTTCGACAAGGAATGGATAGCTAAAAAAAAGATTACTTGATCAAAATTTATAGCAAAAGAACTATAATCAAAAAATAAATTAAAGATTGTGAGAAACAAAGATTATGGTTTGTTAGTTATGACACAATTCAATTTTCAAATCCCTAAACTATCTATCTAATGAACATCAAATTATTTTTATATTGTTATTAGATTTTGGAGTCCCAATCAAAATCAAATTCATTGACTCATATTTCATAGGTAGTAATTTACAAAAACCATCTCTCATGAGAATGAATGGTTCATTTAGCACTCAATGGTCTTCCTCAAAATCGTCAAAATCTTTAGCAACTTTGTTCGACTAGGAATGGATAACTAAAGCAGAAGATTACTTGATCAAAATTTATAACAAAAGAACCATAATCAGCAAAGAAATCAGAGACAGTGAGAAACAAAGATTATGTTTTGTTAGTTTTGACACAATAGAATTTTCAAATCCCTAAACTAGTTGCATCTTTGTAAAGGACAAAATCAACGCATCTCTAAGTTTTGTGTCATCAATGCTGACATTTTTTAAAGAAACAATAAAATAGTTGATGATGCAATATCAGTACCTTGAAATCATTCTTTACATAAAAATTTAACAACAAATTTATCATAATTAATGTTGATTAATTTTGTTTTTTTGAACAGTCTTATTGATAGATAGGTATTTATATTGTTATTAGGTTTGGAAGTCAGAGTCAAAGTCAAATTTATTGGCTCATATTTCAATAGTTTATACAAAAACTGTCTTTCAAGAGAATGAATGGTTCATTTAGCACGCAACAGTCTTACTCAAAATCATTCAAATATTAAACAACTCTGTTTGACAAGGAATGGATAGCTAAAATAAAAGACTACTTGCAGAAGAACTATAATCAGAAAGGAAATTAGAGATGGTGAGAAACAAAGATTATGATTTATTAGTTATGACACGATTCAATTTTCAAATCCCTAAACTATTTATCTAATGAACATCAAATTATTTTTTATATTGTTGTGAGATTTTGGAGTCCCAATCACAGTCAAATTCATTGATTCATATTTCATAAGTAGTAATTTACAAAAACCATCTCTCGTGAGAATGAATGGTTCATTTAGAACTCAATGGTCTTACTCAAAATCATTAAAATCTTTAACAGCTTTTTTCGACTATGAATGGATAACAAAAGGAGAAAATTACTTGATCAAAATTTATAACAAAAGAACCATAATCAGCAAAGAAATCAGAGACTGTGAGAAACAGAGATTATGTTTTGTTAGTTTTGTCACAATACAATTTACAAATCCCTAAACTAGTTGCATCTTTGTGAAGCACCAAATCAATGCATCTCCAAGTTTTCTATCATCAATCCTAACATTTTTTATAGAAATAATGAAACTGTTTATGGTGTAATATCAGTACCTTGAAATTATTCTTTACATAAAAATTTAACAACAATTTTTTTCTTTAAACAATGTCTTATTGATAGATAAGTTTTTATATTGTTATTAGGTTTGAAAGTCAGAATCAAACTCAAATTTCAATGTCTTATTGATAGATAAGTTTTTATATTGTTATTAGGTTTGAAAGTCAGAATCAAACTCAAATTTATTGGCTCATATTTCATGAGTAGTAGTTTACAAAAACTGCCTTTCATGAAAATGAATGGTTAATTTAGCACACAACAGTCTTACTCATAATCATTAAAATCTTTAACAACTTTGTTCAATAAGGAATGGATAGCTAAAACAGAAAAAAGTTAATTGGTCAAATTTTTATAGCGGAAAAACCATACTCAGCTAAAAAATTTGAAACAGCGAAAAACAGAACTTATGATTTGTTGGTTTTGACACAGTTCAATTTTCAAATCCCTAGACTACCTGAACTCGTGAACATCATTAAAACTTCGATTTTTTTTTCATTAAAGAAACCACAGCTAAATATGCCATATAATTAACCTCACAATAGTGGCTGCCATGATCTCTGCTTAAATACTAAAAATACAGCAGGTCTGTATTCAGCATTAAAAATGAAAAGGGAAAAGTTGTAGTTCTTACTATGTATAAGCTGACCAACATTTAGGTTTCCTTGAATAGAACCTCAGACTGCATCCTCTGCACTGCTCATAAAAGCAGTGGTAGAAATTCTGTAAAACTTGTATCATCTATAATGCTCTCTAAGTTGTCAAACATTTCATTATCATACGCCTTGTCTTCAACTTGTATTTCAAGACAAACAACTTTTTCATTGATGTTGTGGGTGTTGCAGGAGACTTTTGTGGGTTGTGGCCTGTGGAGAATGGAAGAATACTTCTCTTCATTTTCATATCTGGGTACCTTGGATTGAGGGCTCCCATCACAATTCCAGTTCAGTTCTGCTGAAGAAGAAGAAGAAGATTGTGAAGATGGAGATGGTGGCCTCTTTCTTCCAGTGAGAGATTGCACAACAGCACGGAATTCTGACTGGCTTGTCTTAACCATGATTGGGTTTCCAACGTGAGTTACTCTCACTCTCTCAGCTGAATCGAACCTCTTAGAGGCCTTCTCTGCCATCATCTATTTTCTCACTTGCATGCAAAATACTCCCTCAAATCTAAAATTCAGAATAAGCTCTTCCCAATAGAATGACCTGAATGATTGAAGGGATTGAGGAATCATGAACAAGATGATTTGTTGGGCACATATCTGAATCAGATTATTTATCGATTGCTTTACTAGTTTATCGAGAGATTAAAAGATCTACTATGCTTTTTTGAGGTTGATGTCAAGGATGTGACTCATTCGATGAGATCTGTAAAGTGTCTTGGTTATAAATGAATAATACATGATAGTTTTATCTCTTTAAAGTTTGGCCCTAGTGAAGGGAATATTCCACCCTTCCCTACACAAACAGAGTCAAGTGCATGCTGGAGGTACAGTGCATCTGATGGAATTATTGGATGACCACTAGTTTTCGCAACGAATAATTGCTTTTTGTTTTATATATTATTGGATTTTATTCAATTGATATGGGTGATGGTATGTTTCTTGATTACACCTTCCACCAAGGTTCAAATTTTGGGAGGTATAAGGGATGAGGAGGGGATCATCTCCGAACAATTTTGGTGTAATAGCAACCCTTCAGCCTTTCATAGAAGTAACAGTATGAGCTCATGCTTCAATATCAAGTAGTAAAATGAACTCATAAATGACATAAAATCCTCCATCAAACAAAATAAATAATATGGGCTTTCCTCCCTTATTGCTTCCATTAGTTGAAAAATATTTTTCATGGGATTAAGGTAAATGAATGAAAGTTAAATTGATTTTAGTAATATTTATGACATCAAGTAATTCATAAGATTAAGTTTCAAGAACATAAGAATAGCATATTGACAAATTATAAATATTGATAATGCAACAATTTTAACAAAGTTTTCGTTAATAATTGTCTTAAATTATAGATATTTTTGTTGATAGATAGAAAAGGTCTTCTTTAAGTAGGTAAAACTATTTTTCTCATGTTGTTTTATTGATCACGTTAGTATTTAGATAAGGTAAGATTTTTACTTCTTCCCTTCAATGTAATGGATTTCCCCTTAGATATGTAAAGGTGGAAAGTAGGTGCCTTGCTCTTTTACAATTTCTTTTATATCAGATTTTGTGGTTGTTTTAAGTATTTGTGTTAGCACATGATTTTGATTCATTTGACTACATTTCTTTTAAGTATTTGTGTTAGCACATGATTTTGATTCATTTGACTACATTTCTTTTGAGTCAATTTATCATAACGTTTTTTTAAGATATTTGAATTATACCGTAATTTATTTTCATATTTTATATAATTCTTATGGTGATGTTATATGGTGAAAATGTTATTTGGATGTATTATTGATCATGCAATCTAATTTAACTTTGATTTAATGTTTATGATTTGTTTGTACTATAAAGATTATAAAGCATATAGTAGTTTAACTTTTAGGTGTCGCTTTCATTTAGTTGATTGATCATTGACTCCTTGTCCACAATGAATGTGTTGTTTAATAAGTCTCTCTTATAGAAGATGATGGAATTATAAGATTAGGTTCTAACTGCATTTATGTAGTTATAACATCATTGCAAAAGCATAAAAAAATATGAATTGTTGGTTGCAATTCTCTTTTTTTAATCATTTATTTAAAATCAACTTGCAAAAGTAATCAAATAGTCATCAAAATAGTAATATTTAAAATTAAAATAAATGTAACAAGTGGAAAATTTGACTATAACTAAAATAAAATTAAGTTCCTTTGGGAGTAAACTTTACTAATTATACTCAAATTAAATGTAATTAGTTAAAATGCTTAAAGAGATGAATTATTGAAAATATTTACAAACTAGAAAAATAAATGGAATGTAATAACCATAGAAATGAAAAATAGAAATGACGAAGAATCTATAATTGAAACTTGAGCATCTTGATCAAGGATGTTGATCAAGATGTCAACCTGTAGCGTGGACATTCATGCATAGTGTTATCATCTCACATACAATCTGAACAGAAAATATCTAAAAGACGCATGAAGGATCTACTCTATGCTTTAGTTAACCTACAAAACCTAGAAATGGAAATGTATTAGCAAACACTATGTAAAGAAATAAGCTAGAAATAAATTAAGAATAAGATAAAATGAATAAATAAAAGAAATGAATAGTAACCAAGAACAAGAAAACCTTAGTGCACATTTAGGTATCTTCGAAATACTTGTACATAGAAAGAAGAGGAATAGTGTTTGGAGGTTGTTTAAGGATTCAATTAATCAAATTCTTGTTTTGGTGTTTCCATTTTCACAATAATCAAGATAGATAGATAAAAAAAAGAATTGTGTTGTTATTTTAAGTGCATATCTAAATAAGAATAGTGAAATTAAAAATAAACTGAATTGATAAGGGATGTGATAAATCTCCAAAATGTTCAGAGGCACAAAAAAAGATATTACCCATTAGAACCATGTGAGAATGTTTTGATAGTGTTGTAGTGAGTTGTATGGAACTCTATGTGAGCTTGAGAGTGCAAGAAAACCAAAAGATTCAAGAGAAGTTGTGTAAATGTAATTTTTATTTTAGAAATGAGAAGAGGGGAAATGAAGTGACTAACAAGCAATTAGGAATCATTTTGAGTCATTTTCATTGACCTAGGTAGCTAACAAGTGGAAAAACATTCAAAAACAACATTTCTTTTTTTTGCTTCGTAATGGGCCGAAGCCGAATCACTTTTGACTGGAGCTATGAACTAGTGAGACCATATTTTTGAGGGGCTTCATCCTCAGATTTGTTCGGCAATAACACCCTTATATCTCCTTGTGTTGTCTTATCTATCCTCTCATCCAAATTTGACCAGCCATAACTCCTTATCTCTCCACCCCCCCAGGTCAGCACAAACACCTTATCACTCCTGATGTAGCCATGGTTCGAAGGGTCCTCAAGGAGAAAAATCCAAATCATGCAGCAATAGTAACAGAACATAAGCACCAACACAAAATAGATAAAATGCTAGATCAGACATTCACAATATCATAGATTCATCTTAAATTAGTGAGCAAACATGCAGGCTTAATGGACTAGTTACAAAACACATTCCAGGTTACAATCCATCCAGACCTCCAAGAGGTGTCCTCATATGAACCAAGAATTAATATCATCATATCTTTCTACTATTTTCCAAAGAATCAAATACAACAATGTATATAGCATCTGGAACACATTTGGGTCAGCCACAAAAGATTACACTCTCCAAGGCATGAAAATGAAACATGTAAAATAGGTTGGACCCAAAGTGTGAAGACCTCCTCCACCAAGGACAAGAATGAAGTGCGGACCACCAAGGAAGGTCGGCCAAGGGCCTGGGAACATCATGTGTGGTGCCAATTAGATCTGCAGGTCAAGGAAGTGCTCCGCAAGAGAAAAATCCCCAACTAGCCAATAAGCTCAAACTGCACCGGGAACCAAGAAATAGACAATCCGGAAGCAATAACTTACCAGAAAATGGTCCAAATGAACTAAAAATCAAAAGCAAGGAACAAGAACAAGTCTAGAAGCCAAAACTCTGATCCACAACAGAAAATAAATAACTATTAGAGAATGTCGGAAGAATCACAGAAGCTGCAAAACAGAACCAAACAGGAACAAAGTTGAAAACAAATATTTTTGGTTGATGCAAGATTGCTCATCAACCGGGGATTCTCCTGCATCAGACACCCTAGGTAGACAAAAATGTTCCATTAGAGGAAACTCATGAACATCGAAAAGGATTCGAGATATAGATCCCATGCTCATTCTTGATCCAAATGTCTTCCTGGTCTACAAGTTTATTTCTCCTTACCTCTTCCGATACCTTGACTAGATTCTCAAACTTCTTCTTCTCTTCTCCTCTCTCTCCTTGCCTCATACCTGCACACTGTGTCTTACCACCACTCTCCTTCTTCTGCAATGCTGATTTATTTCCTCCACAAGAATTCATCTTATTTGTCACCATAACTCTAACTTTACTGGCATCTAGTACCACCTTGCTATCAAATTCATCAACAAGGTCCTTCAAATCCATGTCGTCCTCTACATCCCACTCCTTAGCACAACAACTTTTCACTAAACTCAAATTTTTTACCTCTTTCTCCTTCTCTTTCAAAGAAGCCGAAGTAAACTTATGCCCATCCTTCTCAATAGTGATCAAGTTTCTTCTACAATCATAAATAGCTCCTCTATCAAACTGCCAAGGTCTACCCAGCAAAACATGACAAGCATTCATAGAGACAATATCACACAAGACTTCATCTTTATAAGGTCCAATATTAAAATTCACACAACACTGCTCTTTCATCTCTACTGCATGATCATCTTTCAGCCAACTCATGCCGTATAAGGACAAGGATTCTCAAGCCTCTTCAGACCAAGCTTCTCCACCATTTCCTCAGATACCAAATTATCAGTACTTCCACTATCCACAATAACCTTACAACACTTACCTCCAGATTTGCATATAGTCCAAAAAATATTGTTCCTTTATGTAGGTTCAGTCTCCCTCGTGCTCTTCTCCATCAAGACTCTTCTATGCATAAGAGATTCTCCTTTCTCCAGTTCTACCACACTCTCATCTGTAGCTCCAATTTCCTGGTCTTTATATGCCATGAAATTCCTTGCCATTCCTTTCATACTAGTTCCCTGGGAACAAAGCCTCCTCAACTGTAGAAATATTTAGCATACGCATCTCATCGTGAATGTTAAATCCAAGTTTATTTATGTATCTAGCCACCTTCTCCCTATCAATCTCTTGATGTACAGATCTGATCACCATCTTGTAGAATTCCTCAGTATACTCTTTCACATTCATGTCCCTCTTCTTCAAGTTCTACAATTTCTTGAACAATTCCAACTCATAGTCTCCTCGAATGAATTTAGCCTTCAATCTTACAACTATCTACCCCCAACTGGTGATTTTTATCTCACCATTCTCCACTCTATCCCTTTGCAACTCTCTCCATCATAAAGAAACATGCCCTTTCAACTTAGTTTATGCTAACCTAACCCTCTGTGGATCTTTAATATCTTCAAACTCAAAGTAGTCCTCCAATTCTCCAATCTAATCTATCAAGTCTTCTAGATTCAATGTTCTTAAAAAGTTAGAAACCTCAACTTTATGAATTTTACTCACTTGTGCCACAACTCTAAGAAATTTATCTTCTCCCTCATTTGCTGGTCCTTTAGCCTCTTCGATCTCCAGCTCTTCCCTGGCCTCTTCATATTTTTCTTCTGATTCTGGATTCCTCTGCAAACTAGTCGATGCATTTTGGATCTCATTCCTCATCTCATTTCTAAAATCCTCCATCATTTTCTCTACTCTTCTAGGGTTCAACCTTCTCAGTGGCATCTCTTCCCTTGATCCGATGCAACTGCCTCAACTCAGCGATCTAACTACAAAGTTCCAATTGCCTCAAATTAGCGATCTGCTCACCCAAAGGAATGCCTCAAGGCTCACAACCTACTCTGATACCATCTGATGCAACCATAGTCTTGAGGCTCCTCAAGGAGAACAATCCAGATCATGTAGCAAGAGTAACACAACAGAAGGACCAACACAAAATAGAGAAAATGCTAGATCGGATATCCGCAACATCATAGATTTATCTTAAATTAGCCAGCAACATGTGGGCAAACATGCAGGCTTACATGCCTAGTTACAGAACACATTCCAAGTTACAATCCATCTGGACCTCCAAGAGGTGTCTTAATACAAATCAAGAATTGATATATCATCATATCTTTCTACTGTCTTCCAAAGAATCAAATACAACAATCTATATAGCATCCAGAAACATCCGGGTTAGCCACAATAGTTTACATTCTCCTAGGCAAGAAAATGAAACGTGTAAAATAGGTCAAACCCAAAGTGTGAAGATCTCCTTCACCAAGGACAAAAATGAAGTGTGGACTACCAAGGAAGGTCGGCCAAGGGCCTGGGAACATCGTGCAGGGTGCCAAGTAGATCTGCAAGTCAAGGAAGCGCTCCACAAGAGAAGAAATCCCCAACTAGCTGATAAGATCAAATTGCTTTGAGAACCAAGAAATAGATAATTCGGAAGTGATAACTCGTCGGAAGGTCCAAATGAACTGAAAATTAGGAACAAGAACAAGTCTGAAAGCCAAAAATCTGATTCGCAATGGAAAATAAACAACTATCGGAGAATGTCGGAAGAATCACAGAGGCTGCAACGCAGCACTGAACAGGAACAAAATTAAAAACAAATATTTTTGGTTGATGCAAGATTGCTCATCAACCAAGGATGCTCATGCATCAACTCCACTATGTTGGGCTACTACCCTAACCTTATCACTCCAAACACTTGGCATCTTCTTGCATATGCTCAAGGGCAACATTGCAGGGGATGTGTTCCTTGAGTATACAGATCCCTTCCATTCGCCAACCATCCACGTGCCCATACCACAATCTACACACGTGGTGTCAAGTTTTCTCTAAGCGAGCTCCTTCATGCTTTCTATTGACCGATCACCACCATGGAAGCTTGATGAGCAAGAAATTGGCAGGCAAGGATGACTAACAGGGATCAAGGAACACGAGGGTTTGAAGCAACATGAACACCGAGTTTTGAACCCAAGACCTTGCTTTTGCAAGGTTTGCAACATGTAGTTGCGTTGTGGGGCCATCCCCATTCAAAAACAACATCTGAATAATAGTTATCATGGAACACTAGTGCTACACATGGATGTTTGGACTATGCAATAGTTACCAAGCAAATCAAAGTATAAGTGGCAAGAAACAATGAAGTTATATGATTAATACAAAGACAACACAAAAAAGTGACCAATGAAAAAGAATTTTGACCACCTTAAAAGAGAAAAAGTCTAATGCGAAAGTTGAAATGAACCTACCAAAATAACAAAAAAATAGACAATGAATAGAAAATATAAATAAAACTATAAGAATATATATATCCAAAACCTATCTTACCTTGAATTTGTTAGTTTCAAACTACTGATCTTATAACTGCCACCGTTATATTTCCTTGTATATTTCGAACCATGATATTCATACCTTAGAAGTTTGAAATCAATTCTTTTATTTGATTAGGCCTTTCTAAATATAGGCTGGTAATGTGGAAGTGGAAGAGTTTTGTGTCTATTTGCTTCTACTTTTTCTATGGTTGATTACGATGGCTTTCAGCTTGCACTCGGTGAAACCATGCAAAGACATCACCATGAAATTTCTTCTCGTATCCTAGACATTTGCTTCCATCTACAATTTAAACGGAGATGTCGTCTAAATTTAGTCATTCTACTTGAATCTTGGTTTGAGAATGAAGAAAAGGTAGCTGTAACTACGTTGGGATCCATGTGATTTCTAGCTGATGGTTGGCAACCTTTCAAATATCTCCTTGCCGAGTTGGGTGACATTGATATTGATGTAAATTCCTGGGTGTCCCTTCGAACTCTTTTTAAGGATTTTCCATGGCATGACACCTAAATGGATGATTTGGATATTTGTGGTTTTAGATGAGTCACTATGTGGCTATATTATCTTGATCAAATCACTCACTATGGGTAACGTCCTCCAAATCAGGTGATTCCCCATCCCAAAATCTGACTCAACCATTCATGGGTTTGATCTCTCCATATGAGAAAATGGGCCCCAAGCTATGTTCACAAAGCTTTTAATCAAGCATTCAGACTTACATAAAATCAACAACTATTGACTTGAATTCAAGTCGACCCCAAGTGTGGATGACCACTTCTTAAGAAGTGTGCGGACAAAGATCAGGTATAAGAGATCTTGTCATTCGGCGATTGATGTTATGTAACTTGTTGTGACTTGTTTATGTAAGCATCTAGTGTCAAGTCTAGCTGAAATTGTGACCTGCTTGTGGTAAGTATATTACGAGAATCGTGCATGAATGGGTATGTTTTAATGTGCTTTGGGTTTTTGCATTCTAATACTGTTGGGCCCCAATAGTATTTTAGAGGTTTGAGGAACTCTAAATGTGTAGAGGAACCTTGACTTATATTGTGAGGTATTAGTAGTTTTGTATATATGGAATGTGTAGTAAGGTGTTTAAGAAATCTGGTTTAGCATATAATTCATATGTAATATGTTTTTGGGAAGGTTGTAGAGTGTGTTAAATTTTTTTGTCATATGTGTGAGATCACAAAGTAAGTTTTTTAAGATATACTCATCTCAGATTTCTCTTTACAAATAAAATTTATACTCATAATGTGGTTCATCTATCTACCAGAGTAAGCTTAAGTAAGGGTGTAGTTGGTTTTGGTTGGTCTCATGAATGGAATCTGTGATACTTTTCTCTCCTTCAAGAATCTCTTGATGGAATTTTTTTTGATTGATTATATATGATTTATAAGCAATTTATAATGGATGAGTTTCTAGCTCTAGGGTTTAGTAATGGTATATCATATAAGAAATGACCTGTGTATGAACCTTGCATCTTAATATTAAGAACACTAAAAGGTAAATTTTTTCTCCTTGAAAATTATAAAAATGAACTTTAACAAGATGGAGTAGGAAATAGCAATATAAATATATATGATATCTTCAATTTAAAAAATAAGCTCAATTGATTTCCCATATCAAATGTGATGACCTCCACAACTAAGGCTCCTGCATCAAAATTGTAACATCTATGATGCATAAGGGAGTTACACATGTTGACTAAAAGTGCTCACCAACCTATGACAGGACATTATGTTTGTTATAAAGTATATTTGGAGGGTTTGAGCAAGAAAGAAAATCCTTTGGGGTTTGAGTAAGACAAATTAAAACACCCAAGCTAGAAGGATAAGTACGATGTTTTATAATAGCTTTTTAGAAACGCATAAATAATCTTCTTGAAATTTGAGTGTTAGAATATAGCTAAGGAACTTGAGAACCACCTTTAGGTGGTATTCGCTCATGATATTGTGCTACAGTAAATGGTATTGAGGACATACATCTTCTCTTTAATGATAGTTCTTGTGCTACTACAGGGTTCAAAGATTCTTCATTGGGGGCTTCTATAGATTCTTTGTCAAATATTTCATGTGGGATTTAGGTTATAGACAGATGCTATATATGTTGACATTCCACACAACACTTCTTTGGATCTTTCACTTGCCTTGTTTACACAAGCTTCTATAGTGATATATTATGTAGATATTCTTGAGTTCACATATCTAACTAAGTCGTCCATTTTGACATCATCTATAGAAGTATTAGATTTTCATCAATCTTGTTTTCACCATGTATCCATTGTTCCTATACTTGAATCTCATATAGTACATGATTCATCATAGTAGCATTTGTGATAGTTCAACATTGGCTTGGAGATCATTGAGCATCATTAAAAGATATCATAATAGACATCATCTCAATCTTTGGATCATGTGCAACATTTAGACATATTTATTCTTCTTCCTATGTATTCCCTTAAAAAATGAGAGCTCATCTTGCATACATTTGTGGTGTTGTTTCTTCCCAAGGGGAAAATATTGTTCAATGATCATGGATAATGTTCAACATTCAGTATCAAGCATCTACAAGAACTACAAGCATCATTATGAGGTGAGGCTACATGGTATATGTTCTCATCACAATCTTGGGAGGAATCATTTCCTCACATGGAGTTATTTCATTCTCACTGTTTTTTCCTTTTTTGGGGTTATATCATTTCTATTTTGGAGAGGAGTTTTTTACCATTGGGTTTTCTCTTTTAGTATGCCTATGAGAAATTTTTATGTAGGTACCTAAAATTGCCTACTAGTCAAGACCCATCATAATATTTACATACATTATTCCTAAGTTGAACTTAAGGGGGTGTTGGTGTAATTAGGGTCATTAAATATCTAATTAATCTATCACCCCATCTACGCAAACCTATTTGCTGATGTGATTTTTATAAATACATAACATTGATTTAATTCTAAAAAAAATCCAATCTATCTTAAAATATTTAAACTTTGGAATAGAATCTAGAATAAGAAGGCTTTGATTGTCAAGTTTGATGTACTACATTAAAAATATTTTCTATTGAGAAGGTAGGAAGGTTAATTCTAGCTTCAAACAAGAACTACTTTACTTGAGTTCTATTCTACAATCCATGACTTAGCCATATATCCAAATGTTATGGGTATTTTATTTAACACTATAGGTGATACAATTTTTTTTTGTAGAACCTTTATAGATTAAAATTGGACTTGGATCACCAAAAAGTGTACCTACAACTTCTATAGGGGCAACTTGGTATTCAACTTGAAAGTTATCTGCTACTCCTTGGATCCTTTGTTGGAAATTTGATTGTTGAGAAGGTAATGGTGTACCTCAATTCTCTGTGGGACATTGATTTGTGCAACAGTCTCCACTGCAATGAAAACACCCTCCAATTGGTCTTTTCTTTTCTATTGAATGATTATCATTAAAAGGTTCCTTTCTCTTAGGATACTTTATTCCTCTTATGATTTTGAAAATCATTTGGACAAGTTTTGAAATCTAATAATAAATATTTAGGGGACGGGTATTAGTTGTCATTACAGCTAACTTCATGCATCCTAAGCTCCTAAATGATAGATTAGATTTTGACGATTTATTTTTTGTTTTCTTTATATATGATTTAAGTATTTATAACTATTGTTTTGACTTCTGAATAGTTACGATGAATACAACAGATTTTATTCTACATGAAAAAATCAAAAAGTGATCACACAACTGTAAACATAAAAACACAAAACCAAAACAAAATGACTTCACTGTTTTGGATAGTGTTTTCTCTACCACTTATTCTTAATGGACTCGTGAGCGACGAAACTGACGTTCCAACTGTAATGCTCAAAAAATCATGAGTTTTTTTGGATAAGTTCGGAAGAATGCAGATGATTCTCCAACTCTTACCATGAAGACGAACATGATAGCTTTTCTATCTCTTTCTTTAAGTCTTCACAATACAATCCAATCTGATTCATTACAATCTCAAATTATTTTATTCTGCACATTCACAGCTTATAAATTTATAGGCAGAAACCAAAAATCCATGCAAACATTTACCACGTTGGGCATTAGCATTAAAACTATATTGAGACAAAATAATCTCCACAAAATATAGAAAGTAGAAGTTACTCAGGATAATTAAAGGACGAGATTTTAGTAGGTATATCTGAATTAATCAAAGTTTTTAGGATTTTAATATTAATAGATAATAAGAAGAGATCATTAAGCAACAAGAGTTCTAAAGGTTCAGGGAAGGTTATTGGAGTTTATCTGATATATTTTGATTTTGAATTATTAATTAATATTATATGGGAATATTGTTATCAATATTTTGTTTCTTCTAGTAAGAAGGTTGACTATTTAATATATTCTAATAAAAAGAAATAACTTGTTTAGAAGAAAAGGCTCAACTATATCATTGAGAGGATATTGAAGAAGGGTGATGATTAATGTATAGTTAAGAAGAAATTAATTGTCTGGAAGAAGAGGCTCAACTACATCATTGAGAGTATATTGTGTTAGCACATAATTTTTCAAATTATTTATGCTATTGAGATACTATTTGCTTATGTTTTAAACAAGTATTTTTTATCATGAGAATAGTTACTGCTGAAATTTTATGTGCAGGGGTAATCCTACAACATCAATTCCCATCCATCTATGATCTATTTCTAGAGAGTCAACCATCAGCCGGGCAATCAGGGGGTGGCACTGAGTAAAGATAAGGTTTTCACTTTGACAAATTTAGCCAAAGAAGCAAGAGCTATGTGATATCTCAGAGGTTGAGCTTGTGTAAGGTTTTGTTCAGTTTATATATAAGAAATCATAAACATGTGTATTTCATTAAGGGGAGCACATTTTATAAGCATATCAAACCATCGGTGTAGCTTACCCTAAAGAAAGCACCTTAGCAAAGCCAAAGGTCATTGGGAAGTGATTAATTATCGCAAGAAGGGGATAGAAGTTATCCCGATACCCGATAGACACATCAGGATGATATACACCGACTTAATAATTACTAAAGTATCATCAGTGTAGCTTTCACTATCGAAACATGCGGATTATTGTTTTGCCGATAGCCGATAAGGCTATCAATTAAACTTACACCTATAGGAAGAGATACATTAGTCATCGACATAACTTAAAGAGATTAGGATTTATCATTTCAAGCTATCCCGATACCCGATGTAATAATAAAGCAGGAGGTTCATCAAAGAAAAACTAACTATCGACAAAAGAGCTATTCAAGGTTATGCCAATACTCGAT
Organism: Cryptomeria japonica; assembly: GCF_030272615.1. Lineage (NCBI taxonomy): Eukaryota > Viridiplantae > Streptophyta > Pinopsida > Cupressales > Cupressaceae > Cryptomeria > Cryptomeria japonica. The sequence continues at coordinate 916,993,790 of NC_081414.1, forward strand.
GGAGGCACCGGGAAGACACACGCCGATAAACAACAAAGTAACTTAAGGAATGAAACATTGCCGATGATGCCAAGGGAGTAATTCATTGGGAAAGCATATGCCGATGAGCCATTACAAATGCAATTCAAAACTGAAACCAAAGAAGCCTTTATTTAATGCTTACAATTGAGTAGATTGATGGCTCACATGAGGAAAATTAAGAACAAAATGCAGAATGCGTCTTAGTAAAAAACACGCAAGGTGAGAATTATTGCTCACGGTTCTTCACGCATCATGGAAGCTTCAAGTTCATTAGGAAGAAATAGGAGTGCTAAGGGCTCAGAATCCACATCTAAAAAATAAAAAACAACGGAAGTCCCTCCCGGACAGAAACTGAATCAAGACATTATTGATCAATTCTAGTCTCTAGGTCCAAAATCAAGAAGGTTGAAACAACATTTGCCTAGAAAAGACTAGCTTGAAGACATGTTTAAAGGGGTTGGAGATGTATGGACAAAGGTGAGGGGTTATGAACTCTTCTTGTTTCATTTTCTGAGAAAAGACAAAGAAGTGCCAATTTGTAACCTGTGGATAACCAACTTAGGTAAACTGGTTGTTCCAAATATTTTCATAAATATCAGACTAATGGAAGTCTTGGTCAAAAATTATATCAAAAATTATAATTCTGTAAAGAGATGCATTCAGGTTCCATATGTTGAGATGTTTATTAGATTTAGTCGTGGCACCATAAATGAAGTTTTTAGCGTAGACCCTAACCCTGATGTACCCTTGTCATTTGAAGAACTAGAGGAGGAATTTTTTATAATGGATACTACTTACAAAGGGTGGAACTTAGCCTTTCATGGGGTTGAGAAGGGCATTCTGATAGAAGAGGATGGTCCCCCATTTAATATGGATATGTTCAGACACTACTTATAGTACACCTATATGTCGTGCAGAAAGGTTGGAGGTATAGAGGTCCCTGATGTAGCTAATATTGGGCCACTGGTGTTGGTAGCAAGTATACAGATGTATGAGTCGAGACCCTTTGATTATGGTACTTATCTTGCAGAGAAATTACTTGAGGGTTTCTTGAACCTCAAAGATAACAGGGAACCCACTTTTAATTTTTACTCGTTGATGCATTTGATTTTATTTTATGGAAGATTTTGGGGCATGTGGCCAATGAGTTTAAAATTGAACACAGTGGATAGAGAAGGTAAAGAACTGTTAGGTCCAACCAGGAAAGCTAATGTACTGAGAGGGGAGGGGTGAATTAGTACTTCAAAAATTTTATTCAATAATAACTTTACTGATAAACATAAACCGAATATTGTAGATCTCAAAATATATAATGCTTAAACATAATAACATTCATACACATTTCACTCCATAACACAAATATTTTGGTTATGCAAAAACTCTTGTTTAGAGAGAAAAACTGTGGTGGGGATGGCACCCACAACTTCACTACTGCAATAATAAAGGTTGCTCGGTTAGAGCTACATGTTTAGCTATTTCTGATAGCTTACCCTATTAGGAGTATCAAGATCTTTAGATCTACCTTGCTAAAGGATTTTACAAACACTTTTACAAAATGTTGTACCCGGTTAAAGGCTTTATAGTTTATAGACTTTGTTAGTGTCTTTTACCCTGTTAAAGGTTCTTATTACAACTCAAATAATACAATCAAAATCTTTACAAAATATCTGCAACTTTACATCTGAAATGTTATAGCAGACTCTATGTGCTCAATATGACATTACCTTGCTCATAGTATACCTCAGTAATTGATAAATCAACTCGGTAAACCCTTCTGTTTACTCTGTCCCATAAACTGTTCTTTGAAGACTTTCTCGGTGACCTCTGAATATCTTTGGCATTCTTAGCAATCACAACTCATTGTCTCTCCTTCTGTTTAATACTCAAATCATTCTTTATAAATAGATCTTTGGGATGGTGATCTGTTCATGCTTCGATCTTACAAACAAGATTCATCAAATGAATAAACATAGAAAATATTTCATTGGATAAACTTCCTCAAAATCATACAAAATCTTGAAGTGCAATTTCCTATGTGATAATGGTTAGATCTTCTTGAGCTTTGTAACACGTTTCACATATGTGTCCAGGTTCATTGAATCTGGTAACACATTTCTACTTGGTTTAGATTACTTGGTATTCCTTCTTTGCTGCTCGATAGACATAGAATGTTACTCAATAGACAACTCAGTGTATACTTAACTTTGTGACTCCTTTCTTCTGTAACCGACTGCATTAGTGCTTACCGACTGAATATTTCGGTAGTGTTAACCAACTAGAGTATGTAGGATGACTTTGGACATAAAACTAATGACAACTTAATAAGTAATAACAATCTCCCCTTTTGACATTAGTTTGGTATGTTTGACAAAATTGTTTTCAAAGTCATAAATCAAAATCTATATACTACAAAATTTGACTAAAATGACAGTATATACAATTGTCAATGAATAGTAACATACTCAGATATATACTCTCCTTATCAATATACTGTTCATAACTTAATTTGCATGCTCCTGTGATCAATGCTTGGAGTTCACTGCTCTATGCTCTTTGCTCCCCCTGTCAAATTCAACTATACACTCGGATACACTGTTCTGCTTGGTACACTCCCCCTTATACTCGGTACACTCCCCCTTTTTGACAAACATCAAAACTAGTTACCATTCGGTGGGGGAAACTGATCAAAAATAGATTTGTACTTAGTTCGAGCATCAATGAGAGCATTGGTAAGTGCACCCTTGACACTTTCCCTTAAAGAATTCTGAGCTATAATATCAGCTAGCAGTGAAATTAGACCATCTCATGTGCTTCCCTTGGCTTGAGTGGACAACTGTGTAGCTCGGTTGATCTGCTCTTGGATTCATGAAAGATGGGGAATAAATAATGTCTGAAGAGTCGTGATATCCATCCTGATTTTGTGCTCTTCATCCGAAGTTCCAACTATTGAGCCATAAGAGTTTGTAGCTTGGTATAAAAATTCTGAACAAAATTTGTCTTGGTGGTCAATTTATTGGAGAGATCGGTGATCTCTTTTTCAATAGCTTCGGTCTTATGCTTGATGTCCTTAATAAATAATGAAAATGTACATAATTTCTGGAATAAATAAAGAATGTGCTTGAGTTGAGGGGACAACTCAGCAATGAATCCAACAAGCTTGATTTTACCGATAGCAATGTCTTTCTGCACTTTTCAATCATTTTGGCAGTTAGCTCTTTGTCCTTTAATTTGCTAAGGTATTCTGAAGTGTCTACTCCCGATGCTTCTAATTTAGTGAGTAGTTTATCCAATTGTATATGGATGGCAACATCTTTATTCACGGTAGCTTCAGGTAGAATATCTGCCAATAATGCTTTAACCTTTTGAAGTACTTGGTTCTTCTTCTGAATAGCCATTTGTCTTTCTTGTTTTGCTTTGGCTTTGCAGAGTTCTCCAAATTCAATAAGTGCTTGCCCTTTCAGTTTGGAAATGTCAACATTGGGCAACACAATAGGTTTAGACAGATCTACCTTGAAACTATGCTTTTTCATTTTCTTTTCCTTGGATGATGAGGCTTTCACCGATTGAACTAGTACAATGGCTTTGGAGGCTTGTTCATCCTTGATAGGTTGCTCGGTAGAGACAACAATTCTATCAGTTCCTTTAGCCTCTGATGAGTCCTTCAATGATTTTGAACTTGGGGTCTTAGTAGCAACAATTTCAGTGCATGCAGGTGCTTGAGAAGTATGTTCCTCGGTGGCCTGAGGAGTAGATTCTCCTTTTGTAGACTATTGACCCTCTTTGACTTGATCAATGTCCTGAGGTTGCTCGGTGATCACTTGCTGGGTTACCGGAGCATAGGACTTGACTTGTTCCAAAACTGATTCACTTGATACCAGTTTGGCATAAGCATTTCCTTCTATCATTTCTTGTTCCTATACCTCAATATCCATGGCATCCTCATCTTGTTGAATAGTTACAGCAGGATCTTGCTCGGTGATGTCAACAATTTCTACTTCACCTTGAGTTTCTTCAGTCTGAATTCTGAAGATGTCTTGCCATTTTTCTTTTGTCTCCTGTTCAACTTCAAGATAGAGTCCATTCATCATTTTCAGAGCTCTTTGCTTCACTAGAAATTTTGTCTGGTAGTTTTTCAAATGTTTTCTTATATCTTCTACCGACATGTCTGGAAAGAGATGTACCAAAACTCTTTCTCTCATTTGCTTCTCCGAGTCCATAGCATATTTCCATCTGTTGTCAATATGAGAATATAATGCTTTTGGAAGAAAATCAGTCACTTCCAATGGAACTACTCAGAATTTAAGAAGTGTACATACAACTGACTCTTCTATTTGCCTCTTTTCTTCTTCTGTCTGAGAGTCATATTTGACATACCTAAATGACCCAAATCCTCCATATTGTTTCAAATTAGCACAAAAGTTGTCAACACTGTGTACATCTTCCTTTGT